>NC_073307.1:158017278-158317278 GCF_027595985.1 Sorex araneus | reverse complement strand
TATTTCAAAGTCTTTGTAAATATTATTTCTTCTTTATTTTCAAACTTATTGTTCAAATGAGACTCTATTGCTTGCACCAGCTTGGATATTTGAGTGTGCCCCACTCCACAAAGTATTAAAAGTATTGGATTGCAAAGGATGCAGTTCTACAAGAACAGTGAGTACACACAAGGATCAAAGATTCCACCAAACATACTCACTAATGACCCTATCACACCTAGGCACTAGGCCTCTGTGGGGCTTCAACTACCTGGATGTGTTTTTAAAAAACTCTCAACATCCCAATATCAAGCTTATCAAACTTGCAAACCACGAATAAAGAAACTAACCAGGTCCACCAAGATATTTTGAAATTCCAAATAACATAAACATAAATCCCACCGCTTTTATCTGCACCAAGAATCAAAATCCAGGCATTGAGACATCTCCAAATTAAAAACAGAACGTTTCTGGTACAAATTTATATTATCAGCTATCACTTCATGATCACGGCAGAGCCTGGCAAGCTACCCGTGGCGTATCCGATATGCCAAAAACAGTAACAACAAGTCTCACAATGGAGATGTTACTGGTGCCCGCTCGAGCAAATCCATGAGCAACGGGATGACAGTGCTACAGTGCTACAGTGCACTTCATGATATTATTCTTCAACAAATATTTATCAAACATCTAATACATGTTAACTATGTAGCAGTAAACTCGCCAAGTTGTCTGTGGCCTCATGAACTTAACATTCTAATTATCATCTAGATAAACTCTTCTTGAGACTCTCGTAATACAGCAGATGCAGAATTCTCTATTGAGAGTGACGGCAGACCTCAGATGGAGCAGGTGTAACTCTCCCCGCCTGCTCCACGTGAAGCTTCGGTGACCAAGAGCTTCCAGAAGCAAGGCCCAGGTATGTGGGTTCCAGGACTAAGACTCCAGGCCACACAGCGGCATCAGAGGAGTCAGGCTGTCCCTCCCTGTCATCAAGGTTGCTCTTGATCCTGGCTGTCACACCCATAATTGCCCTCTGGGCGCAATCTCAACACATCAACAGTCCTGGTCCAGGGATTCCCAGTTGGATCCCAAAATGGATTACCACCCTACAGAGATGTCTCTGGACCCCAATCATCTACAATCTTAGAATTCCAGAAGAGTGCGGCCACTTTTTCGGCCACACAACATCTCATCATATTCAAAGTGAGCAACGGAAAATAAATTATCTAGCGTTTGCCCCTGACGGGCAGGATTGAAAGGTGGTGGGAAAATTCAAGCAAACTATAATGCCGAAAAGTAGAGAGAGTGTATTGGGGATATTGTCTGCCATACAGGCAGGGTTAGAAGTGGGATTGGGTCTGGGGGATACTGGGGACATTAGTGGTGGAAAATGTGCACTGGTGGAGGATGGGTGTTCTATCATTGTAAGGCGGAAGCCCAAACACGAAAGCTTTGTAACTGTATCTCATGGTGATTCAATAAAAAGAAAAGAAAGAAAGTGACTGCAGAAATCTGACAAGATTTCTAAACATATTTCTTTGATTATCACAGTTTCTCTTAATCATGTCAAACTTTTGTGATCTATTAAATTAATTAATCCATATGTGCATGGATTTGTTTATTTATTCACTTATTTATCTGGCTTTTTGGGTCACATCCAGCGATGCTCAGGGTTATTCCTGGCTCTGCACTCAGGAATTCCTCCTGGCCGTGCTCTGAAGAACCATATGGGATCAAACCTGGTTAACTCATGTATAAGGCAAACACATGCCCTACACACTCTGCTATCGCTCTGGCCCCTGCTTGGGTTTATTTGAACTTAATTTTTATTTTATTGATTTACCATTGGTTTTACATAGTATCTAAATTTTTTTAATTTGGCATCATGTCTCTATACAACCACCACTTGACCCATATTCCCAAAGACCCCCTCTATCTTTCTGTTATCTCTGCTTTCCTCTAGTAACATCTGTGTCTCTCCGAATCGAGGAGCTATTTTTGTTGTGCTTCACCCTCATTGCTTTGGTTAGTTATTTCACATAAATGTGAAACCATCTGGAATTGTCTTTTATTTCCTTCCTTATTGCATGTGGTAGGCTGGAGCGATAGCACAGCAGTTGGGCTTTTGCCTTTCACACGGCCGACCTGTGTTGGATTCCTCCGCCCCTCTCGGAGAGCCCGGCAAGCTACCAAGAGTATGGAGCCCGCATGGCAGAGCCTGACAAGCTACCCATGTGTAATGGATATGCCAAAAACAATAACAATAAGTCTCTCAATGAGAGACGTTACTGGTGCCCGCTCGAACAAACCAATGAGCAATGGGATGACAGTGGATATATAGTGGGTTGCATGTGGTAAAATATCTAAATTACTTCCATTTTGTTTCCAAAGGCATATTTTCATCTTTTTTAATAGATGATAGGGTATGTTTCCACTGCAAGTAAGTACTACAATTTCCTTATGTCACCAGATTCACTTTGAATAATCCAATGTTTTGGCTATGGAGAATGTTACTTTGCGTATATAGGGATGCAACTAAATATTCTGAATTATTTTTCTCAGATCCTTCACATAAATATCTAGGAGTGCGATTGCTGATTCATAGGGTATTTCTATTTTCAGATTTTAGTTTTGGAGCCACATCCAGTTCTCAGGGTGTTCACTGCTCTCCTGATGATGCTTGGTGGTACATACACAGTGTTGGAGATGGAGCCAGGGTTGATTCTATGCAGAACAAGCATTTGGACCTCTGGATTATCTCTCTTGCCCTCATTTTCAGTTTTATAAAGAACTCTCCCTCTTGTTTCCACTGATTCTTCAATAATTAACATCACCCTAACCCTGTACAAGTCTCTTTTCTCCACAACTTAGCCAACTGCCTTGTTTTTGTTTTTTTTTTTTTTGGTTTTTGCTTTTTTGTGATAGACCATTCTTACAGGTGTGAAGTGATGTCTCATTGTGTTTTTGAGTTACACTTCCCTAATAAGTTACATTGAGCAATTTTTAAATTTCCTGTGGGCCATCTGCATATCATCTTTGGAGAAGTATCTGTTCTGGTCTTCAATCACATTTTGGGAATTGGGTTATTTCCCCTTTTCTTGTTGATGTATGTGACTTGTCCCACATGGGCGAATTATTAACTCCTTATCAGGATATGATGTGAAAATGCCTTCTCCAAATTAGTTGGCTATCTTTTGGTTTATGTGCTTATTTCTCTCACTATGAAAACTTTCACTCTTAATGTAGTCCAGTTATTTATTTTGATTTTGTTTTCCTTGCTACACTCTGAAGAAGCGGACCCAAGTCACATCCTGCACCCTCCAGTCCTCCAGATAAGGGCCCAGCTGGCCAGTAGGGCACAGAATTCCAAGAAAAGGAACCCCAGGAAAAAATCACAGGCCAACGTGCTGAGATGTTGAGAACAACCCGAAAACTTCCATCACAGTGCTCACCCACCACTGTACTTAGAACTCACAACCCTGTGTACAACCCTTGCCCGCCACTTCCCCTTCCTGGGACTTTATACAATGGAAACTTCACTCTCCTCTGGAGTCCATCACTTTGAGCACAGGTTATGCTGGACCCACTGGGGTAATAAATCCGAGTTCTCCCAACTCTCAGAGCACTTGGTTTCTTGCTCGTCTACGTTAGCGCTCCCGACAGGCAGGGTGGGCACAGAAACTCTGAACACCAGAGAGAGAGAGAGACCAGGCAAGGGCCAGGGATAAGAAAGTTTGACATATAATCTCATTAGTAGTCATGATCCAGAGACTCAGACATAAAAGCTCTCAGAAGAGAGCAACATAGAATGACATGCCACAGAGTTGCATGCAGGGCTGTCTCACCCAGAACACCTCAGAGAGGGATAGAGGAGTTTCCCTTCCTGCCCCAACAGAGCCCCAGCAGCTGAAAAAAATCCAGAACTCAATTGCCACCATGCTTGTGGCCACTCTTCATGGACTTGGACAAGCCTCACCCATGAATGAGTCTGTAGCCACATGAGATCTCATACTCTACACCATTGATGTACCGAGAGTAGCACACCACATTCGATGGGGTTTAAAGTAGAAGGCAACCAAGCTCATGGGGGGTTAAAATAATATATATTATATATACATATATATATATAAGCGCATGAGGCTCAAACTTTAACAAACATGTTGTAATTGCTTATACAAGGGCTTGATGGCTCCAGAGTGAAATATAACAATCTTCACACACTTTCTTCTAATGAAACTTTATTGAACCATTTTTAACCAATTGTTCATAACAAGCAATACGAAATTAATTATTTTGGTTCTACTTTGGAGCCATGGTTTGGGATTTGGGGTGGAGCATTTGAAATACGGTGGTGGGAATATGCAATGGTGGTGAGTGGGGTTGGTGTTCCAATATTAAATGCAATGATTTACTGTGAAAAACGTTATGAAAATAAAATTTAAAAATTTTTTAAAAGTTTGTGATCGTTCCTTTTTGTGGTTGATTTTCATTTTGTTTATTGTGTTTGGAAATTTTAGACATGATTTGCATCATCACATGTTTATAAACAACTTATTGTTCCATTATTGTTATTAATATTATTGTTGTTCTTTTGGGGGGGACATACATGGAAGTGCTCCTGGAGGGCTTGAGGGACCATGAGGGGTGCTGGGGATTGAACCCAATTTGGCTGAGTGCAATGCAAGTGCCTAACCACAACCACCTGTACTATCACTTTGGCCCCGTTGTTCATGTTGCTATTCTTAGGGTCAGCCTCTGGTGGTGTTTAAGAAGCAGAGCCTTCACCCAGTGGTGCTCAAGGGCTACATGGTATCTGATTTTGAACCCACAATCTCACACATGTGAGGCATGCACTCACCTCTTAAGTCAGATGCCTGGTCAAAGGGAATTTTGTATTTCAACATGTGATTTTCTTGAGACTGTTTCACCTGCATTTGAGAAAAAATGTTATCATGTTGATGTCAGTAATATCTTCTTCTTTTGTTTTAAATTGAATCACCATGATATACAAAGCTTTCATGCTTGAATTTTGGTCATACAACGATCAAACATCCATCTCTTCACTGGTGCACATTTTCCACCACCAAACTCACCAGTACCCACTGTCACTGTCATCCCATTGCTCATCGATTTGCTCTGAGCAGGCACCAGTCACGTCTCCATTGTGATACTTGTTACTGTTTTTGGCATATCGAATACGCCATGGGTAACTTGTCAGGCTCTACCGTGCGAGCGAGATACTCTCGGTCGATTGTCGGGCTCTCCGAGAGGGGCGGAGGAATCGAACCCAGGTCAGCGGTGTGCCGATTTCAATTCCAACCTTTCCCCTGCCTCTGTGGCAGACTATTTTCACAATATGCTCTCTCTACTTTGATTACATTCAATATTTCGATACCAGTCCCACCCTGATTAGTTGGAATTTCCCCACCACCACTCAAACCTGCCGAAAAGGCAATGCTAGAGAATTTGTTTTGTATTGCTTGTTATGGATAGCATATTATGTCGCTCCTGGAATTCTAAAATTTTAATAATCACAGTCTGGAGAGATCTCTGCAGCGAGCTGCTCAGTTCTGAGATTCATTTGTGTGTCTCTGGATCATGGCCATCGAGGAGCTTAATAAGTACCCGGGCGGCATTTTGTGGGCGTCATCTCAGAGTCCCATTGGGACGGGGGTTGGGGGAGCAGTAATATCTTCTTGCTAGTTGATCATCTTAATCATTAGTGTCGACCTTTTCAGCCCGCACAGCAGAGCCTGGCAAGCTACCCATGACGTATTCAATATGCCAAAAATGGTAACAACAAGTCTCACAATGGAGACGTTATTGATACCTTTTCAAGCAAATCTATGAGCAATGGGATGACAGTGACAGTGATGGTTTGCAATACAGATGCTGAAAGTTTATCATGTTTAACCTAAAGCTACTTTCAACACTCAGTTCTTGTCCAGAGTAATCACTTCTGACCAATATTGTCATAACAGATCCTGATCTATCTTAACTATCCTCTACCCCTCACACTCTTGTGGTAATTTCCAAACACTGACCAGTCCTCCTGGCCTGTTTTCCCTGGAATGAATATTAGTTTCATGATGGTTTTATATATATATATGTATGTGTGTGTATATATACATATATATACATGTGTTTTTATATATGTATGTGTATATACATACATATATACATATATATATATACCTTGTGATGTCTCTTGTATGTATAGTATAGATGGATACTATCTTTTTCTGCATCCTGCCATAATTAATTTTTGGTCAGTGACTTCACATCATTTATATTTAAGGTGATTATTGACATATGTGTCTTAATTACTGATACTGTATCCTTCTCACTGGCTATTTTATATTTCTTGTGTTTCTTTTTAATGATCATCTATTCACCTTTGATTTTTTTTTTTGCTTTTTGGGTCACACCTGGCAATGTACAGGGGTTACTCCTGGTTCCGCACTCAAGGAACCATATGGGATGCTGGGATTCGAACCCGGGTTGGCCGTGTGCAAGGCAAACGCCCTACCTGCTGTGCTATTGCTCCAGCTCCTCACCTTTGATTTAGATGTTTTATCTATACTTTCTCAAGTTCTTCATATTTTCTTCTGTATCTATTCCAGATACTTTATTTGTATATGATATTTTAGTCCTTCTATGTCACATATACATTAATTATAGTTTTAGGTGGAATTATTAAAATGGTGTTTATATTTGTTTTGTCCTTTGGGCCATACCTGGCTGTGCCCAAGCTTACTCCTGGCTCTACACATGGATTATTCCTGTGTGTCTTGGGGGACTATATGGGGTGCCAGCAATTGAACTTGGATTGACAGCACGCAAGGCAAATGCTATACTCTCTGTACTATTGCACCAGCCACAATGCCCAAGATTTTCTACCACCTTTCCTAAATTACTTCTAGTTCTTCTCTTCATGTGCCCCCAACACACACATTCCTGCCACAATTTCACAATCTGAGTTATTTTTAAATTTTTTTATTGAATCACCATGAAAAAAGTTACAAAACTTTCAGGTTTGAGTCTCAGACATACAATGATCAAACACTCATCCCTTCATCAGTGCACATGTTCCACCACCAAGAACCCCAGTATACCTCCCATCCCATCCCTGCCTGTGTGGCTAATGATTTTCACTTTACTTTCTCTTTACTTTGATTGCATTCAATATTTCAACAGAAACTCGCTATTATTATTTGGAATTTTCCCCCAACAATCAAACCTGCTGAAAAGGCTTCGTTTGATAATTTGTTTTCCATTGCTGAGAATGAAGAACATATGAAGTTTTGGATTTCTGGTATTTTAGTAATTAAGTCCAGAGAAATTTCTGCCAGAAGTCACGTCACTGCAAGCTTGTACCTCTGATTAGTGGGCTCTATAAGATGGCGGTCGAAAGGAAATGCCAAGAAAGAAGAACCTTCCCCTTCCCATGGAGGCATGGGGCTGTAGCTCAGTTCACAGTCTAGAGGCATTTCTACAAGAAGTCACCGGGTGCTAAAAGTAGTTAGTAGGCCTTTGGGATCATGGTCTTTTAGGAGCGGAGGAGCCGTTTGTGTGTGGCCGCTTGGGAGCTCGTCTGGGCGCGAGTTTGTAATCCAAGGCCCAAGGTTTGTTTTTGTTCGATATTGTATATTCTATTATCATTATATTTTTCTCTCTAATTCTATACACTCATTCTTGTGCTAGCATCAACTCACTCATTAAACTAAATAGTGTGGCTCCTCACTTTATTTTGTCTATGTATCTAACGCTGTACTAGAGAATTTATCAGCTTTCTCAAGGTTTCATTTTTTGTTTTTTTCTTTTCATATAGAGTGGTCAATATTTCATATCACAGGATTGAGAATGGTAAAATTCATTAGCATCTATTTATCTGTAAATTATTTTATTTCTCCTTCATATATGAACCATTATTTGTGAGATAGAGCATTTTTGACAGTTTTTATCTTTTAGAATTGTCAATATTTCACTTCACTTTCCCCTGGATTCTAATGTTTCTGCTGACAAATTTGATATAATCAGAGTTGAGTGTCTATGTACACTATGTATTCCTTCCATTAAAAACTATGTTGAAGTCTTTCTTATAACTTTGGGTAATTTAACTTGTAACTTTGGATAATTTAACAGTGCTGTGTTTTGGTGCATGTCCTTTTGCATTAAAAATCTGGGCAAAGGAGAATTAGTGGATAGTAGGAAGCTTACCACAATTGGGTATGTCTGTGATTAGGACAGAAAAGGGACCACTATAACAATGATAGTTGGAAATGATCACTCTGGATGAGAACTGAGTGCTGAAAGGAGGTAAAGTGATATGCGTGATACTCTTTAAGCAGCAATATTGCAAAGCACAGTGCCTAAAAGGAAAAATGAAAACAACAAGAAGAAAAAAGTATCTGGCAAAGAGACAGACTGGGGAGTAAGAAGAGAAACTAGGGACATTGGTGGTGGGAAATGTAAACTGGTGAAAGAATGGGTGTTAGACCATTGTATGACTGAAACTCAATCATGAACAACCTTGTAACTGTGTAACTCACAGCAATTCAACAAAAACAAATGGGGCATTATATAAGCTTATTGATTTGTAGGATGATGTTTTCCTTAGGATTTGGAAATTCTTAGTTATTATTCCTTTCGATCTTTTCTTTGCCATCTTCTCTTCTCTCTCTTTCCACTTTCCAGTTTACGAATTATCCTTCAATTTCCTCGTATGCAATCTGACAATTCCTGAAGGATTTCTTCACTATTTCTGAACCTCATTTACTATTATTTTTCCATAAGATTATTGCTATTTTTTTGCCACTGGACTCTGCACCAGGCTGTTTCATTCAAGATACCCTGGAGGGGGGCGGATGAGACCCCTCCCTGCCCCAGGTGGCCCAGCCTCAGCAGCCGAAAACCTCCAGAACTCCACCGTTGCCATGCTCACGGCTGTTCTCCGCACATTTGGACTGAGCCTGAGTAAATCTCTCCCTGGACTGCACGGCCACATTTGCGACCACATGATATCTCATATCTCGCACCACTTATACTCAAATAGTAGTGCACCACATTTCATGGGTTTTAAAGTTGAAGGCAACCAGTTTTAGAGATAAATATATTTTTACAGATTTATATTCATATATATACACACACAGAGAGACTTGTAACAAGTCTCACAATGGAGATGTTACTGGTGCCCATTTGAGTAAATCAATGAACAAACGGGACGACAGTGTTACAGTGCTACACACACAAGTCTCAACCCTTAACAACATATTAGTAATCTCTTATAGAAGGGCTTAATAGCTCCTGGATGAAATACCACAATCTTCACACACTCGTCTCTAAAGAAAGTTTTTGGAGCACTTTCAGCCATTTATTCATAACAAACATTACAAAAGAAATTATTTTGATTCTGCTTTGAGGCAGGAGTTGGGGATTGGGATGAAAGCATCCAAAATATGTTGGTGGGAAGGTGTAATGGTGTTGGCATTGGTGTTCGAATATTAAATATAATAAAATATGTGAACTGTACCACTGTCATCCATTGTTCATCGATTTGCTCAAGCAGACACCAGTAACATCTCCATTGTGAGACTAATTATTACTGTTTTTGGCATATTGAACATGTCACAGGGAGCTTGCCAGGCTCTGCCGTGCAGGCGGGATACTCTCATTAGCTTTCCAAGAGGGGCAGAGGAATCGAACCCGGGTCAGCCGTGTGCAAGGCAAATGCCCTACCTGCTGTGCTATGTATACATATAGTAATTGAACGACTTTACAAAAATAAAAAAAATCTAAAAAGAGTAATTCCTATTTTAACTTAAATATTTTATTTATTTTGGTGCTCTGATCATTGAACCCAGCGTCTGACACATGCGAGATGTCCAGTAAACATGGTGTCGACATTCCCAGCTCCATGACTGCATTATGATCTTGGCTCCACTATTTTTTTAGCTTGCAAGTAAAAGCCTTTACGCTATGATTTCCATGGATATTTTAGAGTTTTTCTGTCTCTGGCTCATCCACAAATTTCTAGTTACCTTTCACCTTCTCCAGGCAATCTTTTCTGCACACTGACAAAGGGTTAATTGCTCCTTCTGTAAGATCTCTGAGAATGATTAATTTAATCATATAAGGGATATGCATAGTTCTTCGGTAAACTTCTGGGGTCTGGTTCTATTTCTTACCCTTTGCTACCATTTGATTTGTATCACTCAGATATGTGAATTGAATGAGAACTAAAATCCTCTTTGTTTTTCTCTTTCAGATAAATTTTTTATTTTATTTTGAAAACAAGAATCTTAACTTCAACAAAACAACAAGAGCATGCAATGAATGATTGTATTTGCTTTGGGGTTTGTTTTAGCCAATGGTCAGCTATATCTGTAATTTCTAATGGCATTATATAAATTACTACCACACAACAAATTACTTTGTTGCCATTTTCTTGCCATCTATCTCTAATGGTAACATTTTTGTAATCAGTGTATTCACTTTGTGTATAAAATGACAATAAATAATTACTTAGAAAGGCAATGAAAATTTGTAAAGTTATGTGAAATTATGAAAAGATTTTTTTCTATTAAGGATTGAGTCTCTTGCACGCACGCCTGGCTGTCTTCCCCGGGGCCCCTCCAAGGGGATAGATTCCAGCTTCCCTTCCCGCCCTGAGCAGAGCTCCCGGCGACCGAAGACCACCGGAACCTAGCCACAGCCATGCTCAAGGCCCCTCTCCACACATTTGGACAAGCCTCACGCATGACGGTACTGGCAGAGGAACCCAGGTGTGTGTAATCCCATCTATGGCCAACATCCAGAAACTTAAAAGCAAGCTTTGTGGCCACGCAATATCTTATAACCTACTTCTCTCTCTGGAAGAAATTGGCAAGCTACTGAGAGTTTCCTGCCCACAGGGACAGCCTTGCGAGCTTCCCATGGTGTATTCATATGCTAAAGCCAGTAACAAGCTGGATCTCATTCCCCTGACCCTGAAAGAGCCTCCAATGCAGCATCATTGGGAAGGCCGAGTGGAGGAAAGCTTCTAAAATCTCATGGATAGAACGAATGGAGAGGGTACTGAGCCCACTCGAGAAATTGACGATTAACAAACAGGATTTCGTGATTCGTGATTTGTGATTTGTGATTCATGAAGGATTGAATGAGAACATCAAGTCAGGAGCACTGTTGTGTGGCAAAGCCTTGCATGTGAGAGCTCTTGGGTTTGCTGCATATGCTGTCTGAGCCCAAGTGCTGATTGTGTCCATGTGGCCAAGCACATGTGTGCCCCACAGCTCCCCCCTTGAGATGTGTACTGAGGTTCTCTCCATTTCTAGGAATGCCCATGTTCTCTCTTGAGCGTATTACTCTGTATCCCTTTTCTCTCCCTCTTTTCCCTTTCTAACAGCCTCCAAATAAAATTTGTTTTGACTTCACTGCTTGTCTCCTCCTGAAATTCTTTTCCGTGGGATAGGACAAAGACCTTGAAGGCCTGGGCAAGGCTTAGGACTGGTTTTCCTTTCTGGCAAAGAGCAATTCCTCTCTCTCCAGCCTGAGTCCGTGACTCTCGGAGAAACCCAGTAGTGGGGATTAACTCCCATGCCTAGAGGTCAGATGAAAGTCAGATGTTGCTTGATGGCCACCTTGTGAGGCTGGCAGGACCCACGGTCTGTGCGTGAAGGGGCTCATTGCAGATTTTATTAGTTCCAGCTTTCCCAGCTGGTCCCAGGGGGCAGAGGTGGATCAGTAGAAAGTGACCATCTCTCTCCTCTCTGCCTCACAAAAGCTACCTATAGGGGCCCACCGACTTTGTTCTTGGCAAGCCAGCCAGGAGATTGCAGTGAGGAACCCCACTAGGAAGGAGGCAATCTGTGAAATCTGCTGTGGAAGTCTGCTCCCTTTGAAAACTCTAATGGGGGAGGGGAGAGCACTGTAATAACCTCTATGTGAATGTGCACCTCACGGGCCCTCATTTTGGCATGATTCTGTAGTACTGACCACTATGGGGGAGACAGGAAGACACCCACTAGTGAAAAGATCCTGGGAAAAGAAGGCAGGGAACTAGAGGCAAACAGATTTAGCTCTAGATGATTTAAGGAAGAAAAAAAAAACAGAAAAGGAAAAACCCAGCAAAAGACAGCAAGCCAGCAAGCCAGTGGAAAAAGATGCAGCAGGGAAGAATTTTTTTTTTTTTAATTGAAACATCGTGAGAGCAGTTACAAAGTTTTCTGTTTAAGTCTTGGTCATACAACGATGAAACACCCAACCCCTCACCAGTGCACATTTTCCACCACCAAAAACCCAAATATCCCCCCCACACACACCATCCCACACCCTCCCCTTACTTGTTGGGATACGATTTCCATGCTACTCTCTCTCTCTACTTTGATTACATACAACATTTCGGCACCAAACCCACCATTATTATTTGGGATTTTACCCCAACACTCAGATCTGCTTAAAAGACAACATTAGAGCATTTGTTTTCTATTGCTGATTATAAATTGCATATGATTATGTGCAGCCACTACTGTGGCCATGTTATTTTGGAATTCTGAAGTTTAATAATTAAATCTAGAGAAATTTTTTGCCAAAAGCCACTGTGTTCTGAGCTTTGTTTCTGAGTCTCTGGGATCATGGCCGATAAGCAGCTCGATCAAGCAGCCAGAGGGCTCATTCGTGGGTGGCAACTTGGGGTCTTGTAGGGGCGGAGTTGGGGAAAGGACCGGCTCTGGCCCCACCCAATGAGGTCCCGCATTCCTCATCACTGTGGGCCCCTCTGGCTGTCCCTAGGCCTCTGGAAGATGGCAGTGGCCACCGAGCCACCAGGGAAAACAGGCCAAGGCACGAAACCCATTCCCACCTCTGGGGTGGTCCGGCGCTGGAAACCTAATGTGTAGTCCGGATGCATTTCAGCAGGGCAGAATTTTTTCCCACTTCTTTCGATCTGTAGCAAGTTTTCTTAAAAGCCACAGCCCGAGTAGATGAGGCTCCACAAATAAGCTGAGGTTGTATGTTGGAAGTCAGGTCAGGCCCCAGGGATGCCTGGGGGTAGATGCAGAGATCATTGTGGAGACATCCAATCAGATGATTCTCTGACAATCTGGGCCACGGGGGTGGCATCCCCTCCCACAGCTTTCAGAGGGTTCTGTGACAGGGTATGGGAGGGCATCCCCTCTGGCAGCTACTAATACCCCATGCCAGGGTTTTGGGAGGGCATCTCCTCCAGCTACTTCTCCAGAGTTTAGGAGGCTGTTTCCTCCAGCAGAGTTAAGGGATTAAAGGCTCCCCCACTGTCTCTGGGTTCAATGGGACCGGGACTGAAGATCCTCTGCCTATTTCCCCCCATCTCCAGAGACCCAGAGGTCACACCCATGAGCCACCTCTTTCAGGTGCCAGATAATCTCATCACCATCCAGATCACACGGTTTCTTTCCCAGAAGGGAGCAACATGACGCCCGCCATAAACACCATGCCATCAGACCCCCACACCAGACTGTTTCACTCCAGGCACCCAGAGGGGAACGGATGAGAGCCCTCCCCATCCCAAAGCAGTCCCAGCAGCTGAAAACCTCCAGAACCCAACTAACGGCATGCTCAAGGCTGCTCCCCACAAGCTCAGGCACAAGTGAACTTACTCCTGGACTGCACAGCCACATTTGCGGCCACACAACATATCATAAGACACTCCCTACCCATTCTCCAAGAATACCACACCACATTTGATGGGGTTCAATTAGTAGGCAACCAATCATAGAGGAAAAAATATATATATATACATATGTATATATATTTTGTCATATATATATATATATATATGAAAGTTCACATTACTCAACCTTTAACAACATGTTAGTGATATCCTAAAGAAGGTCTTAATGGCCTTTGCCAAAATAGAACAATCTTCACACTGTTTCCTCTATGGATACTTTTTTGTAACATTTTCAGCAGTTTTTGATAATAAACAATACAAAATTGGGACAGGGCTTGGGGCTTGAGATGGAAACATCCCAAATATGGTGGTTGGAAGGTGTAATGGTGGTGGTATTGATGTTTTAATATTAAATGTAATAAAATATTGTGAGCTATCTTATAAATTTAAAACACTTTTTAAATTAAAAATAAATTTAAAAATAAATAATGGTTCCCTCACCACAGTAGCGAATCACATTGGAAAGGCTAATGTAGGAAGGGGTCAGATCCTCTTGGGAGAAATTAGAGACTTAGAGAAGAAAATGTTTGCCAAGGAACCATCCTATTTTAAAGAAGTGTCTTACCGATCTTTGTAATATTACGTGGCCTAAGTATAAATTAGAGCACAGGGAAAGATGTCCACTAAATGACAACCGGCACTATTATAGTCGTGCAGTTAGACAGTTTTGTGAGAGATCCTGGGTTTGCTGTCACCACAAACTACAACAAAAATCTCTATTTGACAGTCACTTTTTACTCAGCAAATTCACAAAAGATAGCCTCACCCTTGTTAGAGTTACAAATCTCTTCTCATTTCCTAACATAAAAAGGAACTAGTTACCAAAATAGGGAACTGATTATGAACTTTAGAAATACTCAGCTCAGTGTTTGGGTTTAGAAAAACTGATGCGAGAGAAATACAGATTTGCACTGAGTGAGGTTTGGAGTTTGAGAAATTCAAACTGAATGATTGCACCCGAACTGAAGCCACTTTCTCAGTCTTGACACTCAGCAGACATCGAAGGCTTTAAAAAAAGGTAGGCTCAGGGAAGTATTTTCCTAAGCTTTGTGTAGGATGAATTTTTCATTCATTGACAGTAGGATCCCTGTGGTGGAATAAATGGGAAGACTACCTTCCATGATAAAATTGATATTCTAGATTGAGATACATCCAATATGTTTGGGGGAAGAAACAATCATTTCTGCAGAGAGCAGCTTCTAAAGGTCATAGAAGATTCTTAAGTTAAAGTATCTTAAATAAACTAAGATAATTTATTTTTTATTTATTTTAGAAATAAAATTTATTTCTAAATTTTCAGGATCTCTGAAATTTAAACATTACTCTGCCATTAAAAAAACTATATGATGAATTATTTCATAGCTCTTGATGTTCCTTTTCTCATATTTCTTTTCTATCTCTGATGTGTTATTTTTAGACATTAACATTTAAGATAAATTTGTTGAAGAAGTGGGAAAATATGTTTTAGGGCAAAGATAGGCTTTTCATATAAGCCTTGAGACATATGTGGCCCTTTTTAGCTCTCTAACATAGGAACCATTAGTGAGCATAAGGTGAATCTAAACTTCTCGTGAAGAAGTCTCCTAATGGAAGAGATTTCATATATTTTCAGCATTCCTGAGAGCAGCATAGAGAAGCTTATAGGTAATGGTGTCCAGTGCAACCCAGAGAAGGTAGATAACTTAGCAGAGTTGCTGTTATGGAATAAAAGAACTAGGAGTAGATCCCAGTTTGCAGTCTAGGTCTTATCCTCATGGGTCATGTTCTCTATAATGCCATCTTTTCCACCATCAAACCCAAGGAGTCATTTTAAGACTGTTGTGTTTTGTATGCATGTCAAAGAAAGGGCTGGAACGATAGCACGATAGGGTGTTCACCTTTCACGCGGCCTACCTGGGTTCGATTCCTCTGCCCCTCTCGGAGAGCCCGGCAAGCTACCAAGAGTATCGCGCCCACCTGGGAAGCTACCCGTGGCGTACTCGATATGCCAAAAACCAGTAACAGTAAGTCTCACACTGAGAGACGTTACTGGTGCCCACTCGAACAACTCTATGAGCAACGGGATGACAGTGACAGTGACAGTCAAAGAAAGAGGAACAATCCTTTCCGACCATCCTCTTCATGTTTCTTCTTGGTAACCTATGATGGGGATGAAGATGTGGGGGAACAAAACAAGTTTAAAAAATAGTTTTGTACAACAGACCAGTGAGCAGAAGAAAGAAAAAAAATTGTCTTTTATTCACCTTTGTAGCAAAAAGAGCAATAGTGAAAAGACAGGAAGAAATGTCTATAATTTTCTCTGTTGTTTGGGTTTCTCTGGTATTTGAGTGGCTGAGCCTAGGAGAGGAAACATAAGCTTTTGTCTCTAGGGAATTTATCTTCTCTCATTTACACATGAATGTCTATAGTCTGATTGTCAGGCACAATCACATGAATTTTTAGCTAGAGTCCTCTTGAGGGACAAAGCAGCAGCCTTTAGTGACTAGGATCTGATGATAATACCATAGAACTATGCACTGACCATTAGAACCAATTGAAAATGTTATGTTCATGTAGTGTCTCTGCTCCTTGTAGACTCATGTTCTAATTCAAGAACGTGAATAATCACCAAAGATGTTTGAAAATACAGAAACTATCTCCTAAATACTTAAACTGTTTTTTTTCTGGCATGTGAAATATCAATGTGGAGGTTCCTTTGAATTAAGGAGAAATTAACTGAAGTACACATTTAATTGGTCTAAGAATAATCATCAGTTAATTATTTTAATACTACTTCTGGCTTCTATGATGCAAGATGAAAATAATGGATATTTATTTAAAAGCTTATTATCATTATTGGTTAAGAAAGTGGAAATGGAGAGTTCCTTCTGAGAGAGATCAAACTTTGGTCAAGATCAAATTCTGAGGTCACTTGTTGCAGGCTTGAAAGGGTGGAACTTTCTTGATACAGGGTCAACATAGGTAAATGCTCTCATGTAGAAATGAAACTTGACTTGAAAATACAGAGATAAATTTCAAAAAGCATTGATTACTCTAAAATAAAAAATAATAGAGTCAAGATAAGGTTAAAACTTATCTTGATGTGGGCTGAAGAAACAGAATCCTTTTTGATTTTATATTCCAGCAAGAATGATGGAATGCCATAGGTAGACTGTAAAGATGGAAGGGGGGACACAGTTGTTCTTTCACTTAACATTAACACTTTTGCTACAAAGGAGGGAATTAACTGGATTTATAGGGTTATAAGTGGATACAGGAGAAGAGCAAATGGCTATGAAGCATTCTTGATCAATTTCCACTCAATTGGTCCAAGGAAGTGAGAGAGAGAGAGTTTCCAAAGTTCAAAGTGGTTGTGTAGAATCAAAAAGAAAAGAAAAGAATGACTCACTGAATCTGAATTCAATTAGGATAGATAGACTCAAGGACAAGCTAAAGGCTGTTAAACATTGATAACTGAATGAATGATGGAGCCTTTCACTGAAAAAAGAAGCTACCTGGAATCCCTAGTCTAGCCATGGTCCCTTTTACCCTTTGCTCCTGTCACTTAGTATTAGGATAATTTTAAGGCTATAGATTCATGTTTTATAAATATACTTTGTTGCAACATATTAATTTTTTAAAAGAAAATTGTCAAGGAAGATAGAAGTAGCTTCTGCTTATGCCTAATGTTTTAAGTGAAACATGTTTTTCTTAAACAAGACGGAAATGAGCATTACTATGAAATTTATTTACAATACTCTTTCTCAGTGAAGCTCAGTAAAAAGATTTCCCAGAGGGAAATACGAATTAGAAGACTTACATTACATTTAAAAACCAAAAGAAATATTTCGATTTTCTCTAAAGCAAGTCCTTTCATTCTCCTGGGAGGATGCTCCAAATTACAAAGTCTGAATACACATAATAGAGAGCTTGTTAGGCTTAGTTCATTTGTTTACTTTGGTTTAGAGACCATATCTGGTGATGCTCAGGATTTAGTTCTTAAGCACTGGTGTGGTCCAAAAACCAAGGTACTACTACTAATAAGTTAATAATAACATAACCATAATTATTATTAAGATGAAACAAAAGAAAGAGATATTATTTTTGTGTTTTATATATATTAGATTTATTTAGTTTTTTACCATTTTATATTTGCACTATTTCATTTGAAATGGACTGAATAATGAGTTATAGTTTTTCCTTAAATATTTAACAAATTTCTAATCTAATGACACCAATCATCTCTCATCCTTTTGATCAGCAATCACAAAGGGAAAAAACTTTTTCAAGACTTCCTCATCACACAACTGAGAGTCAGACTTGGGGGATTTGGACCTTAGGGCTCAAGAGCCTATTTTGACTTCCTTCCTTCTTTTCTTTCCTTCCTTTACTCTGACACTGAGCCAAGAAAATATTGCCATCTGTGTTTATCCCAGACAATTTTAAGGGGAATCACCTTTCAGACTGTTGAATTACTATAAAAAATTCAAATTGCTGCATAAGGTTGGAGAAGCCTATGGAATTTAAATCCATAATTAAAATGGTCCAATGAGGAGGAATTCAAAATTTCTTTTCCTTGACAAGAATCTACTTCCCCATTTAAGAGTAGATATAAATTAGGGAAAAAATAAAGGCTCAGTAGAACTCTGCACAGGTCTAAGCTAACGCAAGATATACTCAAATAAAAGTTAAATTCCTTTGCTAATGTTCTTGACAATCATGTTGCCTTATAAACTTCCTTGCATCAAAGGGAGAGATTAGTTCTATGGAGACTCCTCTTTGGAACATGGATCAGTATCCTGTTGATTTAGAAGTTACTGAACAATTTGAACTACCCAAATGCTTTCTAGGACATCCAAATTCCCCATTCTACTGGTTCATCTGGTTGCATCTTCAATTTTCTGATCATTTCCAATTGTTTAATAAATAGCCTACATGCCCTACTAAATTAGAGGAGTTACTATCACACTTCAAGTGTTGAGTCACATTTCTCACTATCTTAGGTTGCTTGAGTAGGTGCATTCATCAAATCCTGAACCTCCTTATAAGTTTGAGATGCAAATGACTGTGTTCAGTTACTAGTTTAGCAGCTATCCTTCAAAGAGGACAGGGATAGGGTTTTCTAGTGAATACATAGAACAGAACGGAATATTCAAGTCAGTATGCATAATAGTGGTTGAGATAAAAGCTGAGTGCAGATCTGAATTCACTCTCTAATCTGAGAGCCTCCCCCAAAAAATGTTACTTACCACCTTCACCTCAATCCCAGCAATATTTAACTCTACAATAATTTTTCGAATTTTAAAGTCACATGGTATTTGCAAAGATGTCCTGATAGTTATAATGCAGAGAATCGGAATCATGCAGACTGAGGCTGTCTTGTCATTCCCATAATCGTATGCTAAGTTGCATTTCTATTGTAGCCCCTCCTTTGCTGCCATGACAACCATGAACGGACTGGAACAGACCATATCAGCAGCTGGAATGTCCCAGCCAGGGAATCCTGCTACTCTACATTCATATTTTTGGAAAGGGATGCCAGAGAAATTCTTAAAGGGAGAGCCAAAAGTCCTGGGGGTAAGTTATGGATCTGGGTAAAGAGCAGTGGTTTTGTGAACTCCCAACCGATCACACCTAATTCCCACTCATCTC
The DNA here is from genome assembly GCF_027595985.1 of Sorex araneus. Classification (NCBI taxonomy): domain Eukaryota; kingdom Metazoa; phylum Chordata; class Mammalia; order Eulipotyphla; family Soricidae; genus Sorex; species Sorex araneus. The sequence goes on along the minus strand of NC_073307.1, from coordinate 158,297,957 downwards.
TCCACCAGCCTCACACTATGTTAGCCTAAGGTTCTGTGCTTGATGGCCAGCCTTTATTGCTTAAAATGGGATATCTTAGTATGCGGAATCATTCTTCTAACTTTATTGGATTTAAAAGGTGATTTAGCGGGGCTGGAGCAATAGCACAGTGGGTAGGGCATTTGCCTTGCACGCGGCTAACCCGGGTTCGATTCCCAGCATCCCATATGCTCCCCTGAGCACCGCCGGGGGGTGATTCCTGAGTGCAGATTCAGGAGTAACCCCTATGCATCACCAGGTGTGACCTCCAGCCCCCCCCCCAAAAAGTGATTTATCTCCATTGTAGTGTTGTGGACCCTGCCTAGAAACTGAATTTCACATTCACAGGAAGAGTACAAAGGAAATGGCTGGACGTGTCCTAGGTCTATACCTACCAGATATTGGTAGCAGTCTATGCTTCTATATTGTTTCTTCCTGTCTGCAAAGTTTTTCCATGTACTCTTCAGAGGATGAAAATTCTTCTGACACATGGTCTGTCTGTGTTTCAGGAGGCTATCCCTAAAGAAAGGGATCATTTAAAGAAAGACAAGGTAGTTCAGGTGAAGACAGTGGATAGAGAAGTTTATGTTTATCCCAAGATTGAAAGCAGTGAGTCTAAGTCATAGTAATACCATATAACGTCCTTATTACTTCTGGTCAGTTACTACAGTTCCTCAGGTTTTACACCCAGTTGTCATGTCTGCTGTACACAGACCTCATTATTATGTCACGGTATTCTTCTCTTTTCTTCTAGATATATTTTAATTTGCAAAACTTCCTTTAGAATCAGCGCTTTTTAAATTACAGATTCCATTTTCCTGAAAAATAGTGAAAAGGAACAATAGTTGTGAATGGAACTGAGCATTATTTTTAGAGCTTCTCTGAGAAGTTTTGGTACATACATTGTTTTTAATGCCTGAAAATAAGTGAAACCATATGTAGATATGCTAGAAAATGATTTTAGTAATATAGTATTGAATATAGTATTGGACACTTCTTTATATAATAAATCTTACACAAACCTATGAAGAAGATTCTCCAAAGAAGAAATGAACAATAACTTCGTAGAGGAACGGACTGATATAGGCATCATTTTTTGCAGTGTGTAATGATTCTTTACCATTTCCAGGTTGTGCAGATCATTATTGCCATGGTGAATTTCAGCTTTGGAATAATAATGATGTGCACCTCATTTCCTTTTTATGGACCGGATCCCTTTATTACGTACACTGGGTACACAGTTTGGGGGTCTGTGAAGGTGAGCAGAATTCCTTCTAATACAATTAGAAACAAGAAGACCGTGTTGTTAATGTCCTGAATTTAGATGTCACATCTCAATCCCACATTGTGGTTTAACATTTGAAAATAGTTAGGGAACCTACTTGTAACTCATTTTTCTCCTGTTTATTAATAATATGTAATTTTAAAAAAACACAGAAAGCTATGCAGACTTCACATATAATGTGTTTCATTCAGGAATATTATAGCATCATTAAGTAAAAGACCTAAACCAGGATGGATAACATATGAAAGAACTGGCTATTTTCCCAAGAATTCCAGTGGCTAAGTATTTCCAGGTTTAGTTCATTTATAAGGAAGTCACGAAGGACAGCTGACATACATATCAGAGTTGTTGAAGACATTTGTATGTTTGTTGTTATTTATATACACAAACATTTTCATTTCTTTAAGCAAATCTGAGTAAATCTGAGTAAAGCAATGGTTGTGCCATTGTTGATTTTGTGTCATGAGGCTTCACCTCCAGAATTGGGAAGGGTTCACTGAATCTCAGGGGAAACTAAATTAAATACTCAGAAAAGAAGAGAAGATATAGATGGTATAAAGGCAAATTACACTGGTTGGTCAATACACTATCAAGACAGAACAAATAGATAACATTCTAGTAGATTTTCTCTTTTTAGTTGTATCAAAATAATTGTAATTAAATTAAAATTTAAGAAGTTTTTTAAATCTCCTAAAACAAAATTCTGGAGGGTTTCTCTGCAACTTGAGCGTATAAATTGAATTTGAAGTATTGTGTTGTTTACTAATGAGGAAATTGTTCTAGCGTCTTGTGGTTTCCAGTTATTAACAGTTGAGAATAAGGTACTTATTGTACCTTACTGGAAAGTCTTACTGAAAAGGCTTGTTCTTCATCTTCAGTTTATGGAGTTCAAGATTCATTTTATTTTTTCTTGCTTTTATGGTCACACCTGGAGATTCACGGGGGCTTACTCCTACTTCTGCACTCAGGAATCACTCCTGGTGGTGCAGGCGATCAAATGGGATGCCAAGGTTTAAAACCGGGTTGACTTCATGCAAGACAAATGCCCTACCTGCTAGACTATTCCAGCCCTCAGTTTAAGATTTAAACTAGGCACTAGTTTAAATCTCTTCGGGCAGTAGTTTACTTTTGAAAAAGGATCAGTCACTGTCCTCATTTAATGGTGGAGGAAACTGGGAGTTGGGGCAATTAAGTAATTTATTCAAGACTGAAGTGATGGCACAGCGGGTAGAGCATTTGCCTTACATGCAGCTGATCTGGGTTCGATTCCTCTGTCCCTCTCAGAGAGCCTGGCAAACTATCAAGAGTATCCGGCCGCACGTCAGAGCCTGGCGAGCTACCCATGGCATATTCGATATGCCAAAAACAGTAACAAGTCTCACAATGGAGATGTTACTGGTGCCCTCTCAAGCAAATCCATGAACAATGGGACGACAGTGCTACAGTGCTATTCAAGATCATGCAGTTGTTGTATCCAGGAATAAGAACTCAGTTTGTGTCAGTCAATTCCATGTTGTAGACATCTAACCACACTGATAGTCTATTCCTTTTTTCACTTCCTTTCAAGACCACTTTGGAAATCAGCTTTTAGAATTTATGATTTGCATTAAGAGACTGCTAGGAATTGCAGAAGCCGTGTTTGTCAGTTGAAGAAACACTTGGTGTTATAGGAATCCCACTAAATGAGTCTCTACGTCATCAGTAGAACAATTTTTGAGCACTCTTAAAATTCTTTCAGTTTTATTTTGAAAACTCACCCTGAAAGTGACTTCTCTTAATTGCTGGCTCAGTACTAGAACCAGTATCAAGATGCAACCACAAATTTCTCTTACATTTGTCCCTTTATCCTCCAATGCAGTGATAAGACCTTTATAGGATTAAGATAAAAGGGTGGTGGGAGGGATACTGGGAACAGTGGTGGAGGAGAATGGGCACTGGTGCAGGGATGGGTAAACAATCACTGTATGACTGAAATGCAAACACGAAAGTTCATAAGTTTGTAACTGTATCTCACGGTGATTCACCAATAAAAAATAAAAAAAGAATTGATAGGAAAAAAAGGATTAAGATAAAAGGGAGTGGAGGGAATGAGAGGGAACCTGGGGACACCGGTGCTGGCAAATGTACACTGAGGGATGGGTGATGGAATACTGTATGACTGAAATCCAATCACGAGCAGCTTTGTAAGGGTCTATCTCACAGTGATTCAATAAAAAAGTAAAAAATAAATTAAAATTTTTTAAAAGATTGAATATAACTATTCCCACATAACAAGGGTTTTTTGTGTTCTTTTGGAATATTACATTATCATAAATATAATTTTTCTTGTTTTTTCCTCTCAGATACCTCATTTACAAATTTGTAGCTATGATAAATGAAGTCCTCTTTATAATTACTATGTTCAAACACATGAATATTTATATTACATATGCATAATTTCTGTTTATAATTTTGCCTAATTTTTCATGGTGTCTCTAAGCTGTTTATTAGTTGATAATCTGGACATTGCCTATAGAACTTCTATTTGTGTTTCAAGTAGAGTAATTGTAACAAATTACTTAAATTTTCTTATATAATTATTTTTACTAATACACGATAGATCACAGACTTACAAGATTTTATTTTTATTACGTTTCCCCATGTTTTCCCATTTAGACAAAGATAAAGATTTCTAGACTAAAAGGTGTTTAGTCTAGAAAACACCTATGCTATAAAAAAATCAGACTTGATAGTCTACAAATTTTGTTTGTCAATGTTACAGAGGCTGCCCTACCAAAATTTGTTTAGAACTGTAAACTAGTGTTTAAGTCATAAGTTTTGATTAAAAGTGATTAATTTGGAATAGTAGAAATGTTGGATTTTATTACATGTCTTCTCAAATTAAAATATTAATATTCATTAATGCTAATGAATATTCTACGATTTATTAGTTTCATGAGTTACAATAATTTCAAATTTAAAAATCTATACAATTAAAGAAATACCGATATGTCTATAATGGATTTTTAAATTATAAGATAAATAATTCTCTGCTATTTTTCCCAGAGGTTATTTCACATCTGTTAATCCTTTCTGTACCTTTTGAAGTTTGTTGAAGATCATACTGTTTCATTGGATTAGTCTCTTTTTCTTCTTGTATTAAGATGCAATGTCTAAAACTTCAAGTACAGGGGCTAAGGCATCTATCTTGCACAAGGCTTATGCTGATTCAATCCCCAGCACTGTGTACGGTCACCTGAACACCACCAACAGTTATCACTCAGCACAAAGCAAGAAGTTTCCCTGAGCACTGTCCTGTATGGCTCCCCAAACCCAACATAATTAAATAATTTTTTAAAATAAAAGAAAATTTGGAAATCCAACACAAAAACCCCATTATTTTAGGACCATGAGTCCACTCAATATCATTCCAGTTATTTGAGCTAAATGGAAAATAATTTCCCAGTTGATGGAACCAAATTGGAATAACCTAGTGATGATCTACTATGGAATTTAAAAGTTGTCTGATACTATTTTAGTTTCAACATCTAATAATCAGTTAAAGAAAATAGTATTTATTTTTGATTGGCTTATTAATCTTGACATTCATTAATCTTTAGAGATATCAGGAAGTTGGGTGCTTTTAAATTATTTCAAGATCTTCAAACAGTTTAAATGTCATCACATCTTACGCATCTGTATAGCTTCATAAATTCCCTGAAGCCATCTAGATTTCTCCATCCTGGGGGAAGGCTTAATTATTTACAAAAATTTATGCTTCTTCAAATATAATTTAGTCTCTTACAGACATTTATTTATTTTGAGGTAAAGTATAGTTATGACTTCAATTATTTAGTAAAAGTTTTTTACCTGCACTTTTATTCTTGTTACTAGTTCATTGTTTCAGGATCTTTGTCAATTGCAGCAGCAAAGAGAACTACAAAAGGACTGGTGAGTGACATTTCTTGTTTGTTACCATAGTTGTTCCATCCAGAAGAATTATATTGTATTAGAATTATATTAGAATAGAAAACATGAAGCTGCTTTCTAAAAATCCCAAGAGACTGATTTAAGTAATTCAAATATTATAAGTGGGAGAAAGTAGAATTCCTACTATAAGAATGAACAATTTGGGTGACAGTTGTAGAGACTCTATAAAAAACTTAGAAATTCTTAAGAAATATCCAATCATATGAGTCAAATTAACCGGCACAGACTTTTTGGTATGGCATGGCATTTATTGACTTATTGATAGAAAACACATCCCAACTCTATGCAAAGGAAATTTTTATTCCATTTTCAATTGAAATAAATTCACAATAAGGTCACTAAATGAAAAGAAACTAAGAATAAGCCTCAGACAATATGTCTTTTACAAAGCCAATGAAAACTAAAAGTACAGAACAACAGATTTTTTTCTTGGATAAAGATATTTGTGTTTTCCTCACTCAAAGGATAAATATCAATCAGTGATTATCAATATGAATTTTCTGAATGTCTCTTCAATCTGCCTCTCTCTCATCTCCTGCAAAATCTGTCTCATGTGGGGCTGGAGTGATAGCATAGTGGGTAGGGTGTTTGCCTTGCACGCGGCCGACCCGAGTTTGAATCCCAGCATCCCATATGGTCCTCTGAGCACCACCAGGAGTAATTCCTGAGTGCAGAGCCAGGAGTAACCCCTGTGCATCGCCGGGTGTGACCCAAAAAGAAAAAAATCTGTCTCATGCTACAACTCTTAAACCTCACACTTCCCGTGGAATTTTAGTTCATGCAAAAGGCATTCAAAACTTCACTATAAGCAGAGCGTGTGAGGAAAAGGAATCCAAAGCACAGGGAGATAAGATGGAGAAATAATGAGGTGTGAGAGTTAAACTTAATGTAGAAAATAATTGAAGGTTAAACATCTGAAACAGACCATGCTAAGAAACGAACTCACTTGGAATTACACAGTTAAAGGATAACCCGTCTGGCAAGACTACTGAGGAGATAGGAGTTTGCCCCAAAGACTTAACTGTGGAAGCTAGAGGGTCATATTTTAGTTTAGTCAAGTGTTTTGAAATGAAACACTATGAAGCAAGAAGCAAGTTTAAGAGACTGAGATAGAGAGAATGGACCTTGGTGACCAAGAAGTGTTGAGCATAAGGTAGGAACAACTAAGGGTGTTGTTGGATTGTTTAATTTATTTTCATTCCTTTCTAGGTCCGAGCTAGCCTAGGAGTGAACGTCACTAGCGCTGTGTTGGCTGGAATAGGGATTATACTGACTTCAATCAGCTTGAGTGCTTTTCCATTCCGTTATCATTACTGTGGCTATTATAAGGTGTTACCCAATTGTCCCATGGTAGCATTTATTTTAATGGTAAGTAAATATTCTAATCATAGAATACTGGAACCATGTCTTAAGAGTCTTAATTCTGATAAAAAGTAACAAGCAGTATATCCTAATTAGTGAAACACTTCAGAAATTTGGATATGATTGAGAAACGAGATGATATGTTATTGAGGAGCCGGACACAGATTTTATTATATCCTCTGAATTTTCTCTATGTTGTTGAAAAATTGATAATAGCATTCATAGCTATATAACATAGTTCCTAATAGTATTTTAAAGATTTTGCACATATTTTCTACTAATTTTAAAGCACCTATATGTATGCAACACTAACCTATATAAATGTCAGTCCTTTTGCATCCCTAAACCTCCTGATGGAAACTGATCATCCATTGATTCTCTAATCATCAAATTAATTTACTCTTAAATATTACTGACAAGCGGTAAATAATCCAGTATCTCTCTAATCATCTCTAGATGTTCTGACAAGATTAACCACATTTAACCGCAACATCTCAGTTGTGGCAAATTCTCAACCTCTGTTCTGCATTTGCTATTTTTCTGCATCACATTCCTTCCTCTAGATGTTATTTAATTACTGTATTTTTCAAATTCCGTGTATACCAGATATCATAGGTAATAAAACTTTTGGACATTTAGACCATTGGTCAAGGAGGAGTGAGAAAGTTACTGTAACACAGCATAGACACCTGATAATCAATTAAATCTTTATAATGAACATACAATTACCTTTCATGACGTCACTGAGTTTTCTGGTATTTCCCTTCCATATGAGCCACTGGATTATCACTATACTGTTTACTTTTTTCTCATTGTCTCCTTATCTCACCTGAATTGGAAACTTAATGCCCTTCCTATTTTACTATTAAGATTGGTTATTGTATTTTCTTTATTCCGAGCCCTTCATAGATGAATATTAAATATGTTAACATCAATAGCCTGTTTAAGTGACTTTACTAAACTAGTTTACTCCCTTTGATATTACTATAGGATATGAACATCTTTTTTCTTTCTTTCTTTCTTTTTTTTCTATTGAATTACCATGAGAACAGTTACAAAGCTTTCAGGTTTAAGTCTCAGTCATACAATGAACAAACACCCATCCCTTCACCAGTGCACATGTTCTACCACCAAAATCCCCAGTATACCCCCATCCTAACCCCCACCTTGCCTGTGTGGCAGATGATTTTCACTTTACTCTCTCTTTACTTTGATTACATCCAATGTTTCAACAGAAAACCCACTATTATTATTTGGAATTTCCCCCTAATCATCAGACCTGTCGAAAAGGCATCATTTGATAATTTGTTTTCTATTGCTGATACTGAAGAGCAAATGATGTCGTATGGCCTCAATAGCAGCCACGCGGTTTTGGGTTTCTGGTATTTTAGTAATTATGTCCAGAGGGATTTCTGCCAGAAGCCGCTGGGTTCCGAAATTGGCTTATGTGCCTCTGGGATCATGACCATTCAGGAGTGGAGGAGCCTTTCGTGGGTGGCCACTTGGGGTCTCGTCCAGGTGGGGAGCAGCACCGGTTCTGTCCCCCCATCCCCAAATTTCCCATGCACCCCCGTCACTGCAAACTCGTACCTCCGTCAAATAGGCTCTGAAAGATTGTGGTCACCATGCTGTCATAGAGGGGAAAGGCCGAGGGACAAAAACCCTTCCCTTCCCGGGGCAGCACGGGGCAGTAGCTTAGTTCACAGTCCAGAAGCATTTCTGCCAGAAGCCAATGGGCTCTGAAATTGGTTTGTGTGCCTCTGGGATCATGGCCGTTCAGGAGCGAAGAAGCCGATCATGGGTGGCCACTCGGGGTCTTGTCTGTGTAGGGAGCAGCAGGATATGGACATCTTTGATTCATTATTTTGCCTACAGCTAGTTTGGTTTTTTGTTTATTTACCATTTGTTTACAATTCAAAATATTTGTGCAGTACAGTTTCATAGCATACCAACATAAAGTTCTAATGCCATTTACCATCTTCCGATGAAATCTCTTTAGTCATTTCCCCCAACCACTTCACCTTCCTCTCTGTTAACCACCATGTTTTATCAGTCTGAGTTCATTTTGTGGTGTTTTATATTGTTTGTTATATTCCATATGTGCATATGATTATTTGCATCTATGACTTGTTTAACATAGTATAATCACTTCAAGTTCAATTCATACTGCTCAATGGCAAAGATTTCTCCTTTACAGGAGCTGACTCATAGTCCACTGGGTGTACGTACCACAGCATCACTACCTACTCATTTTTTCATGGAAATATTTTTGATTTTTGTCTACTATGATTAGCGTTGCAATGAAAATGAGTTCATATACATTCCCCAAATAATTTTATACTCTTTGGATTAATGCCTAGTATTAAAATTGTTGGATCATATGCTATTACGTTTCTTAATACTTTTAGGACATATTGTTTTCCATAGAGATTGCATCAATTTATCTTATACCAATGTCAGATGGAAGCTATCAGTTTGTTTACATTTACCCACTTCACTAATACTTGTTTCAACTCTTTTTGGTAGAAGAGATTCTCACAAATATGAAGTGAAACCTCATTGTGGGCTTTTGCACTTCTGTGACGTTTAAGTGATGTTTAATATTTTTCTCTGTCCCTTTGAGCCATTTGTTTGTATTCTTTGGAGAAGTCTTTATTCAAATCTTCTGTCCCATTTTTACTGGGTTATTTGGTTTTGGTTGTGTTTTATGAGTTTTTTTTTAAGATAGTTTGGATAAAACCCAAACTGTATTAAAAATATATTTGAATGAAAATATATTTGGATAAAACCCAAACTATATTAAAAATTTATGAGTTTTTTTTAGTATAGTTTGGATGTGGGATAGACAATTACCCCAATTAGTAGTAACCATTTTAATTTTGAAGTTTCTTATTTCATAGCACAGTTATGATCTCATTGTAATTATTATGTACAAGATCATACTATCGTATCAACTACACAAGCGTGCCAATATTTGAAAGGAATTTGTTGAGATTGCCTTTTTAATTTCACCCTTTTAATAGAACTTTCACATTCCATGATTACAATATAACTGGGGTGTAAAATATGAGGTAAGTGATGATTTTGTTAGAGAAAAAGATGAGAAGTGGAGGATAAGTCATATTCAGCAAGTGTATGGTGTATGTTTAGGTCATATTGAAGGCAATTAAGAGCCAATTTTTCTGATATATGGCCAATGCTTTTTCTTTTTAGAGTTGCAATAAGTGGTCAGTGTTTTGAACTTGTCATCTCCAATCCTCATATTTCTTTCTATGAATTTGTTTCAAGGGACTAGATGCAGTAGTGCTCATTTTAAGCGTGCTGGAATTCTGTATTGCTATATCCCTCTCAGCCTTTGGATGCAAAGTAATCTGTTGTAACCCTGCTGGAGTGAGTATTGGTCTCCTTTGGGGATGTTAATATTTATTTCCTACTGATGTGAAATATTATATATAAATTCACGGGTTTAGAATAAAACACGTTTATCATCTCCTAGATTCAATGGGTGAAAAGCCTGAGCACCAAGACGAAGAATGGGACTCTAAGCAATCATTCATATGTACTTTGCCAGGTTTAATTCCAGCAGTTAATGCATACACTCACACCAACACCTCCTGGTGTAGTCCTTGTGTCGCCTACACATTGTCAATGTGGCCTCCCCACAACAACTAACTACAACAGAGAGTCAGTTAGTTTGATCAGCTGTCAACACACACTAGTGATATCACATTATACACACAGGTCCCACCCACACTCAAGGGAAGATATTCATACAAGGCCATGAATCACGTGGATTATAGTCTTAGGCTCCTGCCTACTGCAGCGGATAAAAGCTGATTTTCCCCATTCTTACTCCCTCAAAGTTTCTCTCTTCCCAGTGTGGATCTGGGAAAATTCACAATGGGAAACTCCAGAAAATCAGATTTTAGAGATTTTAGCTAATATCTTAGCTTTCCCTAGGATACAGAAGTCAGTGTTCAGCTTAGCTATCAGTGGAGGCACATCTCCCTGTTCTCTTATCCTAAGACCTACAATGGTTCTCCCTCATTGCTAAGCAGATGGAGTTTGACATAATAACTCGAGATCAGAAAACGGAAGGGGAGAAAATCAAGCAAGTCACTAGGAAGAATAATATAAATATTTTCCAAGATCCAGGGTAGACAAATCCCAACATCAAATTATAGAATAACCATACAAGGTTAATTGGTGCTTGTTGCCATACATTTGTACCTACTTTGGTGTATGTGTGTGTGTGTGTGTGTGTGTTGGGGAGGGGGGAGACATATGTATTACTTCACCCTCTTACAGTCCTTTTCCCCAAAAGAGACAGAGTAATTCCATGGACTTTCGTATTATAAAGTTTCTTGAAGTTAGAGGGTATCAGAGATTCCCAATGAGTTTGTAATTTCATTAAGGGATGCATTTAATTTTTATTAAGTAAAGCATTTGGTCACGGATCTAAGTTCTCCTTAATAACCGTCATACCATAGCAAATAGGTTTGTCTACCCTTCTGCTTCAAAAATAGTTACAGAGTTGGGAAATCTCAATAAAGTTGATTCTACTAATCCCACTACTCAAAGAATTGCAAAACATCAATACAAAAGGACTGATTTTAAGGCATATAATGCCAAAGTCTTTTTCTCCAGGCTTCTCCCAAATTTCTTTATCTGATCATGTCACATACTGTGAATGAAGAGATAGGCCACAAGTCTATAGTTTCCCAATGACTCCTTCCTATCATTCTGAGTCAGTGTGGGTTTTGAAATGTCTCGGTCATAGTCAGCAAACCATGATTTGAGCAAGTTATTGCCATTAGCGATCAACTTTATTTTGAAGAAAAGCCTATATTTTCTATAGAACCTAAGTTTACCCAGTTGTTGGAGACCATCACCCATACTAAAATCAACTTACTGAAAAGGCAGCAACTGTCAGTAACTCATCTAGATAGATTTGATCTAGAAAATGCCTGAGTAATAATGTTACGTTTAGCTTGAGACAGAATTCAAAGAAAACTTGATTCTGCAAATGATGCCATTCTGTGAACAAGAGAAATCCTAGGAATAATTGATTTACTCACCATTTATGGTTTTCTGATTGATCTCACAGGTTGTATTCATTATGCCATCAAATTCTCACACGGCAGAAATAGTATCTCCTGAACAGATGAGAGGCAACTTGATGCCAGCAACGGATCAACAGAAGAATGTTCCAGAAGACTTATATTGATTACAGTGCTTAAACCCCACTTGAAAGCATATATAATTTAAATCATGTTCTTTTTTATCCTGCTTCACAAGAACTCATCAACTCATTTCATTGACATTTCATCAACAATAGCAAAAGTTAAATAAAGAAACTGATTCACGAGTCACTGGTGCTTTGAAAGTTTTTCATGCATCTTTAGAACCTGATAAAGTGATATTAGGATGATAAATATTTGACAAAGGGTAAGAGGCATTGTTCCATTGAGATTTCCCTGAAACGTACATATTTCTACTACCCAAGACATTTTCCAACACTACAGCTTCCTTTCTGTAACTTGGAAATATAAGATATTTCCACTTGAGAATCATGGCTTCCTCCACTTTTCTCTATGGCTGCATAATATTGATTTTTGATGTTTCTTGCTAAAATTTTGTGTGTGCACAGTTTGGGAGCCACACCCAGTGGTACTAGGTGTATTGCTCTTTGTGACACACAGGGGACCATGCTGGGTGCAAGACAAATGCCCTACCCACCATACTGCTATATTGTAGCTCCAGCCTCTTAAATGCTGATTTTCTTAAGCCACCTTATGGTAGGTGCCTTAAGAACTAATTCATAAGACACTTGCACATTTCAGCATTACATTTACATTAAAATCTGGTATGCTGGTACCTGTTTATCTCAATGTCTTTGTTTAGTGATTCAAACTCATGCTCAAAAATAGTCTTCTCATACAATACTATAAAATTTTCAGATCAAATATGTACATATTAAAATTAATTACAGGGCTAACGAGGTTGTAACAGGTGTTAGGCATTTGATCTGAGCATCACCATGTGTGTCCCCCACAAAACAACAACAAAAAAATGAAATGGCATCTTTCTTGAATACCATCTTTTAATTTGTCAGATAAAAAACTATTTTTTAAAATTATATCATCTTGATTGCATGGTGAATAGGAAACAATGTTAACCACATTAAGTTTTGTATATGGTTTTTAAAAAGCTGATGAGGCATTGGACTTCCTTTTTGAAACTCTGAGCTCAGTAATTTTTCAGACCGAGTTTTTCACTGACTTTTGAGATTGCTACAACTCATATGACTTCTAGGAACTTAAACTGATTAATCATGCAGCACTGATAACTTTTTTGGTGTCCAGTATGTACATACACTAGGAAGAGGAATAAGCTCCGTCATTCCCCTGTGAAAACTGCTGTATATTTTTGTTGTTCATTTCTGCAAAACATAGCAGTTCCACTCATCGAAAATGTCAGAGAAACTTGTTCTATCCTTTCTCTGTCTCCAAATACAGTTTCACACAAATCAGTAGTGCTGGCATTCAGTTCTGGAATATCCACATACCAATCCACATCACAAACTGGAATCATCCCAACTGGAATCACCCACTTCCCAACCTGGAATTTGTAATTAACTTCATTTATGTCATGAGTTCCCTCTTCTTTCTCTATCTTCATTCTTTGCACTCTCTTTCTTCCACTATTTCTCACTTGCTGAATAGACAATATTACTTGTTTTACTTCCCAAAACAAGATTACAAGATTACATTCAGAGTAAAAATTTGATTTCACAATTAAATGGCCTCAACATAATTCTAGTTTGGTTCTAGTTTAGTTTGTTTTGAAGTTAGGAATGAGCCTTTGAATGATGCAATTTTTTTGCTTATTAATTGCTCATGTAAATGGAATCTAAGTTCTGACATTTCAAGTAGGCACCATTAGAAATTTTACAATAAATTTGGTTTAGTTCACTTAATATAAATGGACGTTCTATATTTTTTTCAAATACTTTCTTAACATGGATGACAGCTGGTCCAAAAAAGAAGATGGTTTCAAAGTTTGTGTTGATATTTTTGCTATCTATGCTTAATTAGATTATCCAAATCAGAGTCCCTCTTTGGACATTTGAAAGGAATCATCAGACTCCACAGAGCTAAAGGCAAAGAATAAAGTAGAGCAAGAAAGATAGTACACGCAAGAACTGAAACATTTGAAACATCCACAGTACATATACTCCACACTATTCCTCCCTAACCCATGAGCCATACCTGCCTCTGACTTTACTTACCCAACTCTGCAAGGTTTCTTCAAGAAACCCTCAAAGTTCCAATAGTTAGACAAGCCCAGCTTACCAATTCATTAGTAAGTCTGAGCCTGGGAGGTATCTCTAAGCACTGGATGCAAACTTTGCATCTGGAAAGTCTGGATTCAAGCTCAGATGCTGTATGGTTCTCGAAGTACTTTCTGGAATACCCTGGAGCACTGATTTTGGAACACCACTAGCTTACCCCTGATCCCAAAACCAAGTAAATTCTTAGTAAAACTGATGGGAATCCCTCAAATAAAGGTAGAGCTTTTCATTGTAGCCATATAGCCACAATATTTTTATTTAACAAATATGTGTTGTCAATCTACTACCTGCCAATCGTAGTGGTGAACTAGCCAAGCTGTCTATGACCTTATCACAGACATTCTAATTATATTCTTGATGTACTCTGAAGTACATTCTAATTATACCTAATTATGTAATTATATTCTGATTATATTGCAATAATGTCTAATTAGATATTCTAATTATATTCTTGATTTACTCAGGAGGCAGTTCTAACAGGTTTTTACCAGCAGTCTCCATTAAAAGTGGTTACAAATACTGATAGCGTGTCTACATTGAGTTTTTCAGCCTTATAACTAGTAGCCAGTCACCATATTAAGACTACACGTATGCAGAAATTCAAGAGAGGTATAAGATATTTAATTTAATGACACTGTTTTTTAGGTTGTTTATCACTCCACAAAAAAATAAGGCAAACTTAGAATTTGTGTTCTATGAAACTATGGAGTAAAATATTAAAACCTGAAAATCCATAACTAGTATTAAAAAATCTGTACAGGGTTACTCTTGGAGGGAAAGACAAGTACAGTGTGCTTTCTTGTGCTTAAATCTTCTGATTTTTTGATCTAGGAGAGATTGATACAGGTATAGATATTCTGTGGCAAGTCATTGAGTTGTCTATTTATGATCCGTGCACACTTTATGTTCTTCTAACTAAACACCAACACTAAATCCTTGTCTGTGGTTCTACTTTCGAAAAGCCAGGGCTAAGATGATCAAGTACTGTCATTAGAAAAATATTATGCATCCTATGTAAATAGATTACACATCCAGAGAGTTCGTACACGTATGATACACCTAATTCTTTCTGTGTGTTAATGATTTTTCCCAGGATGTCTAGGCAGGGACAGAAGCAATACACCATCCCTTATGTTTTAATTCTTAGTTAAAAAGGAAAAAAAATTTACAACAGTCATCAGTGAAAAATATCACATTTGAAATTGGAGGATTTCAAGGTATGCAATTGTTTTTGTTTTTGTTTTTGTTTTTGCATTTTGGGTCACACCCGGTGATGCACAGGGGTTACTCCTGGCTCTGCACTCAGGAACCACTCCTGGAGGTGCTCAGGAGACCATATGGGATGCTGGGAATCGAACCCGGGTTGGCCGCATGCAAGGCAAATGCCCTACCCACTGTGCTATTGCTCCAGCCCCAAGCAATTGTTTTTTAACTTTGCAGTTTTCAAGGAAACAAATCTAAATCTACTTCTTGTCTAAGTGTTTTGGTACAAATCTATGCATTCAGTCAGAATATTATTGCATTTCAACTTCATTTGAAACCACCCTTCCCACAGATCATAAAATAAACCCATCTCTTCTTTTGTTTTTAAATGTCTCTGTTCTTGTCCTGGAGTTTCAGTACAGCAAGTAGGATATTTGCCTGGCATGAGGCCAACCCAAGTTCTATATCTGGCACCACCATATGGTTCCCTAAGCACCACCTTGAGTGATACATGAGCACAGAGCCTGGATTAAACTGGGTGTGACTCAGAAGCAAAAACAAATAAATACATAAAATTAAAAAAATTAAATTCATTATTTCTTCTAGTGTCTGATATTACTGTGATAAGAAGTCAATAAACACATTTCCAGCACAACCAAAAAAGAAAGAAAAATATAAATATATGTAAACGTAATATATATTAAAATATAATATATAAACATATTAATGTATACACACATCTTACTGATCTCAGAAAGATTTTCCCATATCCTTACTCTCTACAGACTATACACATTAATCAAGAGATGGAAGCCAAGTGAGTTGTACCCACTGAATGAAGTATATACACTCAGTAAGGCAATATTCAGTCTTAAAAGTAAAGAAAACCCTGTCTCATGCCACAACATAGATGAAAATAAAACTTGAGGACACGATTTTAAGTGAAAGTTGGCAGTCACAAAAATTTGAATTCTATGGTTCTACTGAGGAGATGTATCTAAAATAGTCTACCTCAAAACATAAATAGAAGAGGGACTTTGGGTGGAGGAAAAGGAAACTGAGCTTGCAGGTGTTGTTTTGTTTTTTAAGAAAATGAGAACTTTCTAGAGTTGTGCCACTCAGCAATGTTAATATACTTCTGATATGAAGAGTACACTACTGAGACAGGCAGCTAAAAATGGTTACAGTGGTACATTTCATGTGCTTTAAAAAAAACCACACAATTAAATTTTAAAAAGTAATTGGCATGAAAGGCCAAAGAGATTGTACAGGTCTTAAGGCACTTGCTTTCCATAAAATCAACTCTAATTTCTTCCCTAGCACCAAGCACTGCAAGAATGAACCCTGAGCATAGCTGGGTTGATCCCAGACCTCAGTAATAATAAAAACAATAATAACTACAGTTACTGTCACTGTCACCCCATTGTTCATCGATTTGCTCGAGCGGGCGCCAGTAACGTCTCCATTGTGGGATTTGTTGTTACATTTTTTTTTAATTTTTATTAAATCACCATGTGGAAAGTTACAAAGTTCTCAGGTTTATATGTCAGTTATACAATATTCAAACACCCATCCCTTCACCAGTGCCCAAATTCCACCACCAGAAACCCCAGTTTACCCCCCGCCCCCACCCCCTACCCCCTACTGTATAACTAATGAATTTCACTTCATTTTTTCTTTACCTTGATTACATTCCATAATTCAACACAAAACTCACTATAGTTGACATAACTCTCTCTCTCTCTTTTTTTTTCTCTTTTTCCTTTTCCATTTTTTTTTTTTTAATTTTTCCCCCTCATCCCCCTTCCTGCGCCTCATAGTATGGTGTACTCCACGCCACGTTGGCCAGCGTGGGGCTTTTGCTTAGCTCATAGTCCAGAGGTGGCTGTTACATTAAGAACCTTCAATATTTCAACAAAAACTTACTGTTATTATTTGGAGTTTCCCCCCCAAGTCTGACCTGTTCAAATGGAACCCTTTCACATTGATGACAATTATAAATGTTAAGTCGTGCGGACGCGGCAGCGTCCGCACGGTTTTGGATTTCTGTATAAAGTCCTGGGAAAATTCTGCCAGAAACCAATTCCTAAAGCTGTCTCTGGTTCCCGCTTGTTCCACATCCACCGGCTCTGCAGGGGCATGGGCGCCCGGGCCGAAAACCCGGCCGGCCGGAGCCGAGCACGGGCCCGACTAGGGCTCTGTTGTTACATTTTTGGCATATTGAATATGCCATGGGTAGCTTGCCAGGCTTTGCCATGCTCTCGGTAGCTTGCCGGGCTCTCTGAGAGGGGCAGAGGAATTGCACCCAGCTTGGCTGCATGCAAGGCAAACGCCCTACCTGCTGTGCTACTGCTCCAGCCCAATAACTGATAAAATTTTAAAATAAAATATTTGGGCCCAGGGAGATGAGACAGCAGGAAATTTGATGACACTATTTAACTCATTTGCTTAAGTTAAATAAAAGCAAAGTTTTGTTTCATCTGCATTTGCCTTTACACAGGAGTCACCTAAAATCCTTTTGTTTCTTGATCAGTATTTCTCAGTATGGAACCGAGAAGACTTTGTTCCTCTTCCTTCAAGAAATATTTAGTAACATCTGGTTTCATACGTGATTGTTACATCTGTTTGTGGGTTGTTACTACATCAGGAAAGGACCACAAATTGTGTTAAACATCCTGTAATATACAGAAATCGTCAGGATTTCTCCATGACGAAGAAATATCCAGTCTAAAATGTCATTGATGCTTCTTTGGAGAATCACTGTTCTGCATTGTAAACAAAAGGTATTACCACCTTGTCAGTCCTTCCTCTCCTCGTGGACCTCATTGGGTTGGCAGAGCTGACTCTAGAACTAACTGATAATGCAGCCAACGGTCAAAGAATGATGAATCTAAATGGAAAGAATAGAGAGGAGATTCTTGTTCAAATATCACTGAAATACAAAATGAAAATAAAAGGAGGGAGAGAGACATGGGATTAATGGCTGGGATGCTTGCTGGTTTGGAAAGATTGGATAGGGAGAGGGAAAATAAAGTAGATCACTTAGGGGCCATAACTTTGTAGGAGTGTGCAGTAAAAACTTTGCATCCATTGCCTTATGCAATCCTTGCAACTTCTCTCTATATTTTAAGTAAAATTGTGAAAAAAAGTCAAAGAGAGAAAAATTTTTCTTGGGTTGATAAGTTTGATTGGTTTGTTGGAGAATTCCACCAAAGGAAAAATGGCTGTGATTCTCACAAAGATGGTGGGATCCTTCTTTGTTAAAACCCACGAAGAGCACTGCATCCCACTACCTGGGCACATTGAAATAGTTCAAGGAATAATGGGATAATGGCAGAAGGCTCCAAAGGAAATGTGAAGGGTTACCAGGAGCTCAGACACAGGAGGGCTAAAGGTCCTTCTGTCTCTCTTCCAGTTTTCTGAGCAAGTCCACTGCTATCCCCAGGTTCATTTGAGAAATAAAGACAAGGTGGTTGCATTTAGTAAACCATGGCATTCTGGTTCTGAGGCCTAAAGCAACTTTGTAAATGGTTTTCTCAACTTCTTTCTTGAGCAGAAGAATGAACATATGAATTTAAGCATAGAACCCAGAGCCTCCGGAGGGGACACTGACAGTTTGAGCCCTGCTCCTGGGCTCCTTCCTTCTTGCATGCCTGATGGAAGCAAGCTTGTGAGTGTTGCTGCTCAATGGCTATGACTGGCTCAGGTTCTGGTACTGTTACCCAAACCATTAAAATTAGCTTGGCTTCACAGAGCTATCCGATGTGGGAGTTTGTTAAACATGTGCAGAACCTTTCCCATCTATGTGCCATCCAATTCAACAATTCTCTAAAGAAGTCAATGTCCATCCTTTGGGGAGAGTGAAATATCCATAAAGAAAGAAGCCAAAGAAGGAAGAAGATGCTGGAATGGCTTCTAAAAGACTGGGAATAGCCTACCCAGAGCCCGAAAAATTGAAAAAACTAAAATCCCATATAGACAACAAATAATATTTTCATGTTCTAGAATTACAATTAGCTCTACGTTATTGAATTCTCCTTGAAAACAGAAACATACTGTAGACTGTCACTGCTGATGGGAATGCCAACTGGTTCAGCCCTTTTGGAAAACAATATGGACAATTCTCAAAAAATTAGAAATTGAGCTCCCATTTGACCCACTCCTGGGAATATACCCTGGAGAGGCAAAAAGGTATAGTAGAAATGACATCTGCATTTGTATATTCATTGCAGCACTGTTTATAATAGCCAAAATCTGGAAAAAAACGGAGTACCCAAAAACAGATGACTGGTTAAAGAAACTTTGGTACATCTACACAATGGAATACTATGCAGCTGGTAGAAAATATGAAGTCATGAACTTTGCATATAAGTGGATCAACACGGAAAATATCATGTTAAGTGAAATGAGTCAGAAAGAGAGAGACAGACATAGAAAGATCGACTCACCTGTGGAAGATAAAATAACAGAGTAGGAGACTAACACCCAAGAGTAGTAGAGATAAGGACCAGGAGGTCTGCCCCACAGCTTGGAAATTGGCCTCACATGCTGGGGAAAAAGGCAGCTGAGATAGAGAAGGGAACACCAAGTAGAGGATGTTGGGAGGACCCATTCGGGTTGGAAGATGCGAACTGAAAGTAGACTATAGACCGAACATGAAGGCTACTCAGTACTTCTATCGCAAACTACAACACCCCAAAAGAGAGAGAACAAAAGGGAATGCCCTGCCTCAGAGGCAGGGTGGGGTGGTGGGGGATGGGGTAGGGGTGGTGAGAGGGATACTAGGATCATTGGTGGAGGTGAATGGGCACTGGTGGAGGGATGGGTTAAGGATCACTGTATGAGTGAAATGCAAACACAAAACTTCATAAGTCTGTAACTACAACACAGTGATTCACTAATAAATAAAAATTTAGAAAAAATAAAAATAAAAAAAGAAAACAGAAACATATTACTGGCTAGAGCGATAGCACAGCAGCAGGGCGTTCGCCTCTCATGCGGCCAACCCGTGTTCGATTCCTCCCCCTCTTGGAGAGCCTGGCAAGCTGCCGAGAGTATCGCGCCTGCACAGCAGAGCCTGGCAAGCTACCTGTGGCATTATTGGATATGCCAAAAACAGTAATAATAAGTCTCACAATGAGAGATGTTACTGGTGCCCGCTCGAACAAATCAATGAGCAACAGGATGACAGTGACAGTGACTAAATTTTTATCTATCAAGATTACTACTATCATCAATAGTACTACTAGTAATTACATACTAGCCCATCTTCTTCAGAAGCAACAAAGGCCTTTCAAAAATGTTTACTGTAATCTTTATAGGATCCAGTGTGGATATTGTTTCTTACTTAACATATTGGAAAGCAGAGAAGCAGATAATGGATGTGCCATGCCTAATGATACAAGTAAGTGCTGGGATGACAATTCAATTCACATGCAAAACCAGTTATAGCTTGGCTTTTGGGGGTGACTTCTGAAGAAGCAAAACGTTTAGAAAAAAAGGAAGTGCTGGACAGCCCGCAATCAAAACGTGAAAGGATCACATCCTGTTTAGTCCTAAACCTCAAGCGAAGGCAAAGCTGGTAGCTTTCAGAAGATAAAGACAAGTGCGAAATTCTAACAAGTGTGTGTGAGAGATCCCAGAGTTAAACTCTCCCAGAATTCTGAGAATTCCGCTGGAACTTTACAGGCTGCCCACAGGTAGGTGATGCTGAGAGATTATTTTTCAACTCAGCACTCCCCTTGCTGTGATTTCATTAGAGGGGATAGTGGGTGGTCGTATCTTTGAGAGAAGTTAAGAGACTCTACATTATTTTGGAATGTGGGCAAAGGGAAAAATGCATCTAGTTTGATTGCTGTGCATCTGCTGCTTCCTGTGGATCTACCTTAGTGCGGTTCCTACCTAGTATCATGTTAATAGGAACACAGTTTTTGCCTCTTCAGATTTCACCAGTGTTCAAACTGGGCTGTCTCTGGGATGGAAGTGGTGCAGCGAAAGGGAAACCAAGCCCTAATCCCAAAGATTTTTCTGGTTCCAAAGGTTGAGAGTGCAGTGTGCAGGTCCCGAACCCAGGTTGTACAATGCCGATTTCTATTCTCATATCCCTGTATGCTGCAATTTCCTCAGACTAATGTCTGACACAGGCTACTGTCATCAGAAGGAAAGGAGAAAGTGTAACATGATCTGATGGATGGTGCAAAGTGTCCAGATTCAGGGATAGCTGGGGTCCAAGCTCTGCAGTTGTATGGACATACCTGAGCAAAACTTGCATCTACAACTATTTCTTCAGTACTAACTCTGCCATGTGTAAAAAGAAAATGTATATTTTCTCATTCATAGACAATTTCTTTTATTCTGAGTTTTCATTTTGCGTGGTTTTACTAAAGAGCTAAGTACCCAGTTATAAGGATTAATGGCATTAGAGAATATTGCCTAGTAAATATGATGAAAAGATACCTAGAATTAATTCTAATATATTCTGCTGTTAGACATTAAAAGTAAGTAATTAGGTGATTTGGACAATATAGAAGATCATTAGGAAAAGCTTCATGAATAGAATCCTTACTGTGATCAATATGATAAAAATTATATCTCATAATTGGAAGTAAAGTTTGAGGATAAAATTTATCAAATATATGGCAATTCAGTTGTAGGAAAATAGAGATTTTGATGTATTGCAAATTTTTGTGGCCTCTTGCCTCTGGACACTATGTTCCTGCCTCCTTATCACCTGTTTATTTTCTGTGTGGGAAAATAACCATAGAATCAACATTTGGGTTTTTCACAGTTTCATGCTTCCCTAAAGGGCAGGAAATGATTAAATATCACTGTATCACTGTCATCCTGTTGCTCATTGATTTGCTCGAGTGGGCACCAGTAACGTCTCCATTGTAAGACTTGTTGCTACTGTTTTTGGCATATCCAATATGCCACGGGTAGCTTGCCAGGCTCTGCCGTGCAGGCAGGATACTCTCAGTAGCTTGCCAGGCTCTCTGAGAGGGACGGAGGAATCAAACCTGGGTTGGCTGCGTGCAAGCCAAACACCCTACCGGCTGTGCTATTGCTCCAGCCCTAAACTGGCTTAAAATCTGGGAACCAAACTTGGGAGCTCTCTGATGTAAAACCTGAATTTATTTTCTCTTCCAGTGTTGCTAGCCTCATCATGACATCACAACCCATGACCCATGAGAATATTGTGATCATCACACCAAATGGCATCAATTTCCCCCAAACAGAGAAACCCGTGTCGACCAACCAGAAGCAGGACAATCTGTGGAAATATCTAAAGTCAAATATCAGATGTATTGGGGTAAGATCTTCAAGGCATGTTGGACTGGAATGGGGGGTGGGGTGGACAAAGGGGAGAGATTATGTATGTCTTGGGATGTGACAATTACTGTGAACATGGAGACTCCTTTGTTTTGTCAGAGGTTAAAGCACGGAGCAATGGAAGCTACTTAGAGAGCCATCTCAACCATTCTAAGGTCCTTTCCACAGGAGACAGTGTCAAACATGCTTTTCCCCCTGCTTCCAAATATGAGCAATAATTGAGTTCTTTTTTGTTTATGTATTTTTGGATATGCCTGATCAATAATTATATCTACAACTTCTCAGCATTGGAAAAAATACTTTAGAAGTCAGAGCGAATACAGGGGTTAAGGTATTTTTGCCTTGTGTATGATTGAACCTGATTTGACCACTTCTTATGCCCCTCCCCCTTGGCACCCCTAAAAGCACAATCAGGAGGGAGCCTGGGTCTAAGTATAGCTAGAGGTGGCCCAAATTTCTCCCCCTTGAAAGACCACTTTATTGATATATAATGGCATACAAAAAAGATGAACATTTGTCTTTTTAATTGTGGTGATAATGTATATTGTAGCACTGTAGCACTGTCATCCCGTTGTTCATCGATTTGCTCAAGCGGGCACCAGTAACGTCTGGTGAGACTTGTGAGACTTGTTGTTACTGTTTTTGGCAAATTGCATACGCCACGGGTAGCTTGTCAGGCTCTGCCATGTAATGTAATAATAATTAGTATTAATGCAATCAAAAAGCAAAACAGAACAGCATGCTGATCAGGGGCAGACAAGGGCCATAAAAGCAGAAATACTTGAATGCAAGCTAAGCACTTGTCTAGATGTCCTAACACAGCAAAATTCAGGGATGCAATAACTTTCTCTTCCAAAATATCTTGTACATAGCTCTCACTCCAGAGTTTTTCCAGCATATTCTCACTAGGATTCAATAGAAAATGATCGTGCATGAGTTGTATGAGAGGGATAAAGTCCTGTCCTTCACAGAAGCTGTCCTTTTCTCTTCCAACAGAGTATCCAAATCATGTGTGGAGTGATCGTGCTGAGTTTGGGGATCATTTTGGTGCATGCTCTCTCCTCTTCAGATTTTTCTGAAACATTTTCCTCCCTGTGGAAGACTGCACACCCTTTCATTGGAAGCTTGTGTGTGAGTAGAAATCCTTAAACAGGCAAGTTGGGAATGTAAGTGGAAGGAAGATGCTAGAACTTAGGTGTCTCACCTTTACTTGCTTCCTTTCCATCTGCCAGGACCAAAGAGTTCATGGTAGAACTCATTCTCCTATGTGTGAGCAGAAGTTGTTTGGCTTGACTTCTTTAGAAGGTTGTCTAACTCTTCACCTCATCTTGAGCTATGTTGAAGTTAAAATATAAGCTTTAGGCTAAAATTCTCACTTGTCCTTTGAGCTACCTACCCTCACCCTCCTTTCTCTGTGCTTTTCTAACTGTCCTAGACAAAGAAGTTACATCTATGAATTTAATTGTATCTTGCATTAATATTCATTTGTTCCTTCCTCACCACTTTGTTCTCCATTAATGTCCTGAAAATATTGTAACTACGTTTGAATATAGAAATTTACCTAACCAAGATCCATCTTTTCTGAGTAGCTTATCATCTCTGGACTACTGTCCATCATCACAGAGCGAAAAACAACTAAGATTTTGGTGAGTATAAGAGACATCAGCCACATTGTATGTACTGAGGAGGAATTTAGGAAGAACTTTTCAGGGCCAATTACTGTGTTGAGTTGAAAAGTAAGTCTCAGAGCATCTGGTTAGAAGAGTGGGGAGTTATTCCTACCCGGGGCACATTTCTCCAACTGCTAGACCTGAATCACAGCCAACATTCAGAATATTGCGTCATTTCTTATACCAATGTTAAAGAATACATTCTAGAAAAAAGTCTGCCTCATAGAATTCCCTTTTGGTGTTAAGGGAACTTCAGATTTAGAACATCATGATGAAGAAGATACAGGATTACAAACTTTCACTCATGTGAATTCACTATTTAAGTCCCTTTATTAAAACTCATAAGAAATCCAATTAAAATGCCCTACTGCTCAATTTGACTTCTTTATTTTTCCAAATAACTTTTTTAACTTTTGTTAAAATTCAATGGGATCTCTCGACTTCTAAAAGTTGCATTAGTCATTAGTCATTTCTCCGACTCTTTGTTGAGGAAACCTATTGGAAATGATGAGGAGAGAAAAGCCAACTGACTGGGAGAAGCCTAATCTATAACTGTCACTGTCACTGTCATCCCGTTGCGCATCGATTTGCTTGAGCGGGCACCAGTCATGTCTCCATTGTGAGACTTGTTTGCTACTGTTTGGGGCATGTTGAATATGCCACAGGTAGCTTGCCAGGCTCTGCCGTTTGGGTGAGATACTCTTGGTAGCTTGCTGGGCTCTCCTAGAGGGGCGGAGAAATCGAACCTGGGTCAGCTGTGTGCAAGGCAAATGCCGTACCCACTGTGCTATCACTCCAGTCTGGTTCACTAAGTCTTCACTCGATCCTATATCTTTCAAGTAGCTGAACACAGCTGGACCAGATGTAAGAATGTCATACAATACAAGCAAGTAAATTTGTAAACTCTGGCTTAAGAAGTTTTCCAATGCAGTCAGAAGGTATTTTTTTTAAAAAAGTGTTCAAAACTTGCTAGCACTAGAATGCTAGTATCTTTTCTTTTTAATCAGAATTATTAGAGGTATGCTTTCCAATAAAACTTCTGTGATAAAGTAAATATGATCACTATATTGTCTGACATGATATGAACATATGTTTATGGATCATTTAAATTATAGCTAGAACAATGAAGAAATTGAATTTAAAGTTATAATTCAAAGTAAAGTGAAAGTAAAGTGAAATTTACCAGTTACACATGCAGAGTGGGGGCTGGGGAGGTGGGGGGAAGGGGAGAGGTATATCGTGATTCTTGGTGGTGGAATATGTGCACTGGTAAAGGGATAGGTGTTTGAGCATTGTATAACTGAGACTTTTTTTTTCTTTTCTTTTCTTTTTTATTTTATTAAATCACCGTGTGGAAGATTACAATGCTTTCGGGCTTAGGTCTCAGTTATACAATGCTGAAACAACCATCCCTTCAACAATAACTGAGACTTTAACCTGAACGCTTTGTAACTTTCCACATGGTGAATTAATAAAATAATTAAAAAAATAAAGTTATAATTCACTTCAAGTATTTATAGACTGTAGTGACAACCATATTGAATGACATGCATATGCCATATTTTTGGATTTTCAGATGGGAGCATACAGGGCTCTTATCCTAGAGAAGATGATCTCAAAGATGCATTTGGGGTCTCAAGGAAAATCTAGTCCTGTCACAACCATTTACTGTCTAATGATTTCTGCTATGATCATACAGTATATAAACCCTTTTAACAGTTGAAAAATAATATGCTGTTCCATAAAGAACTAAATTATCCTAAAAAAATATGTCTTAAAGAATCATGTCTATTGCCGAATAGCAGGACACTGGAAGCATATACTTTAGTCTTTATTTGGAGGATCTGAGGAGCAAAATGTCCTGTCTGTCCTCTACTTTGACCCCAATTCCCACTGATGAATCAACAGAAGGGAGGTGGAGATACGACTACATAATGGTCGAATTTTAGCTACTAGGGGATAGCTCAGACTGTACCTACCTATGACTATAGCTTTCAGTACGATCTTAGATCAGGTTCCCCTTCTGTGAGTTGGAGAAAGAGAGAAACAATGTCAACAATCATTTGATTCATCCTGCTCGCCCCATAAATGTAGACATGAGACCACGTAACTGGTATTCAGGTTGACAAAGACAGTAGAGGACAAAGCTACTTTTTCAGACTTAGAATAGCTTCATCAGTTTTCTGACACCCTGTCCAGATCTCTTTCTCTTCCCACACACTGCCCCTCATTGCACCGTACTGGGATCTAAGTCTGGAACTGTTAGTCTATAGCTGATCACACGTGCCCCTCAAAACAGTCAGCTCCAATAAACCTGTCCAGATTCCAGGCCCAAAACTAAAAACTACAAACCCATACTTGTGTGTTTGTGTGTATTCTTTTTTTTTCTTTTTTGGTCACACGCAGTGGTGTACAGGGGTTACTCCTGGCTTTGCACTCAGGAATTACTCCTGGCGGTGCTCAGGGGATCATATGGGATGCTGGGAATAGAACCTGGGTAGGCGGCATGCAAAGCAAGCACCCTACCCGCTATGCTACTGCTCCAGCCCCATGTGTGGATTCTTAAGAGAAATTGCGCACAAGGATGTATGACTTGCTTTGCCCAGCACTCGTATGGCCAATGCTTCCAGAAGTAATTCTGAGTGATGGGAATGAGAAATCACATTAACCTTAAATCACACTCTCCTAGGGATCTTGCAGGCCTAACTTAATAGACCCCTGTTGTCAGCTCAGGACAAAGAATTTAGGAAAGCAATATTCTCTACTACCTTCGCAAAATTTTGTCTAGAGGGAAACATTTCATTTATTTATTCACTTAATATCCTTCTATAGTCAGAGAGGTGACAAGGCACCAGGATACACACGGGCTAAGTTCTACCAGTGCTAGACTAGCCGAGCAATACAAAAAGAAAATAAAATTTGCAGTGCACTGAGAAATAGACATAAGACATTTGATGTTCACTTGTAAATATTCTTACTCAGGACTTCTCTTTCAGGTTCAATGCAGCCTGGCTACAAATATTATGAGCTCTTTATCTGCTCTAGTGAGTTTCATTATCCTCTCCATCAACCTGGCTGCTTTGGGTCCTGTTACATCGAAATGCCTGAATGAAACGAGTAAACCAGAAGAGATCCATCATTACCACCATGAAGAGACTGATTACTGCACAAAGAGCAAAACTATTCTGGATGTAAGTATTTTTAGGTGAAATGCTTTAAGACTTGAGTTCTTATCACTTCTTTTGAAAACTTCAAGCTTTCTGAGTTTTGGGCATCTGGAGTAAGGCAAGGGTTATGCAAAGGATCAGGGAGTGCTGAGATAAAGGAACTGGGCAAAGGGCTCACAAGAGAGTGGAATGGAACCATAAGTACAAGGTGATGTTGTGATGAAAAAATAAAAACTTTTGGTTAATTTTTTTTCTAGTCAAATAGATTTTATTCTTTGAGGCATTAACTAGGAGTTTCATCAAGGCAAAATATGTAATTTTCTTCAAATATGTAATTGAGAATTACAATTATCAAAATATTCTTCAAATATGTAATTGGGAATTACAAAAGGCAAAGATGGCAGAAAGGTGGGGTGTTGCATGAACGTTCGTGCAATCGGAGGCGCTGAGATAGGAACGCGGAAGAAATGCCTTGATTGGAGGACTAAGGCTCGCTCTGGCTCTTAGCAAAGGCAGAGGGCCTCGTGGACCTCCTTTTATTGATCATGGTACCTCTAAAGGACGCAATATAGTGACGTCACCAAAGGCATCAAAAAATGTTACAGGGAGAATATTGAGACAATGGAAACATATTGTTTCCTTGTATGCGTAGGCCTATAGCCTTGGGAAAAGAATACAGAACTGAGAAGGAAAAGATACAAAACCGAAACTGAAACCTCCTACAGGCACCTGGATTTACATCCCAAAGACAAAGCTCAAAGACAAAGCTGGGCCTGCACCTGAAATCTACAATTTACAATATCAAAGGTCAGGCCTGGCTAACACCATCTGCATGTCAAAGACCAGCCAGGCTTCTGTGAGAGAAGGAAAAACTGCTCTTTTCAGTATTCTGAAATTATTTTTCTGAAGGCAGCTTGAAGGGGGAAAATGTTCAGCTTCATCCAAACCAGTCAGGACACACGAGAAATCTCGCCCATTTTCATGGGTCCCTATGCTCCTGTCCGTAGTACGGTACAGTATACATGGGCTTGCCCTGATAGGTCAGTCCAGCCCCAACAGTGAGGGGCGGTAGTACAGTAGGCAGGGCATTTGCCTTGCACACCGCTGACTTGAGTTTGACCCCATCCCATATGGTCCCTTAAGCACCGCAGAAGTAATTCCTGAGTGCAAAAGGAGTAACCCTTGAGCATCACTGGGTGTGACTCAAAAAGCCAAAAAATGAAAACCAAATAAAAAGATAACAAAAAAGTCCCAAGTGATCATGAAGTGTCAACAGGAAACATGATAGATATATATGATTGGGGTTTCACTTGGTCTTAGTGGACATTAGTAGCAATTAGTGAAGAGCAAGAGTTGAAAGCTAGGGCTCCTTCTTCCTGACACCACAGTGATAAATGTTATTTAATAGATAAGAGGCCAACATCACTGTCATTTTTGTTTTTGTTTTTTTTGCTTTTTGGGTCACATCAGGCAATGCACAGGGGTTATTCCTGGCTCTGCACTCAGGAGTTACTCCTGGCGGTGCTCAGGGGACCACATGGGATGCTGGGAATGGAACATGGGTAGGCCACGTGCAAGGCAAACACCCTACCTGCTGTGCTATCGCTGTTATTTTTGTTATACCATAGAAAGGAGGTCTTTATTAAATTAGCAGATAATGAATATGGGCAGAGTGAGAATAATAATGATTATTATTACCGAAGGGGGAGAAGAACCATAAGTTTAGCTAACAAAATAATATATCTCACATTAAAACATTGAGCCGAGGAGGTTGGTCAGAAATATATCGAGGGAAAGAAAAACAGACCACGTGGGAGCTAGAGATAAGACTATAATAGGTAAGGTAGATGCCTTGTACTTGGCCAAGTCTAGTTTAATCCCTGGCACTGCAAAAGGTTCCCTGATTACTACCAGGAATGATCTTGAGCACAGAGCCAGGAGTAAGCCCTGAACATAGCTGAGTGTACTACTACACACCAATAAATAAATAAATAAATAAATAAATAAATAAATAAATAAGAGACTACATAAGGATAAATGTGAATTAAAAGTGAGTTAAGAGTATGATTGGAGGATCACTGTCACTGTCATCCCGTGGCTCATCGATTTGTTCTAGCGGGCACCAGTAATGTCTCTCATTGTGAGACTTATTGTTACTGTTTTTGGCATATCCAATACACCACGGGTAGTTTACCAGGCTCTGCCATGCGGGCGCGATACTCTCAGTAGCTTGCCAGGCTCTCTGAGAGGGGCAGAGGAATCGAACACGAGTCAGCGGAGTGAAAGGCGAATGCCCTACCGCTGTGCTATCGCTCCGGCCCATGATTGGAGGATGACCAGACAAAAAGTAGAGCTGACGGAGTTCATGTCTGCTTACCACTCCAAATGGAGCTGGCCACAGACATGTCTGCCAGGTCAAGATGCTGAGAAAAGGTACAGAAATGAGGACAATAGTAACTGGGACAAACCATCACATAGCAAAATCAAGTTCACCTTGGGAACAATTCTTCAGAGAAGTCTGGGAAGGACATGCATGGGGTGTGTGTGGGGGAAAAGTTAGGATTTATGGGATAATTTTACACTGTAAAAAACAGGTATTATATTGAGTTTGTCTGATGGAATAATTTCAAGGTCATATTCAAGTTTTATTTCCTCTTCAGGTGTAAATAAGCTAGAAGCATATGCAATCACATTTTCTCTCCCGTTCTATCAGATGGCTAATTCTGCAGGAACAGTTAGAATGGTAGAATGATGAAATCTATACTCTCGCAACCTTTTTGAGTATTGATTTGGATTATTAGCCATTACAGCCATTTACAGATTCAATTATTCTGTACAACTCTGACGGCCTTCAAGAAAAGTTAAGGAAAAGGGCTCAGAGATACAGAAGGGTTGTTAAAATTGGGTTCTTTAAAAGTACCTGCCCAGGGACTGGAGAGATTGCACAGCGGGTAGGGCGTTTGCCTTGCACGTGGCCGACCCGGGTTCGATTCCCAGCATCCCATATGGTCCCCTGAGCACCGCCAGGAGTAATTCCTGAGTGCAGAGCCAGGAGTAACACCTGTGCATCGCTAGGTGTGACCCAAAAAGCAAAAAAAAAAAAAAAAAAATCAAACAAAAATACCTGCCCAGTGAAAATCTCAATCACCCTCATAAATCTCTCAGAAGGAAATAGCATGCACCCGTGATAAATGAAGGAGAAGCTAGAGAAGCTGAAACAGTTCTAGACTCACAGCTGCTACTAAATAATCGAGATGAAGCTGGACTGGGAACCATAGCTCCTCAGAGCCTTGTCTTCACACTGAGTGACAATGTAATCAGAGACAAGTGTGTAAAGGAGTTGATTTGGTCACCACTACTCAGCTCCCCTCTTCTTTTCAAAGTCATAAATGAGCAAAGGCAACCACTAATCTCAGAAGGAATCATGCTCCCTTTCTGCGAGTGCGTTGGCTCCCTATTCTGAGAGTTCAGATTCCACTCCTGTCTTCTAACAAGGCACTGCCCATTTCCTGTTTCCTGCATTGTAGGGAACTCTGTCTGTGATGCTGATTTGTATTGTGCTGGAGTTCTACCTGGCTGCTCTCACTGCTATGGTGTGGTGGAAACACGCTCAGTCTGTCTTTCCTGGGGTGAGTGCGCTGACCAGCCTCCCTGAGTCTTACCAGATCTAGTTCAGCTTCTGATTTCTATTGAACTATGTTAGCAAGAGTAGCAGAAGGGACAATCAGTGCCATGCCATGAGGCAGACAATGGTGTGATGGGGTGAAAGACAGATGAAAGAAGGAAGTGTAGTGCAATGGGAGACTTACTGACTGTGAAGACAGCTCAACGGGAGAAATAAACTACTTCTCGTTTTGAAAATGCAGAAATCTGAGAAGTTGACTTGCTCATCATTGTGGTAAGAGTTTGTGCCTGGGCTCAGCTCACTGGAACGTGGTGTACCTTTGTTCCTGGCAGGAAATGCATTCTGCCATAGCCTCTGGCCTCTTCAACAGTCTTAACTTGGTAAAGGACGTTTGCACATGTGACTAGATTCAGTCAATGTAGTACGTTCTGATTTTCCCTTTAGGTGATTCAAAATTTATTTGACCTGAAAGTGCATTTTAAAAATTATTCAGTGAAATTCAATGGGCTACCACTACCATGAGCTCCTGTTTTTATTTATATAAATTAAATTATTTATATAAACTTTTACTATAGGTAGCAGAGTGAATATAGATTAAGAATATAATTATTTAAAGAACTCAATGGCTTGATATGATCTCAGAATAGCTAAGAATTCTCTATGCATAACATTTGGAAAATAGATAAATTTCATGAAGAAATCTCATAAAGACATTTTATAAAATTTATTTATGCACTGTAGCACTATTGCCCGTTGTCCATCAATTTGCTCAAGCAGGCACCAGTAACATCTCCATTGTGAGACTTGTTGTTACTGTTTTTGGCATATTGAATATGCCACGGGGAGCTTGCCAGGCTCTGCTGTGCAGGCGGGATACTCTCGGCAGCTTGCCGGGCTCTCCAAGAGGGATGGAGAAATCAAATCTGGATTTTCTGCATGCAAAGCAAACGCCCTGCCCACTGTGCTATCGCTCCAGTCCTTAATGAAGATATACGTGTATATGTGTACTCATAATATCAACTTATTGGCGTAAATGAAATATTAAGTTTGAAGAGATAACATACTTTGTTTCTTCTAGAGTGTGCATTTCATGCCTAAGGTTCCCAAGGATACATTTTCACCAAAGGCAAGATCTTCATCTACATATCAAGAACTCTTAAATTAAGAAATCAAGAAAATTTACCCAGAAATCTGGTCTTGCTACGAAAACCAACCAAAGAAAACCAACCAAAAAAAGGTTTTAAGTTCTCTTAAATGTAAAGTTTTATGTAATATAACATTAAAAGAAAATATTTTTGACTCTCAATGTATGTTGAATAATTTGATAACATAAGGGGGGGTGTCTTGATTTGTTAGATACTGGTTTCTGTACAATCCCAGGACTGCAAATTACCATTGACTAAACTGACCAAATAATCACATTATCCCAAGAAAACTAGATAAAATAATGAAGTAAGAGAAGCAATCATTTTCAAGTGTTTTTTTATCCTAGATATAACATACTAATCAGTTCTTTGTACAAAAATTTTATCTTTTAATTTGCCTTAACAAGATTTGCCAATTAAAGACCTTTTCCATACTTTAGATATGGCCATTTTTTACTATTATTTACCCCAGACGTTCATTACTTTATTCTTTTTTTATTTCAAATATATCAGTAAATGATCTTTCCAGTTATGGTTTCCAAAATACTGAGTTACTTTCTACTGCCTATAAGCATTGCTGAACATTACTGTGCCAGTAAATATGCTACTGATTTAACAAATACACATAGATTTGTGAGGCTTTAATAAATTTATTGCAAAAGTGCACTTTGCATTATTGATGGGACACAAAACATATGCTATAGAAAGTAATGTATGATGTGTATATTTTTGCACATATTTTATTTGACAAACTGAGGGAGGGGAACAATCTTAACTGGAACAACTTAAATATTAAAATAGAATTTAAGATAAGTGTCAAAAGAAGAAGTGATTCAGGCAAGCAAAGAACATTTCACGTCAGGAAACAGATGTGAAGTGGTGAAATATAAAGTACATTAAAATTGAAGTTGTATTAGAGAATAGAGCTTTTTGAATTAAAATAAAATGTACTTAAACTTAATACTATAAGAAATTATTAAGATTTGGGTGTTGCTTTTATATACACATGAATTAAAGTAAATTTTACAATGATATCTTTTTTAGAACACTTTTAATTTATACCATGTCTGTTTCCATAATATCCTTTTATGGCTGGCAGAAAAATTATTTCTAATATTTCAATTTTACATGTGATATAACCCAGACTACGTGAAAAGATAAAGAAATGATGTGATAACTCTTTCAATTCAAGAAATAGATCTAAGATTCCAGTGCATATTCCCTGAATTTTATCACCAGTGATAAATGTACCATAAGAATGAACATAAATAGAAATCATCTATTGATAACTTGATATATTAGGTTCAATACTTGCCTCCTGAGTCTGTAGTCAAGTTTCCTCTTAATTCAATGCCTGTGATCTGACATTTTGTCTTCCTGATTGCCTCCAAATTAACTTCAGGGTAATTTTTTTTCCTTTTTTCTTTTTATACTTTAAGATTTCCATCCCATAAATATGTATTGGGCATCCACAAAGTGCGAAAACTGGTGCCCACAATGAGAAAGAGACAATTGTGGTCGACATCAAATGCTATTGCATTCTCAATGAACCCTCAAGATGCCCATGATCCAGCAGGCATATAATTATCAAAATTATATTCCCAAAAAGTATTTCCAAAAAGAATTCATAAATAATTCCCAAATTATTTCCCAAAAAGGATTCATAAATAAATGCTATCAAACTTTCCAAGTGTAATGCAACTCTCAACCAATCTTCTCCTGTTTTTCTATTCCCACAATTATTAGCACATGGTAAATTATGACTTATTACATATTGAATTCCCAGAAAGAATGGGTGTGAGACAACAATAGAGAACTATAGGAGTCTATCACATCTGAAGGTGTCAATAATATGTTTAGGTCAACCAAAACAATTAAAACTAGAAGATTCTAGATTAGCAATGCTGTGAATATCCCCTTAAGCACAGATGAGAAATTTTGTCAGTTGCCCTTGAAACACAGATCTTGGATTTTTGGACCATTTGCTATAGTTCAGACTATCCTGGAGACATGGGTTTATGAATCAGTGGGAGAAGACGTCTTCCCTCTATCTTCCAACTCACTGTAAATCGATGTATATATATTTACTTCTTCATAAAGACCATCTTCTGGAATCTAATAAGGGAAAATTATTATATGTTAATAACCAAGGAATGTCCACTATTAGAAATCTTTTTGAGAAGTTTATATCATCCCCCTTTCTTTTTCTGAATCTTCTATTCTCTACACTTGGTTCTACACATTCCCTCTAACTCTAACAAACCAAACTGACACATTGGTGAGACTGTTGCATCTAAACTTTGCTGTATCTTCCATCTTATTTATCTTCAAAGGAAATGATCAAGAGAAACTGTCAGACTTGAATCTATCAGCAAGTGGACAGTTGGAGATAGTGTATTTATTTTGGAGATTTGAGACGTGTATGTGTATTAAGCATTGGTAATTCTTTTTCACACATGAAAGGTGTAGTGACTGGGACAAGCAAATTTAAAGGCATCTTGTAGTGTTATGGACTAGGGAGAAAGAAGAACGAGACAAGAGCAAATGAGAAGGTGAAAGTTAAGGAAAAGGGAGGGAGAGTTAGCAAGTATAGGCACTATCCTTGGACAGAAAATAAACCCAGATACTATTTCCATCACTACAATCATATTTGCTTCTCATACTCAACACACTTTGAAGTATCTGCATTTCCTAAAATTACTAAGATCCTCTTTTCTTAACCCTCAGTTGAAGGCCTAGGCTATGAGATGTATGCTGATTTACAGTATGAAATTGGTAAACCAAAATATTAAAACTTGAAGAAATAATCACCTGGAAGAAATGTTCAAAAATAAACTTGTGATTTTTTTCCATTGTACAACTCAAATCCTTTTAGCTTGCCTTTTAGTGGGATTTAAAGCCAGCTGACTCCTTACCTTATTTCGTTTGAGTATGACTCCAACTCCATAGATTGTAAGTGACATAGCACAGCAAAACTCCAGAATGGTGAGACACAGGATTATTGCTACAATTTCCTGTTGGAAAAAGAGCCAATGAAGAAAAAAAAAAAAGCAATGAAAGCATATTCTCCACAGTGGGTTCTCTTACAACTGTACTGTAGTCATGATCAACCCTTGGCCCCCAAGATCACTTCTTATAAAAGTGAATGACTGAAACACAGGAAAATAATCAAGAGTTGGTAACTCAAGGTTCTCCTGGGAATAAAGGAGCTAGCACCTCTGGGCATGAACCGACAGCCCTGAATTATGACATCAGCAACAACAGCAACTGTGTTTATCCAAAGAATGTTTTCTTACTTAGATTAAGACCTCAGGGGCTGGAGCCTTAGGACAGCGGGTAGGGTGTTTGCCTTGCACACAGCCAATCCAGGTTCAATTCCCAGCATCCCACATGGTCTCCCAGCACTGCCAAGAGTAATTGCTGAGTGCAGAGCTAGGAGTGACCCCTGTGTATCGCTGGGTGTGATCCAAAAAGAAAAAAAAATCTCAAATTTTAGCATTTAGGAAGTAATACATACAGTGGAAAAAGAAGCGAGAAAACAGAATTCATCCTCATAAGTTTCCAGGCAATTGTGAATAGAAGCGAGACTCTTCTTTAGGTTAATGGTCAGGAGGACGATTCCTATTCCTGCGGCAATGATGCTGATGCTGTTTGCTCCCAGGCGTCCACCCACCTGGGGGTAAAAAATGCATTTAGACCTGGACCACCCTGCATATTCAACAAGTCTACTGCACTGCAGAACTGCTGGCAACTGGTAAACTACACTGACTCAAAATACAGATAGAGGAACTGGAGCAATAGCACAGCGGGTAGGGCGTTTGCTTTGCATGCAGTCGACCCGGGTATGATTCCCACCATCCCATATGGTCCCCTGAGCACCGCTAGGGGGTAATTCCTGAGTCTAGAGCTAGGAGTAACCTAGAAGATCACCTTTTTTTATGATAGAGAGTTTATGCAAGGACAAGCATGAGGTGGGTGCATTTTTAAATCAAGTGTCAAGGTACTGACACTTGGTTGTTTTTCAAATGACATCATTGAGATTTTAATTTCTGTTTTAACACTATATCCAACATAAAAAAACTAGTAATAAAAAGCCATATATCCTCACAATATATCTCCCTAATATAGGAGATGCTGTGTCACCCCTCAAACTCCCTCCAAATTCTGCTTTTCTTATCTTCTCCAAGACGGAAAAAATATCACCACTCACCAGACAGATTTCTTGCTTCTTCTCACACATAACTGATAAAATTCCAGATATAGCAAACTGTTCAGAAAGAAGGAGGGATCACAGTGAGCCTGGAGTTTTCTTGGTCACTTTACCCCTATCCCCCGATATAAGATAAAGTCATGGGTATTCATGCTACGGAGTTATCCATTAATGTTTGCCATGAACTCTTCCTCTTCTGACTCTTTTTCTTTCCCCTACAGATTCCTTCTCAAAATTAAGTGAGCATATGAAACTTTCCTGTGAAAATGCAGGTTGTTACTCTGGAAGGTTATGAATGGGGCTTGAGATCCTTCATTTCTTCCAGGGGCCCATGACATGAATGGTCCATGGAACACCGTTGCCAGTGCCAACTGCACCTAGACCACGATAACACTCCTCTAATGTTATAACAACAATTTATTTGTATGCCTTTCCTATGAGTTAGTAATGGCTCCTTCAGGCAAGAAATATGTGTTTGTGGCAGTATATATTTATATTCATGAAATATATTATATATAAATGTAACATTAAATTCAAGTGCATATAATGTATATTTCATATGTGTGAGATATTTATAACCATATATCTCTTTATATATGCATGTATATGCACAAATCATGAAAATATACATGGCACTTTATTAGAAATATAGATAAACTGCATAGATTCAAACCTGTTACAATGTTTCAGATTCTGTGGTGGGTTGAGAGACACTTATAAACTAAGTATTTGGGATAAAGTGACAGTAGAAAAGGGTTTCAAATAAAATATGTCAGTAGTCCCAGGATAGTCCTGAATAAGTGATCTAAATCATAAAAACTAGCAAATACAAAGCTGATAAGATAGATTTTAGAGTTATATCTATGTTTATTACAGCATTTTTTTGTAATGGCCAAAATCTGTAAAAAGAAGAAAATTTACAAGAAAAGATGAGTGGATAAAGAAATGGTGCCATATAACACACAATGGGAGTACTACTCAGTGATGAGAAACAACGAAATCTTGACGTTCTTTTTTTTTTTTTTGGCTTTTTGGGTCACACCCGGCGATGCACAGGGGTTACTCCTGGCTCTGCACTCAGGAATTACTCCTGGTGGTGCTCAGGGGACCATATGGGATGCTGGGAATTGAACCCGGGTCGGCCACATGATGCAATGCAAATACCCTACCC
Source organism: Sorex araneus (assembly GCF_027595985.1). Classification (NCBI taxonomy): domain Eukaryota; kingdom Metazoa; phylum Chordata; class Mammalia; order Eulipotyphla; family Soricidae; genus Sorex; species Sorex araneus. The sequence goes on along the minus strand of NC_073307.1, from coordinate 158,260,449 downwards.
GTTGTGCTATTTCTCCAGCCCCAAAATCTTGACATTCTTGATGTTCAATCACGTGGTAGTATTAGAGGGGCTTACATGAAGTAAAAAAAAATCAGAGGAAGAAGAACAATACCAGATTATTTCACTCATATATGGCATATAAATAAATCAATCAGGGGCCAGAGCAATAGTTCAGCAGGAAGGATGTTTGCCTTGCATGCGGCTGATCTGGGTTTGATCCCTGGCATCCCATACAGTCTCCCAGGCACCACCAGGAATAATTCCTGAGTGCAGAGCCAGGAGTTACCCCTGATCATTGCTGGGTATGACTCAAAAAGAAAAGAAAAAAAGAAAAAATCAACAGAAAGGACAGTGTAAATGGTAACAAACCCATGGACTTTCACTACAGAACTGATGTTTCCAAGTTAATGGGGGATGAAGGTGTGAGAAATAGAAGGGAGAAGCAGATTAGAGGTGATATAAAGTGGAGGATCTTTGACTTTGGTGGTGCTGGAGGTGCAGTAACCTAATATACCAGTAACTAACTAAATAAACCCAAATCCCATAGATACTTACACTATTATAATCATGCCACTGATAATGTTACTTCAACTAAAATAAAGAACAGTGTTAATTTAACTACAATAAAGATAAATAAGCAAAAATAATATAATTGTCCTTGTGAATGAAGTGTTAATAGAAAAATCAACATGAGATGATAAAAATGTGCTGAGCAGAGAAACCTAGAAAGTAAGGAAAATGGAATGTGCTTTTGAATTCCTTTTATATAGAACTCAGGCAATACAGACTACTCTTAATAACTCAAAGTGATAATGATGACTTAAGGAGGAAGATAAGGGACATAAGAAATTTTGGGGAGGTGATATGTTCATAATAATGATATAATAAGTTTTCATAGTTTGTACATATGTCAAAATCCAAAACACTTCTCAAATTTGTGAAATTGATTTATTATATCTTTTTAAGACCACTGTTTTTATGATCTTCATCAATTTTCTAGTTTCTAAACAGTACTATAATTACATGAATATGATGAGAAGATACCTTTTCTAGGGCATTTATAGGTCTAGGTGCATCAAACATCTTTTGACCGATTCTTCTCACTGAAATAGTCTTCCCTACTTTCACTAAGTTAATTGACAAATTGTGTAAGGAGAATTTTTTGTTTTGAATTTGGATTCTGAAAAGTTAGATCCAACTTTTAATCATTTAACTTTTACTAATCTCAAGTATTTCATCTGACAAAAGTGTGACAGCTATTATGACAAATACTTTATAAATTGCATATATGTTTACATATATAATCAAAATCCAAATACTGTAGGTAAATAACAATTGGTTAGAAGGTCTGATCTGAGTAAGTAATAAACCATGTGCAATATTTTTTCAGAGAATTGTAGATATATACTCACAAGGACCGCTCCCCACAATGGGAAACCTACTTCAAATGATGAAAAATATTCTCCCTTAACTTCTGAAAAGTTGAGTATGGAGCAGATGATTATTCCAAAACAAAGACATATTAAAGCAATTATGATTTGTGTTACCTGTAGAGAAAAGCACATGTTTTGTGAAATACAAATATTTGTCCCAAACGGTGTATAGATGTCCTTAAAATTGAGACCAAGAATGAGAAATTGATTTGGTGTCTCAAAGATGCTATTCATTTATTATGTCTAGCCTTCCAAAAATTGATCCAGGCATGACATAATGCAGGGATGGTCGCTACATTGCTTTCTCCTGTGTCTTTATTACCATAATCATGACTGTCAAGGAGCGATCTTTTCAGCTAAGTGAAGATAAAGATTAAAAATTCTTCACAGTGTCAGAGAAATGTCTCTGTGGGCAGAGCACATGGTCCCTCAAACACAAGGAAAAGCCCCCCACCCCCCAGTGCCAGCAGGAAGCAGCCCCTGAATACCACCAACTATGGCCCAAACCACTTTCCTCCCTCTCACCCTACCCACTTCCACAAAGTCCTAATAGTAAGATGTTAAATTAATCCACCAGCAATTGGCAGATCCCATTCAACATTCATATCCAAGTGTTCATGAAGAAATCGTTCCCTATGCTTCTCTACCCCACAGGGCCCAGGAACATCACCTTTTCAGGACGTTTTCACACCTCATGAATCAAAGTGGGAAAATTGAATTGGCCCAACCATCCACTCTTTCCTGGAATCCATCCTTACTATCACTGAGACTATAGGAGGCTCACTCACCCCCAGGAATTCCAGCTCCCTCTGCAGAAATGTCATCCAAGTGCGACGGGGTGGGGATGGGGCAGTAGTAGTAACCTTCTCCAGGAGTGGGTTATCATGGAAAGATTCTTCTGCATACTCAATTACAGATGCGCTATAAATTTTTTAAACATCAGTTCAGTCATTCAAAAATTCTCTAGGGGCTGGAGCGATAGCGCAGCAGGTAGGGCATTTGCCTTGCATGCGGCCGACCCGGGTTCGATTCCCAGCATCCCATATGGTGCCCTAAGCACCATCAGAAGTGATTCCCAAGTGCAGAGTCAGGAATAACCCCTGAGCATCGCTGGGTGTGACCCAAAAAGAAAACAATTTTTTTTTTCTAAATCCCTCTGCAAATTTCTCAGTTGCGGAAAGGAGAGTTCTACTTGTCTTGTTTTGGGGCCACACCCAGTGGTGTTGGGCTGGAGCAATAACACAGCGGTAGGGTGTTCGCCTTGCACGCAGCCACCCCGTGTTCAATTCCTCTGCCCCTCTCGGAGAGCCGGGCAAGCTACCGAGAGTATCCTGCCTGCATAGCAGAGCCTGGAAACTGCCCGTGGTATATTCGATATGCCAAAAACAGTAACAATAGGCCTCACAATGAGAGACGTTACTGGTGCCCCCTCTAGCAAATCGATGAGCCACGGGATGACAGTGACAGTGACAGCGATCCAGGGGTGTTTAGAGGCTGTTTCTGCCTCAGGGAAACATTGTGTCCGGGATGAAACCTAGTTCCTCCTCCTGCAAAGCATGAGCTCCAACCTATTTAGTTATCTCCCCAGCTCAATTGCTTGTCTGAGAAACAATTCTACAGCTGAAATCTTTATTGAACTTATGAGAATCTCAAAAAGATTGTGGGTGTGCAAATTAGATACCAGTATCCTTGATTAGATGGAACAAAATGAAGGAAAAACCACGCCAAGTTTTCTTATGATTAACCCAGGGTCACTATCAAGCTCTTTTTAGTTATTTTAGCAAATCAGTGAAAGTAAAACCAAATAAATGCTTATGCATCTCTCTGCCCCTTAAACATAGCAATGTATCTGAATGCTGTTTTGTTGATTGAACACCCAATTTCACATGCGTAAAGAAATGGCATTAAAGGATTAATTGAATTATTTCTACTTGCAAGTGATAAGGAAACTAACAAGAAATATTGCCCCTTCTACAGCCTTGGAATATAATGAATATTTTGCAGTGATATTGATGCCCAGAACTCTGCATTCCACACCTCCAAAAACCTTTAAAAATGAAGTTTATTCTACATTAATTTTTGGTATTCAAAGGAAAAGTAAATTATGCACCAGTACCAGCTTGTACTGCAAGGACACTTCTTCTCTAAACAAATGGTAAAATCCCAAAGTGTGAGATCTACGAAGACTAACCAGGTAAAAGTCCACAGTCATTTTGTAAAGTTTCTATCATTTAATACACATTAGACACAGAGACATAAAAATATATTTGCAGCACAAATTCCCTATTCCTCACACTCAAAGTAGATTATTTTGTTTGAAAATGTAAGTCATTCCTCATTCATATACAGAGTAAAAATGCTTCCCATGCACCAACGAGAGAAAACTCTTGGGAAAGTATATCAGATAGCATTTTGATATTTAATATTTTAATTTAATACGTTGGGCCCGTGCCTAAGTACACTAATTGTCTTCTCCCCAGCACCGTGGCCATCCCTGGTTTACTAAGTGGCTAGCAATAGGGAAAAAAAATCAATCCTGTACCTACCTGGAGGGAACTTGTGGAGTTGGGAGAGCAATATCTTCTCTGCTCCTAATTTCCTCATCCATTTCCGAATCAATCAGCTACTCAGTGAGAGGAAATTGTTTAATGAGCCTTGGAGCCGGCCTTCACAGCGTGTTCCCAGATGAGCAGTTAAGAGGTTGCCTCACACATGACCATGATGGCTATCTTCACACTTACGATATCTGTCAGACAGAGAATTTGCTGTGCTGATTAATATCAACAGGGTTTTTCTTGTTATAATTAAGAGCAAAACTAAATAGGTGACTGAATAGGAACTATAGTGAAATTAAGGACAGTTGAGGCACCTGCAGAACAATTCTGGTGGAGATTAGTAGGAGATGCAAAACATAAAATCAGACCATTTATTTTTATTTATTGTTATGAAGACACTGTAAGTGACAAAGCTGTTCATGTAAACAATGTTCCAACATTAACATCAGACCATTTGTAGGGACTAGGGCACATACCTTGCATGCAGTTGACCCCAGTTGGATCCCCAGCATTGCATGTGTCCCGTGAGCATTACCAGGAGTAATCCCTGACCACAGAGCCAGGAGTAATCCCTGAGCAGAGCCAGATGTGAATCAAAATCACCCACCCATCCAACCCCCAGACCATTAATCAGAGATTTAGAAGGTGAAGAAAGAAGCACAGTCTAGAAGACAGTGCTTCTTCTAGCAGACTGTTTCTTCTCTCTAGATCTTTCTCTCATGTTCCTGTTCAATCATGTCGATGTCATAAGTGCCTTTAAAAAGCTTTATGAGTGGATAGACATGTAGAGTAGCATGCTATGTGAAAACAGTCAGAAAGAGAGTGACAGACATAGAAGGACTGCACTCATTTGTGGAGTATAAAATAACATAACACGAGACCAACACCAAACATAACACGAGACCAACAGTAGATAGAAGGGTCAGGAAGATTGCTCCATAATTGGAAACCTGCTTCATGAGTGAGCAGGGAGAAGGCAGCTGGAATAGAGAAGGGAATGAAAATGAAAAACTAAGAATATGAAGGTTGGAAGAATCAGTCAGGATGGGAGATATGTGCCGAAAGTAGATAAAGGACCAAACATGATAACTTCTCAGTATTTTCATTGCAAAACATAATGCCCCAAAGTAAAGAGAGTATGGGGAGTATTGTCTGCCATGGAGGCAGGGGGAAGGTGGGAAAAATGGGGGTATACTGGGGATATTGGTGGTGGGGAATGTGTATTGGTGGAGGGATGGGTGTTTGATCGTTGCGTGATTGTAATTCAAACATGAAAGCTTGTAACTATATCTCACAGTGAATCAATAAAAATTTTAATTAAATAAATAAATTAAAAGCCCATCATCCCTAGTTAAACCATACTTGATTTTATACATAATCTACTAGTGAAGTCATTTGCAAGTTTAAGTTTGTCTTTTTTTTTTTTTTTTTTTTTGCTTTTTGGGTCACACCTGGTGATGCACAGGGGTTAGTCCTGGCTCTGCACTCAGGAATTACTCCTGGCGGTGCTCAGGGGACCATATGGGATGCTGGGAATTGAACCCGGGTTGGCCACGTGCAAGACAAACGCCCTACCTGCTGCGCTACCGCTCCAGCCCCAGTCTTAATCACTGAATCTCTTGATTTACCTCTGACTTTTTTTTCTTTTTCAACAAACTAGTGAGGGCAGAGACCTCACCCAGTGCAGACAGAGGGACAGAAGTTAAAAGTGAAGGGATAGGAGAAGTTTATTGGAGTGCGCTCCGGGGTGGGGCCCCACCAACTTCATTCAAGGTTGGGGCAAGGGCCCAGCCTGGGAAAGACTCAGCAGGCTTTTAAGTTGTCTTGGGTGGGAAAAGGGAAGAAAGACCAGTAGGACCAGTGGTTTGGCCTGGCCTTCTGTTATCTGTAGGCAGTCGATGTGAGTTAGACAACGGCCCGTGTCACCATCACAGGCCACTCCTTCACCTCACCCACACCTCACCCCTCTCCAACTCCTCCACAGGGTTTTTACCAATACCTCATACTAGTCGGTGTTCTTTGTCAGCTGCAATTCACCCCCCTCCAGCTCCCCAGTGTGGGGAATTTTTGTCCTCACACATTTGTGTCTCCAGTGTCCCACTACTATTTGTTGTCAACAGTCACCAGGCTCTGATCTTGTTTGTCTTTCTACACTGTTTTCTCTGTCATTTGGCAAATCTCCTCACCCATGTTGCTAATCTAGGTCCAGCAGAATTCCCTGCAGGCATTCAAATCATGGTCTACACCTGGTTTCTCTCTCCAGATGGGTCATGCTAAGAAAGATTATTCCTGGGGTGCCCCATCATTTGGTCATCTTGGCTCCCTCTTTTCATATCCTAATTTTACCTGAAACTTGTTCTTTTGTCTCCTTCTCAAATGTTTATCATTTTCTGGGCCCCTAAACTAGGTCTGTATAGCACAAGAAAGGCACAGACACATGTCAAGAAGTGAGTTTCTGGCGGGAAAAAAAAAATGTGCTTTGAACTTGAAACAGCCGCGGGATACCGGGGCAGTCTCAGCCCGGGCCGGAGCCCGGGCTCTGGCCGAGTTTCGACCCCGGGTGCCCATGCCTCTGCACAGCCGGTGGATGTGGAACGAGCGGGAATCAGAGACAGCTTTAGGATTTGGGGTTCCAGCAAGTGCTTGCAACCATGTATGGAGACTGTGAACTAAGCTTTTGCTACATGCTCTTCCAGGATGGGAAATGATTCATTTTCCAACTTAAATCTCCGCGGACTTAATTACTAGAATACAGAAATTGTACTTTTTGTTTTGTTTTGTTTTTGTTTTCATTGGTGGTGGAATATGGGCACTGGTGAAGGGATGGGTGTTTGAGCATTGTATAACTGAGATATAAGCCTGAGAACTTTGTAACTTTCCACTTGGTGATTCAATAAAATAAATTTAAAAAAAAAGAAGTGAGTTTCTTTGGGCAAGTGCAAAATTATCAGGTAGAGTTTTGTGGGATACAGTTGAGCCCACGAGAAGCAAATTTGCAGGTCAGCCATAGAGGAAAACATTCCTTCTCTTTTAGGCTGTGACAGTCCTGCACCTTTGTCCCCTCTGCTTTCCTTCCTTCTGCTAGGATTGTATGTAGAGACCAAACCCACAGCAGCAATAATAAAGATAGGAGTCAAATGTTCATCTAACATTATTCTAAATGTTATTGTAATTCTTAGGCTAAGCATCTGAATATAATTCTTAGGATAAACATCTTTCTTAATGAGCCAATGTATTAAAATTATCATATAACTATGAGAGACAAAATGCCTGATTACTTTGAAATTATTAATATGATATAAACATTTTTTTTTGCTTTTTGGGTCACACCCAACGATGCTCAGGGGTTACTCCTGGCTTTGCACTCAGGAATTACTCCTGGCGGTGCTTGGGGGACCATATGGGATGCCGGGGATCGAACCCGGGTCAGCCGCATGCAAGGCAAACGCCCTACCCGCTGTGCTATCGCTCCGGCCCTAAACATTTTTCTATTAAGAATTACCTACCTATTATCATAGTAATGTAAATTGGGGTTTCCACTGGGAGGATAAAGAAGCAGTTCATCAGAACTCTTTCTCTCTGTCTTAGCTTTTTCCTCAAAGAAACCCTAAATGTATGCTTTGGGGAACAAGGAGAAAATTTCTTCCCTTCCTGGGGCTGGAGTGATAGCACAGCGGGTAGGGCATTTGCCTTGCATGCGGCCGGCCCAGGTTCAAATCCCAGCATCCCATATGGTCCCCTGAGCACCGTCAGGGGTGATTCCTGAGTGCATGAGCCAGGAGTGACCCCTGTGCATTGCTGGGTGTGACCCAAAAAGAAAAAAAAATTTCTTCCCTTCCTCCATGCCACAGTGATATTTTACTTGAATTAACAGTTTGATCATGCGTCTATCTGAAAGGAAGAGATAAGAGAGCCAACTCCTCTTTCCTACTGAGTTTCCTCCTTTTGTTGTAGAAATAGTCTGGCTGAGGTTAAAGTGGTTAGGCCTGGTCTGATGACCAGCTCCATAGAGAAGATTCCAAGCATGAGTCAGAGAAATACCGCAGAAAAGGTTTCTTAGAAGATAGCATTTGCTTGGGGATTAAAGAGCAGCATTATTTCTAAGATAGGCAATTTACTAAGGAGGAGCGTATACTTGAAGAAAGTATGAGTATGCATCAGAGAGAGCAACATTATTTCTACCCAATCCAGGTTACAAAGGCTTAGAAGTGAGAACAATTTGTAAGGGGCAAAATATTCATGACATTTCAGAGAAGAAGGAAGGCTTGATGAGGGTGGTTTCCTAGACATAAGGTGCCACTCAGACTGTAAGCATATCTGATCATCTCCTGGGGTAGCCGTGGTAATTATCAACTATTATTGCCACGCATTTTTACTATGCTACTGAATTTAAATGAACATATAATGAGGCTGTGAATCAGCCACAGCTTACTTTGTCCCATATCTCGAAGTTTCTTCATTTCAACTAAGCCCTGGTTTCAACGGATCTCAGTCTTCATTGTTCTTACCTTTTAAGACGTTTAACATCTGTGGCATTTCAATTTCTCTGGCAAAAGCATACTAAGCCTCATAGGTTAATTATGTAGGGATATGCAAGAGAAACAAAATCAGAGATGGAACCATGCAAGTGGAAGCAAACGTAAACAAATGGGACTACATCAAACTAGGAAGCTTCTGCACTTCAAAAGAAACAGTGACCAAAATACAGAAAGAGCCCACATAATGGGAAAGAATATTTATTCAAATACCCATCTGATAAGGGATTAATATCAAGGGTATACAAGACACTAGTAGAATTGTATAAGGAAATAAACCTCCAACCCCATCAAAAGATGGGGATAAGAAATGAACAGAAATTTCCTCAAAAAAGAAATGCAAATGGCCAAAAGGCACATGAAAAAATGCTCCACATCACTAGTCATCAGGGAGATGCAAATCAAAACAACAATGAGATGTCATCTCACACCACAGAGACTGGCACACATTCAAAAGAACAAAAGCAACCAGTGCTGGAGTGGAGGTGGGGAAAAAGGGACCCTCCTTCACTATTGGTGGGAATGCCGACTGGTCCAGCCTTTCTGGAAAACAATATGGACAGTCCTTCAAAAACTAGAAATTGAGCTTCTATATGACCCCGCAATACCACTTCTGGGAACATATCCTGAGGATGCAAAAAAACACAGTAGAAATGACATCTGTACCTATATATTCATTGCAGCACTGTTCACAATAGCCAAAATCTGGAAACAACCCGAGTGCCCTAAAACAGTTGTACCTAAAAAGAAACTTTGGTACATCTACACAATGGAATACTATGTAGCTGTTAGGAGATATGAAGTCATGAGATTTGCTTATAAATGGATAAACATGGAGAGTATCATGCTAAGTGAAATGAGTCAGAAAGAGAGGGAAGGACATAGAGGGACTGCACTCATTTGTGGAGTATAGAATAATATAACATGAGGCTGACACCCAACAACAGTAGATACAAAGACCAGGGGGATTTCCCCATAGCTGGAAGCTTGCTTCATGAGCGGAGGGGAGAAGGCAGATGGAATAGAGAAGGGATCACTAAGAAAATGATGGCTGGAGGAACCAGTTGGGGTGGGAGATGCATGCCAAAAGTAGATAATGGACCAAACATGATGACCTCTCAGTGTCTGTGTTGCAAGCCATAATGCCCAAAAGTAGAGAGAGAGTATGGGGAATATTGTCTGCCATGGAGGCAGGGGGAGAGTGGGAAAGGGGAGGTGTACCGGGGATATTGGTGGTGGGGAATGTGCACTGGTGGAGGGATGGGTGTTTGATCATTGTGATATTGTAACCCAAACATGAAAGCTTGTAACTATCTCACAGTGACTCAATAAAATTAAAATTTTTTTTAAATCAGAGATGGGAAATGATCTAAGATAGAAGGAGCAATGACATTGGCATGTTACAGGGCAGGGCTCCTCGTTCATGAATAAACACGGGGATATTTTCTAAGGGAATAGCAGAACATTATAGTTGTTGGCTTTGCAGTCTCTGCAGAAGGGAATCTTTTATTCCCATGAGGGGCAATGTTTTATGATTCCTTCTCCACAGAGGCCAATCTTATGTCTTAACTTTGTAGACTTTTGCACATTTGGTACATCTATTCACTTAATTTTTGACAAGTAGAATTTCTTTCCCCTATTTCCCTCAAGTAACACTTATTTTCCAAGTTCAAAAAAAATGTGCTTTTATACTCACATGGACAAACGTTTCCTCAAGCTGAACGCTCAACTTACTTAAAGTACACATGCCTAAATCAGTAAAAATGGAAAATTATTCTCCCTGAGAATCAGTTTCTGTTACTTCCAAGGAGTCTAGGCACCAGTTCTTCTTTTATTCTCATCAGGTCTCAAGTTCTCTCCCACTCTGGATCCCACTCACAAAAGTGGTTAAGAGGCCAAGAGAGGGTGGAACTTAAACTCACATTTCCCATGCTCAAAAGTTTCATGGGAAATTTGGTTTCAAAAATAAAATTTTTGAATATAATTCTTTTAATCAAATAGAAAAGATAAAATATTGTTTACAGAACAAGAATGGTAATTCTAAAAGAACTTAAGTGACTGAGTAGAAACACAAAGAGGAAGCCTTTGATCACTTCATTTATGTGACTTCAGCATGCAAAAGGATTTATACAGACTATCCAGATACTTGCCCCCGTGCCTGGCTGTCTTCACCGGGGCTCCTCAAATCGGGGTGGGTTGAGTTTCCCTCCCCACCCCGAGCAGAGCCCCCACAGATGAAGACCTCTGGAACCCAGCCACAGCCATGCTCAAGGCCCCTCTCCACACGTCCAGAGGAGCCTCATGCATTAAGGTACCGGCAGATGTGTAGGGCTGAGATCTCTAAGCCTGCTCAGATCAGGACTGGGTCTCTTCCACCCAGACCCCCCATTTTCTGGTAGCTTGGCATTCACACCCAAAAACGGCCAAGATCCATAGCCTAGTTCTCCCTCTCAGAGAACCTGGCAAGGTACTGAGAGCATCCTGCCCACACTGCAGAGCCTGGCAAGCTCTCCATGCTGTATTCGATATACCAAATATAGTAACAATAATGGGGCTCATTCCTCTGGCCCTGAAAGAGCCTCCTATGTGGCACCGCTGGGAAGAACGAGTAAAGAGAGACTGCTAAAATCGCAGGGTTTGCATGAATGGAGACATTACTGGTGCCTGCTCAAGCAAATTGATGATCAACGGAATGACAGTGATACAGTAATACAGTAATCCAGGTACTTAAAGTCCCTTTGAACTTTTTCTGGTATTTTTGTGGGAGGACAGTGGGGGTGGGGGGGTGCATACTCTGTGGTATTCAAGGATAACTCCTGGATCTTCTCTCAGGGATCAGGGATCACTCCTGGCAGGGCTTGGGGGAGCAGAGGGATGATGGAGATAGAACCTAGGCTGGCCGCATGCAAGGCGAGTGCCCTATCCACGGTTCTATGGCTTTGGTTAGAACCTTTCCTTAAACTAAAATTTATCTGCTGTTAGGGCCTCTGTACCACTGAATGGCTTATGTCCAGTGTTTATCTGCTCAACCCCTTTAAAATTTTAAGATGATACTTTTCACAAAGAAAATGATATGGCTGTTATATTTGCTCTCTTGTCATGAAGGATATATCCTTAACAGAGTGATGAAGAGGGATAATTAAGAAGAAAATTACAAAATAACTAGAATCATAGACAAAAGGTTATTAACTGTTCTATGCCTAAATATAATAATTATGACATGTTGGTGAAGATGTTAGTTTTCTTAAATATAGTCTTCCTTTCCCCTATCTTTTTAAAAATAAATTTTAGTATTATTCTAAAACATTCTAATAATTTACTTTTTACTAACTTCTTTTTACAACACTTTTTTTGTTCTATAGTACCTTTTATGTGGACTGCAGCAATAGCACAGTGGGTAGAGTGTTTGCCTTGCACAGGGGCGACCCAGGTTTGATTCCTCTGTCCCTCCCAGAGAGCCTGGCAAGCTACCAAGAGTATCCCGCCCACATGGCAGAGCCTGGCAAGCTACCCGTGGTGTATTCGATATGCCAATAACAGTAACAACAAGTCTCACAATGGAGACGTTACTGGTGCCCGCTCAAGCAAATCGATGAACAATGGAATGACAGTGACAGATCTTTTATGTATTGTATAAATTGTCTTTCAATGCTCTTCTTCACATTGTTAGCCCTGGATAGCAGTGTATCATTCATTTTCTCCAAGAAGCACTTACCCACTTCATGTTTTAGTCTGGATTGCTTGCTTCAATGAGGCAAGTTGTCAAAAAAAAAAAGCAACAGCTGAGTTTAGATTACAGTGATAGACTCAGAGAAGTGTTCATTTACTAATTTCTTGGTCTTCCTTGTCAATTACTAATTGGTTGTAAGCACAGGTCTTATTTCTGGGCTCTATTCTATTACATTGACCTATGTGTCCAATTGTTATCTTGGTATCATGCTGTTTTTATTTCTCATAGTTCAGTGGTTTTATTTGAAAATCCAACGATGCCTCTGGCATCGTTCTTTTCTCAGGATTGGTGAAAGGACAGATATTGGAGCATATTATGACTGAAATGCAATCATGAACAATTTTGTATCTATGTATCTCATGGTGGTTCAATTTAAAAAAATTTTTTAAAAAAGAAAACTGATTGAAATTTTGTTAGAAATTGCACGAACTCTACATAGGGTCTTGAATAATATTGAACATTTCACAATATTAACTCTTCAAGTTTTTTATTTGTATATTCTTCAATTTTTTTAATTAATTTTTTTACATTGGGTAGAACTCTATGCGTGATTCCTAATAGACATCGCTGGCTGTTTTGCAAGATTCAGACAGAATAGCGTCGGGGTGGGGGGGGGCATAAAGAAACCACAGGTGTGGCCACAGTGTCGCTGCCTTCCCCAGCCCATTATACTCAAGGAGATCAACCTGAGGCCGCAGATGTCCTAGATGCTGCCCAGAGATGCAGGCAGGTGTGTGTTTGTCAGTGTGCAGATCGATACAACATGCCAGTCGACCAAAAGCTTACATTCGGTAACTCGGTAGACTGGGAACACCTGTAAAGGTGATCAAAGGCTGCCCCAAAATCCTCCATCTCTCTCGGAGAGCCCAGCAAGTTACCAAGAGTATCCCACCTGCACAGCAGAGCCTGGCAAGCTACCTGTGGCATACATGATATGCCCAAAACAGTAACAACTACGGTCCTCATTCCCTTGACCCTGAAAGAGCCCCCAATATGCCATCGGGCTACACAGCATGCAATAGGGATGGATGGAAACATTACTGGCGCTTGAGAAAATTGATGAACAACAGGATAACAGGGATACATTGATACAATTAATTTCTGTTGGTTTTAAATTTTGAAATTTACTGAGTTCATTAATTAGTGCCAACAATTTTTTTAAACTTTTAGGAATACACACACACGTAAGTATGTATGTATCTATGTATGTATTCTGGGATAGAGGGGTATATCAGAGGCAATATTTCAGAAGATATTTCTTATTAACTGAAACATTAAAATGATTAGGAGTTAGCATGTTTTAGTTTTACATCTAACTAGATTTGTATAGAATATTGATGCTAAACATCAGAAACCTATCTTGTGCTTTTTTGTTCTATAAAATTTAATAATTGTGTTTATGTTTTAATGATATGAGTATTTCAGTCAGTTATAAGTATCTATAAGTATTTGAATACTTATGAGTATTTAAGTATAAATACTCAATATATGACTGTTTCTCAATACATGAGCATTTCAATACACACTGGCTTTATTCCTGAATTAAGGAATTCAGGTTACCGTTGATCTTGGTTCTGTAATGGCACTGCTTCAAGGAAAAAGGAAATCATTTCTGTGTAACTTGATATAGAAATTATTCTACTTTTATTCTTTACACTTAAAAGGCAGTAAAGTACATGAGGACAACAAAGAACTGATTTCTGGGAATAGTCTTTCTCTCTTTCTTTTTTTTTTTTTTTTTGCCTTTTGGGTCACACCTGGAGATGCACAGGGATTATTCCTGGCTCATGCACTCAAGAATTACTCCTGGCGGTGCTCAAGGGACCATATGGGATGCTAGGAATTGAACCCAGGTCGGCCGCATGCAAGGCAAACGCCCTACCCACTGTGCTATCGTTCCAGCACCTGGGAATAGTCTTGAAGTATGATGATGGGAATTACAAAACTAAGAATTCCTAAAGAATTATATTGTTAGGAGAGAAAAGATGGAGTTAAAGGTCCAATTGTTATGAGGTGCAAATCAGAGACTCAGAGAAACAGAGAAATTTTGAGGAGTTTATTAGCTGCTGGTGTGGGGCTGGAGCAATAGCACAGCAGTAGGGTGTTCGCCTTTCACGCAGCCGACCCGTGTTCGATTCCTCCGCCCCTCTTGGAGAGCCTGGCAAGCTACCGAGAGTATTGCACTCGCATGGCAGAGCCTGGCAAGCTACCCGTGACGTATTGGATATGCCAAAAACAGTAACAATAAGTCTCACAATGAGAGATATTACTGGTGCCTGCTTGAACAAATCGATGAGCAACGGGATGACAGTGACAGTGATTAGCTAGTGACTGCTAATCAGACCCAAATCATGCAGTCTAATTGCACTTTCTCCAGCCTTTTAAGGGTTTCCATATGTCCCTTTATTAGAGCATCAAGCAAGCGGGAAGCTGATTTACAGAAGCGGAATATTTGCATCAGCCTCATGGTTTAACTACAATGGTGGGACATCTGGTCACCATCCCATGGTTAATTTCTGCAGTTAGCAATTTGGAAATTCTTGTCTCTGGTCATGATCAATAAGTGATTATTTCTGGGGCTTATTGTCACAGGAAATCCCTATCACTGGATTTAAAGATTAGGCGTTACAACTTCAGTTATAGTTTTCAGGAAGTGTCATTTACTGGTCACAATCACATCTGTAGGCAGCTATTTATGGGGCTTGCTCTAAGTCAAAATGAAAGAACAAAATGGTGATCAGAGGACAAGATGGTTGCCCTGATGCTAAGCTAATATACAATGTTTTCATACTTGGACGTCTGAGAAAATTTCCAGGTGAAAGTTTCTCGTAGTTTGTGCCGAGGGTTCATGTCTGAGATTTTGAATAGGGCTGTGACTCATTGGAGATTTAAAGTTGCATTTTCTTGATCTCTGATTTATTTCCATCAGGAGGCATTCCCTTTTCCACTGAATATGGAAGTGAGGAAGTTTCCTGGTAAAGAAAACATCAATCTTTAAGAATAGATTATCACCTTTCTTTTCTTCTATCCTTTTCTATTGTGTTTGTCCTGGGTAATATTCACTCATGCATTATCATTGTGCTATATACCGCATTATCTACACATTCCTTACAACAAACATCAGAAGATAACAATATTCACATTTTGTGATTAAGATACCTCAAATCTAGAAATAATTTGTGATTTCTCTCTTTCCTGGATGTATAGCTTAAATAAAAATAATTAAGTTTAAACCCATTTTAATTTAGAAATGTGTGCCGGAGAGAAAGAAGAAAAGTGTATGCCCTAGAGGCAGGCTGGCAGAGGGGGAGACACTAGGGGCACTAGAATATTTGAATATTTGGTGGTGGGGAATAAGCACTGGCGAAGGTCAGGTGTTGGAACATTGTATGACTGAAACCCAATCATGAACAATTTTGTAGCTGTCAATCTCATGGTGATTCAATTTTTTTAAAGTATGTGCCATTAGATAGTAAGTACACACACCATAATCCTTTCCTAGCTTTATTTCATCTCTAGCATTTTTTTTTGGGGGGGTCACACCTGGCGCTGCACAGGGGTTACTCCTGGCTCTGCACTCAGGAATTACTCCTGGCCGTGCTCAGGGGACCATATGGGATGCTGGGATTTGAACCTGGGTCGGCCGCGTGCAAGGCAAACGCCCTACCCGCTATGCTATCACTCCAGCCCCCATCTCTAGCATTTTTATAACTAATTCCAGAAGCCCCACACAATATCACATAGAAGTTTGAGTCATTTAAACAGGGACTA
The DNA here is from genome assembly GCF_027595985.1 of Sorex araneus. Taxonomy (NCBI): domain Eukaryota; kingdom Metazoa; phylum Chordata; class Mammalia; order Eulipotyphla; family Soricidae; genus Sorex; species Sorex araneus. The sequence continues at coordinate 158,244,425 of NC_073307.1, read as the reverse complement.
GAGTGACAGCACAGCCATAGGGCATTTGTTTTGTGTGTGGTTAACCCGGGTTCAATTCCCAGCATCCCATATGGTCCCCCGAGCACCGCCAGGAGTGATTCCTGAGTGCATGAGCCAAGAGTAACTCCTGTGTATCGCCGGGTATGACCCTAAAAGCAAAAAATAAATAAATAAATAAAAAGATAAACAAACTCACCCTCTTGCCTCTTTCTCTCTGGGGATGAAGGGCGCGGTGGCCGCCATATTAAGATGACCACAGATGGGATTTACGACAAAAACTGCAGCAAAAGGAACACGAGGATGCTCTTGGGAAGGTGGGAGGCACCGGCCCCTCCCACCGCCGAGATGTGATCCCCGGGGGCCGCACGCATGTGCGGCCTCTCCGCAGCTGTACAAGCGTGAATCCAGACCCAGCAAAACCTCTTTCGGTGTGAGCAACTCCTCGCAGAATGTCTCCAGCCTGAGAACCAAGCCTCGGCCCCGTGCCCGCCCGGGAGGGGAAAGGTATTTCTCTCTCTCACCTCTTTCTCTCCGGGGATGAAGGGCGCGGTGGCCGCCATATTAAGACGACCACAGATTGGGTGTTCAAGCCTGCAATTATCTAATATCTGGAAGAAATCTCCCTGGACTTCTTGTTAAAGTACAGAAATTCAAAACCGCGCGGCCGCGACAGTAGGTCTGAATCTAGTGGGGTACTCCTAACAACAATAGTGAGGTTTGTGTTGAAATATTGAATGTAACCAAAGTAAACAGAATGTAAAATGAAACTTATCAGTTACAAGGTAGGGGGTAGGGGGGGCGGGATGGGAGGTGTACTGTGTGGGTTTTTTTTTTTTTTTTTGGTGGTGGTATATGGGCACTGGTGATGGGATGATTGTTTCAGCATTGTATAACTGAGACCTAAGCCCGAAAGCATTGTAATCTTCCACACGGTGATTTAATAAAATAAAATAAAAATAAAAAATAAAAAAAATAAAACATTAAAAAAAAAAAAACCAAAAAACTCACCTGTCTTGAATTACAGCAGTTTACTTTGAACCACATGATAGTGATATACATGGTGATGCCTAATTCCAGCAAGGTCAACATCAGCATTAGACACACGAGGCCCTAGGAGGAATGATGCCTTATATCAAACCCAGGAAAACCAAATTACAAGCTCTCATTCAACAGAACCAAATGCACCACAAGCTAATCTTAAGACAGCAGTTCTTTAGAATAGAGGCAATGTCAGTTCAAAAGACTGAAGATATTTTCCCTGGACAAATGTGTTATATTTCTATGATAATCCATTGTAAATAATCATGGGGGACAGAAATGATAGCAAAATTCTGATATTACCGCTCATATCTACCAATTAAAGTAATAGTACACTAAGGACATGAGTAAGCAGTTCAGGGAAATGGACAAAATGAATCCTCCACCAATTATTAATAGTACTTCAAAGAGCAAATACTGAGATTTGTTCTCAGTTTCAAGGGAACTAGGAACTGAGAATTCTAAAGATATGGGGGTGCAAGTGAGAAGCAGTGGTGGCGGGATTTTAACTCATTAGTGGAGGAACAAGTGTTGCTGAATGGCAAGCATGAAAGAATGATTTCAATGCTATTATAAGCTATGATACTGCAGTAGAAAAATTAATTCAAATAGTAGTATTTCAAAGATTTAAGGAATAGCGTTTCAAAGATTCCTGGGAACTGAAACACTGATTTAAAATATTAAACACAAAATTATTGTTCCAGTAATCTTTCTAGTATCACTAAAATATTAACATTGCTCTGCAGAAAAAAATACCATTGAACGCATTTAAACTAAGATAAACTAGGATAAACCCATTCAAAGTAGGATAAGCTAAGATGATTAAAAACATACCAAAGCAAAAGACATAAAGATTCATGAGGAACGTCAGCTAGAAATGAGTCTATAAAAGTAATTCATAAAAATCACAGGCAAATGAACAAATTTTAAGGAAAATATTAATTTCTGAGTTATCTTTAAGAGAGGGAAATAATTAAAATAATAATTTGAAAAGGTTATTTAAAATCTTTCCCTTTGAGATGGGTGTTTGAGCATTGTATAACTGAGACTTTAACCTGAAAGCTTTGTAACTTTCCACATGGTGAATCAATAAAAGAATTAAAAAAAAAAATCTTTCCCTTTGAAAATATAAATTTAAAAGTGGAAGCACTCTGAATTTCAATCACTATTTGAAAATCCCAGATCACAAAGTTGTAAAACAATCACCGAGGCTAGTTTCAGTAAGCAAACTACTGTATACGTTTCATTTTCATTATTTATTTAATTATTTATTTATTGGAGATGTTACTGGTGCCCGCTCGAGCAAATCTATGAGCAACAGATGACAGTGATACAGTGATACAGTGATTATTGGTTTAGGACTCACATCCAGCAATACTCAGGGGTTATTCCTGGGTGTGAACTTGGGAATCACTCCTGGCAGTGCTCAGAAGACCATAGAGGATGCCATGGATCAAACCCAGATGAGCTCTGTGCAAGTCAAACATCCTACCTGCCGTACTATCACTCCACCCCACTATTGGGTACGTTTTAAGTGGTCAAAGATAGCCGCTGCCATGTGGACTCATCCACCGACCCTACTCTACCGATTCAGGGCTACGGCTCCAAGGAGATGCAAACCAAGCAGCTAAACTCCATGGGCACAGGGTCCTCGGAGCTGAAAACTCTGGGGTGCCTTTAGGACGTGAGCAGGCCACGTACCAGAGCCCTAGCAGCCACACCACACGCCAAAGGCTCAACTCCTCTGCTTCACTAATATTCTTTGCAGAGATGCCAAACTGCGAATAGTTACAGGTACCCTGGTGCCCAGACTTCTGGTGGCTTCTCAGAGAGGGGGGAGGGCAGAAGCCCTGGCATCCACACCCACCTCCCACAGCCACTACCATGTCAACTCAGTGGCCCAGACCATAGATCCGGAAGTCTGGATCACATGGCAACATATGCAGCTGGGTGACACCTCCTAGTTCCTCAGGACTGAGACTCCAATAGGAGCACCTCAAATTTGATGGGAAAGTAACATAGAAGCCGACTAAACTCAACAACTAAAAAACAATAACACAGAAGGCTTGACTAACAACAAACAGCTTAGTAAATTCTTAAACAAGGACTTACCAACCTTGTGATGAGCTAAAACAATTTTCGCATAAAAATTTGATTTTTTTATACTTACTGATTTTAACATTAGAGCTTTGTTTTCTAAGCAATTTCAATTCTAGAATTGTATCAAAATCTGTGGGTTTTGTCTACATTAAAATAAAAATATATTTTTAAAAATTTGATCTACAAAATTTTAATAAAGCTTTTAAATCTTTGTGAGTGTAAAAATGGAAGTAGTCGTAATAATGTTGCAACTATTATTGCTGGACATGTGACCTCTCAAATATGAACTAATTAATTTTATGGCAACCCTGTGAGAGTGATACAATTATTATCCTCTCTTCAAATATTAAAGAAATTGGAGCAAATTTATCTAATTTAAGGAGCTATTAAGTGACTGAGCTAGGATTTAAATCCAGTAAGCATAGTACCTTTATTCCTTGCCTTTGGGATCATTTGGCATATATTATGATTAAACATCTAAACATATTAAACATAATTGACATATTTTATTATTTAATTAATTGTTATCTTTTAAGACATACAGTTGATGAGGATCCCATGGAAATGCATAAGTCCTTTGACTGCGATGACTGACAGCTCTGGAGTGACTTAATATTAATTGCTAAATTCAGTGAGAGGAAAATAACTCCAGTTAGTGCAATTGCAGCACTGGAAATGTTTATCCCAAAGGCATTTTGCACCTAAAAAAGAATAAGATTTTTTGGTTAAAATAGGCATCATATAGATCATTCCTTTGATTACTATTCATTCAAATAAATTGGACTAAGGTTGTCTCTACCATCTTAGATGTTGGGCAAACATCAAGCAACAAACAAGAGCCCCTCTACCCTCTCTCATGGAGTTTAAATTTCAGTAGCAGTAAAATCATTGAAAGCACAGATATCACAGAAGACAGTGACATAATAAGTCAACTAGTATGCATTTTAATTTATTTTTCTTATTGTTTGGGGGCCACATCCTGCAAAGCTCAGGGATTACCCCCAGCTCTGCACCCAGGAATTACTCCTGGTGGTGCTCAGGGAACTATATAGGAATGTAGGGGATGGAGCCTGAATCCACTGGAACCCAGGTCAGCTGTGTGCATGGCAAGCTACCTACGTGCTATACTATGGCTCCAGCCCTACTGTACATTTTCACTAAGTGACTTAAGTAAGTACTATAGGATAAGAGAGTTGAATAAGGAGGACCTAGAAAACCAGAGGGAGGAGTGTAGACGTGTAGCACTGTAGCACTGTCATCCCATTGTTCATTGATTTGCTCAAGCAGGCACCAGTAACGTCTCCATTGTGAGACTCGTTATGTTTTTGGCATATCGAATATGCCACGGGTGACTTGCCAGGCTCTGCCCTGTGGGCAGGATACTCTGGTAGCTGGCTGGGCTCTCCTAGAGGGATGGAGGAATCGAACCCAGGTTAGCCATGTGCAAGGCAAATGCCCTACCTGCTGTGCTATCACTCCAGTCCATCAACATAAAGCAAACTAGAGAAATAGCCAGGAGGATTTTGAGCAAATGGGTGACCAATTAAATTTACATTTAAGTGAGAATACTCTTGATGTCTCAAATGAGACCAATTTAGAGAGGACCAAGGATGGAAGCGTATCGACCAATTAAGAGAGATGAGGTGCAATCATCATAAAGATGAGAAAAGGCTAAACTCGGGTACACTTACAACACAGGAACCTGGAATTTTGTTGACAAAGTGCAGGAGGAAGCAGAGAAGGGAAGAGAGGATTAGAATAGAAGGAAGAAGATGAAGAAGGAGTGAAGGGCGCATGGGGAGGGTTAGGAACAAGAGGAAGGGAAAATGATCAAAGAAAAGGAGAAAGGAGGAGACTTGGGACCAAGTTAGGAGAAGTTGTGTAAAAAAGAGAAGGTAAAGAGAAGAAACGAGGAGAAAGAAGAAATGCAGAGAAAGAATGAAGTGGGGAAAGGAAAAGGAGGAGAATCCTGAAGCCTCAGAAATCAGAAAGCTAAAATCACCATCTGCTGACATGGGGCAGACAATGGATATAGAAAGTCTGAGGAAGAGCACTGAGGAGTTGAGTTTTGGCTTCCTGGATGTTGCTATTGTTGTTGTTGGGCCATGCCCAGCCGTGCTCAGGGCTTACTCCTGGCTTTACGTTTGGGGAACAGTCCTGGCGGGATTCAGGGACCAAATGCAGTGGAAAGGATCAAACTTGGATCATTTCTGCAAGGCAAGTGCCTTACCCACTGTACTATCTCTGGGGCCCTTCTATCTATTTTACAGTAACTAGATATATTAGTCTGAGGCTTAGGAGAGATCAGGCTGAAATATTTATTTCAAGGTTATAGAGACAGATTTTTTCAAACATAAGAGAATGCACGAGGTGATCAGAGAGTGAGAAGATCACAAAGAATTGAGCTCAGGGAATCCACTGTAGCACTGTGGTCCCGTTGTTCATCGATTTGCTCGAGCGGGCACCAGTAATGTTTCCATTGTGAGACTTGTTGTTACTGGTTTTGGCATATCGAATACACCATGGGTAGCTTGCCAGGCTCTGCCGTGCGGGCGGGATACTCTTGGTAGCTTGCTGGGCTCTCTAAGAGGGATGAAGGAATCAAACCCAGGTCAGCCGCATGCAAGGCAACGCCCTACCCGCTGTGCTATCGATCCAGTCCCAGGGAATCCAACAGTAAAATATTTGGGAGCGATAGTACAGCAGATATGAAGCCAGTGGGCCTCCTTGGGTGGCAGATGTGTGGTGGGGAGAAGAGATGGTCACTTTCTCGGGATCTGCTTCTGTTCCCAAGGCTGGAACAGAAGGCTACGACTGGTAGAGTCTGCGAATGAGCCCCCCAGCATGGCAAGGGGCCAGAACCCCAGCAAGCCACACCTGTCTTCTCGGCACGGGAGTTAATTCCCACCACCTGTCAGCCATGAACTCAGACGAAGTGCTCTTTGCAGGAAAGAGCAAAGTGCTCTTGGCAGGAAAGGAAAATCAGTCCTAAATCGGACCCCGGGTTTTCAGGTTTTGGTCTTAGCTCTCAGACAGGAATTTCAGGAGTGGGCAAGCAGTGAAGGTTCAACAAACTTTATTTGGAGTTTTTTTAGGAAGGGGAAGAAGGGAGAGAAAGTGAGAGTAACAGGCTCAAGGGAGAAGGTGGGCTTCTCCCAAGGTGGAGAGAGAGCTTCAGTACACAACTCAAGATGGGAGATACGGGGGCTGGAGCGATAGCACAGCGGGTAGGGCGTTTGCCTTGCACGCGGCCAATCCGGGTTCGAATCCCAGCATCCCATATGGTCCCCTGAGCACAGCCAGGGGTAATTCCTGAGTGCAGAGCCAGGAGTAACCCCTGTGTATTGCCAGGTGTGACCCAAAAAGCAAAAAAAAAAAAAAAAAGAAAAGGAGGTGCGGGCACCACGTGTGCTTGGCCATGTGGGCACAAGCGGAACCTGGGCACAGGCAGTATATGTGCGTCCTCCCTTTGTTCAAGGTAGCTTTTATAGAGTTTTTTTCCACCCTGTCCCCATGTGGAGGCTTCTAGCTTAGGAAAGAGTTCGTTGCTAGGGCAGTTGCCATGGGGGGGTTGCCTTGGTCTGGATTTTCTCTGGCAGAGGTGGGGGGGTCGTTCAGGTGTCATAAATCTCCTTCAGGTCCTTAACTGCAGTCTCTGTCTCTGCTGAAACTTGTGTCTCTGTGGGGTCCAGCCTCCAGCAGGTCTGTCACTGGCTCCAGGGAAATCTTATGAGGCCCAGGCCTTAATTCTTGCAGCTTCAATGTTATTGAATTTATTAATTCTCAGAAATCCCATTGCCAGAGACCCTCTCCTACTGACCTCCCAGCCTCAGATCTTGCACAGGGTCCATCCAGGTGGAATCCCCAGCACCACATATGGTCTACCTTATTAGCACCACTAAGAGCAATCCCTGAGCACAGCAGGATGTGGCAAAGAGAGAGAGAGAGAGAGAACTGGAGAAGGAGTTTTACTGTCACTGTCATCCCGTTGCGCATGGATTTGCTCGAGCAGGCACCAGTAACGTCTCCATTGTGAGACTTGTTTGTTACTGTTTTTGGCATGTTGAATACGCCACAGGTAGCTTGCCAGGCTCTGCCGTGCGGGCGAGATACTCTCGGTAGCTTGCCGGGCTCTCCGAGAGGGGCGGAGGAATCGAACTCGAGTCGGCCGCATACAAGGCAAACGCCCTACCGCTGTGCTATCTCTCCAGCCCAAAAGGAGTTTGCTACAGAGAAACTAAGAGAACAGGAGAAAAATAAGCTGATCAAAAAATAAATAAAAAGGCATCCTGAAAGTCAAATAAAAAGCATTACAAGAATGAACACAGCAACTGTGTGCTAAACGCTGCTCAGAGAACAATATTGATGATAAATATATGATTTAGTGAGAACATAGTATAGAAACTTATCTCTATTTAAGAAATCATGGAAAGAGGATAATTTCGGTTTTTAGTTGTGGAATTGTAGAAATCCATGTGAAATAATTAGATTTGGTCAAATTTAGTGACACATAAAGATCAAGAAAATTTTTCCTAAGTTTTAGATGCATCAGATATTCTTAGTTAACATGCCAGTAGTTGCATATAGTCCCTCACGCTCTTCTGGTGATTTACCATCTGAATGCTATAAGGAATTTTTTTCTTTAAATGACACTGCATCAGTTGGATTCATCAACCCTAATTATCCTATTATTGATGGAAAAACTCTTCTACTCTTTTGATCATAATGAAAGAGGAAGAACAGCCTCTTACCAATGTTTTTGTGGGTTTTCTGCCAGCTGCAACAGAGATGGATCCTGAACTAATATACTGTTTAAAAAAGGAAATGAAACACATAAAGAACTCTCCACTCTTTTGTTCTTGGCCCTCCCTTTTATCAACATACATCACACAAACTTAAAAAAAATTAAAAATCCCAGAACACAAAAATGATGCTTGATATTGCTCATCATTCTATGTAAGTAAAAGTTTTAATTATTTATCTTTTGAGTAAGCTCTTCATTTTTATTTCTTGCAAGTTTGTGTGAAACTTACTATATTTAATACATACTAAATAAAATATAATGCAAGTATCCTTATGTTTATATAAAATATAAATATTTATTTATATAATTATGCATGTATAATATCACCTTCCTACTCTTACCCAAGCTTCCTGTCAGGGTCTAATTAATTAGAATAGATGTTTTAAAATATCATTTACAGGTTTAAGTGTCCAAATCTACCCACCCACGGTTCAATTCTTTTTTTCTTTTTTAGTATTTCTTTTTTTTTTTCTTTTTGGGTCACACCCAGCGATGCTCAGGAGTTACTCCTGGATTTGCACTCAGGAATTGCTCCTGGCAGTGCTTGGGGGACCCTATGGGATGCCGGGGTTTGAACCCGGGTTGGCCGCGTGCAGGGCAAATGCCCTCCCCACTGTGCTATCGCTCCGGCCCCTCAATTCTTATTTTCACATGCTATTGTTTTTCTGTTTTTTCCAAACAACCTAAGAGTAATATGTTGATAATCACATTTCACATTTCTAGCTGTGATATCTAAGAAATTCTGTCTGCTCTGGGGAATTTGCATACTCACAAACACGGCACCCCAGAATGGGTACCCTACGTAGAAGGTATAGAAAAAGGCATGTCGGACATTCGATAGGTACTGTAGCGTGCCCAGAATGGCGCCAAGAGCCAGAACCAGTACTCCAGTTAGGATCTGGACGGCCTGGAAGGTGAAAAAAAAAAAGTGACAGAATGATCATATCATATCCCAGTGTACATTGAGAAGACATTAACTTTTCTCAGAAAGAATATGTCAGTACTCAAATTGGTTTAAAATTCATGCCTAAGTTAATTGGGCAAGAGTGCATCCTGGGAGATTTTATTCCTTGCAATAAAGCCATCAATTCCTGGGGAGCCCTTCATCTTCAGCTTTCTCTTTATTTCTGTTCATTCTCAAGTTCTTTCAGAAAGTGGAAAAAGAACAAAGAAGATGGTACCGGTAAAAAAAAAAAATCACTGTATCACTGTCATCCCATTGTTTGTTGATTTACTTGAGCGGGCACCAGTAACGTCTCTATTCCTCCCAGCCCTGAGATTTTAGCAGCCTCTCCTTACACATCTTTCCCAATGATTGGAGGCTCTTTCAGGGTCAGGGGAATGAGACCTATCGTTACTGCTTTTGGCATATCGAAAACACCACAGGCAGCTTGCCAGACTCTGTCTGTGTGGGCAGGATACTCTCGATAGCTTGCCAGGCTCTCTGAGAGGTGTATATATACATACGTATATATGTATATATATGTATATATAACTCTCTATGAAAAATAAAATAAATAAATAAACAAATAGACGATCAAATAATCTCAGCATGCTTTGAAGACAAACTATGTTGAGGGCAAATGGATGCTAAGCAGTTTCCTACATGACTTTGCCCTCAGTTTAAATTTTGTAATATAGAATTCACAGCGTTCAGTCTTCTGCCAGAGATGATCAGATTTAAGTCCATTTTCCTGTGTTGGTAGAATGCTTCCTACCACGAGATGGTGCCTCTTTACAGCTACCTCCAGGTCTCAACTGCATTCTCATCTTTTCATAAGGCAGCAACATCCTTGACTCAGTAACGAGTACTTCTGAAATTCCCCCTTGGGAAAGTGAGCATGCATTCAAGATTCCTTCTGTGCTCCACATCTATGCTTCTTGCAACCCGTCACTCACCCTAGACTATGAGCCTCTCTCCCATTAACTGGGGGCTGCTCTTCTGCATTTAAGGTTAAAGTCACTTTTTAAATTAGGTCTCATCTATGCTTCTTTTCTTCTTCTTCTTCTTCTTTTTGGGTCACACCCAGCGATGCTCAGGGATTACTCCTGGCTCTGCACTCAGAAATCACTCCTGGCGGTGCTCGAGGGACCAAATGGGATGCCGGGGATTGAACTCGGCTGCATGCAAGGCAAATGCTCTTCCCGCTGTACTATGGCTCCGGCCCCCATCTCTGCTTCTTACAGCTGTTATTCACCCTAGACTTTAACCCTCTCTCTCGTTAACTGACGTTGCTGTCTTGCATATGTCAAAGTCACTTCATGTTAAATTAGGTCCAGGATGGGAAATCACAAACACCAAAGAAATCCCTGAGGCTATCACCTGGCTCTCTGGAAAAATCTGATGTTTAATAATGCTTTCTCAAGGGCTTGCCCGGAATCTGTTGTTTGACAATGCTTTCTCAAGGTTTTTTCAGGAACTGAAACCCTTAGCACACTGACTCCAGCTGAACAAACAAGACTGAAACCCTCTCTCCCCGTCCCCCCTTGCCCAGATTTTATTCCCGTTTCTTTTCCTCACCGTCTCCATATAAACCTCTTATTCCAACCTAAGAGTACCATGGCGTGGTGAGAGAAACAAGTCCACTTTCTCAGATTGAGTACATCTGTTCATACATGACTATTCTCATGTTGGCTTTTTAGCAGCAACCCTCCATATTTTGGATTCTGTAACACTTAGAAGATTCAATTAGGTTGGCTTCATAACATTTATTTTGTTCTATCTTAAACCCATTTTTAAAATTTTTAAAAAAATGTTTAATTGAGGGGCTGGAGTGATAGCACAATGGGTAGGGCATTTGCCTTGCATGTGGCCAACCCAGGTTCGATTCCCAGCATCTCATATGGTCCCCTGAGCACCGCCAGGGGTAATTCCTGAGTGCAGAGCCAGGAGTAACCCCTGTGTATCACTGGATGTGACCCAAAAAACAAAAACAAATTAATTGAATAGTCATGAGATAGACCATTACAAATCTGTTCATAATTGGGTCTCAGGCATACAATGATCCAGCACCCATCCCTCCACCAGTCTACATTTCCCACTACCAATGTCCCCCGTTTCCCTACGACCATCATCCAAAGCCCCACCCCACCCCCAGCCTCCCTCTATGGGAGGCACTTTCCTTTTTGCTCTCTCTCTTTCCTTTTCCTTTTGTGCTTTATGGTTTGCAATATAGGTGCCAAGAGCTCATGGTGCATAAACCCATTTTTAAACAAAAACTGGCTTACCCCAAGGGCTTGTGTTTCCATCTGGTAGGTGGGTAGTCCGTCAGTGGGCGGGTAGGCAGAAGCGTTTGCCTCCTCTGGTTCTGCCATGCTTCCTGGGCTACCAGCTTCTGAGGCTGTGCCCTGCTCTGCGATATCAATTTCTCGGGAGGCCATGGGAGCTCGACAGCTGGATGGCCTTAGAGAAAAGAGATCCAAAGCCTCAATGTTTTTCTTTAGACTGCTGTTTAATATAACAGGAGAGGGGGCTGGAGCAATAGCACAGCAGGTAGGACGTTTGCCTTGCATGCGGCCGACCCGGGTTTGAATCCCAGCATCCCATATGGTCCCCCGAGCACCGCCAGGAGTAATTCCTGAGTTTCCTGAGTGCATGAGTCAGGAGTGACTCCTTTGCATTGCTAGGTGTGACCCAAAAAGCAAATATATGTATATATATATATATATATGTATATATATATATATATGTATATATATATATATATATATATATATCAGGAGAGTCACTGTCACTGTCATCCCGTTGCTCATTGATTTGTTTGAGCTGGCACCAGTAACTGTCTCTCATTGAGAGACTTGTTGTTACTGTTTTTGGCATATCCAATACGCACGGGTAGCTTGCCAGGCTCTGCCTCTTGGGCTGGATACTCTTGGTAGCTTGCTGGGCTCTCCGAGAGGGGCGAAGGAATCAAACTCAGGTCGGTCGCGTGAAAGGCGAAAGCCCAACCGCTATGCTATTGCTCCAGCCCATATCAGGAGGGTGTGACCCAAAAATTACAGGAGGACTTAGTGCTCATCCTAATTTCAAAAGAATCCTCCACACGGGGCACAAGGTGGGAGAGAGACTGAATATTGGAGGTTTTGCATCATTTGATTCCATTTCTTTTGGAGTGACAAGCTTAATTCACTAGATTTTCAAAACAAGCCTGACTACTTTGCTTAACTTTGGAGTAATCAAGAGCATTTCCTTTTTAATTTTATAAGCACTGGTAGTCTGTGTGGTCCCCCGTCCCTCTTCCAAGAAATCCCATCCAACTATGTCTATGGTTTCACTCTACAGTGGTATCGTACATCACTGTCACTGTCACTGTCATCCTGTTACTCATCGATTTGCTCAAGAGGGCACCAGTAATGTCTCCACTGTGAGACTTGTTACTGTTTTTGGCATATCAAATGCACCACAAGTAGCTTGCCAGGCTCTGCCATGCGGGCGGGATGCTCTCAGTACCTTGCCAGGCTCTCCGAGAGGGGTGGAGGAATCAAACTCGGGTCAGCCACGTACAAGGCAAACGCCCTACCTGCTGTGTGGTATTGTACATATGTGAAAAAAATGCCTTAGTCACATTCCCATGATACCCATGACTGTCATTTATTAAGCACTAACTGCTACGTGCCAGACACTGTCTAGCGTCTTTGACTGCATTCATGCATTTTATTTTCCCAACACCTCTGTGTTGCATTCTTGTTTTATTTTATTGGTTTTCAGGCCCCACTCAGGGATTACTTCTGGTTCCCACTCCCCAAGAGTTGCTTTTGGCAGTGCTCTTCAGACCATATGGGTTCCTGGGGATCAAACCTAGGTTGGCCATGCTATACTATTGCTCTATTCCTATTTTAAAGAGGCAAAAACTAAGGCATAGATGGGTTGAGTAACTTTAACTTATACAACTCATTCATGAGTTCCTGTTCTACCAGAGACATTAAGGTCTTGCATTTAAAAATAATTCTATTGTGGGCTGGAGCAATAGCACAGTGGGTAGGGCATTTGCCTTGCATGTGGTCAACCCGAGTTCGATTCCCAGCATCCCATATGGTCCCCTGAGCACCGCCAGGAGGAATTCCTGAGTGCAGAGCCAGGAGTAACCCCTGTGCATCGCCGGGTGTGACCCAAAAAGAAAAAAAAATTCTATTGTATAAACTACTACAGGGAAGATATTTTCTGTATATAGCAAAAGAGCACTATGGAAAGAGCTGAAGCAGAAGAAAGAAGTGACATTCAAATCCAGATTTGGTCACTTAAAATTGAGAGTGGAAGCTTGAATTTCCCCTTGCCAGTGAGAGAAAAAGCCTGCTTCCTCTCTCCAGATGTTTCATCTTTCACCCATCAACCTGCCACATGTTCCTCCCCCAAGGTTCCGTCTCAGCATTCCCCGGGCTTCCCAGGAAGATAAAGCTGGACTCTAGGTTGAAAGAGGAACTAAGATAATGAGTAATCTTGGAGTCTAGACTGACGGGGAAACTGAGAGAATCGACAATTAGGCATGGGAGATTTGTCTCATCTTGCCAGTAAAGAAGGAAGGCACAGTTTTCCACCTTGCCACCTTCCCCCCATAGACCTGAAACATTTCACTCCCAAAGTTCTGTTACAGCAGTTCTAGAGATTTCCAGGACCATGAAACGCTGTACTGGAGCGTTGGCTGACAGGGAGACTCAGATAAAGGGGCAAGAATGCCCAGAAAGATGCAGACCAGCTAGACATTCTTATGATTTTCTGGCATCTTTTATAAACACTTGCCAATGGATAAAGGATGCCAAGAGCCCTTTAAAAAGTCTCTACTAATATAAAATAGTATAATCTGAGGCTAACACCCAAGGACAAAAGAAACAAGGACCAGGAATACTATCCCATAGTTGGAAGCTTTTCCCATGAGCTGGGGGAGAAGACAGCTGGAATCGAGAAGGGCTCACTAAGACAATGATGGTTGGGGGGATCGTTTGGGATGGGAGATGTGTGCTGAAAGTAGATAAAGTACCAAACATGATAACCTTTCAGTATCTACATTGCAAACCATAATGCCCAAAAGTAGAAAGAGCGTATGGAGGAAATTGTCGGCCATGGAGGCAGGGGGAAGAATAGAAAGGGGGGTAATACTGACTGGGGACATTGGTGGTGGAGAATGTGCACTGGTGGTGAGATGGGTGTTTGATCTCTATAAATTCACAAAGTAATCCTCGGGGCTACTGCTGCTGCTGGACACATGTGTGCGTTCGGTGGCCCTCAGCTGCCTCCCCGCCTCCCCACATCCCCAGGGCTCCCCAACAAAGACACAGAGAGATGGTGAGATGGGTTGGCTAGGGACCATAGTCTAGATAAACATTTGGCAGAGAAAATTCTCTTAGGGAGATCAACTCAAGAAGACACTCTGTCTCCCAGGGACAACTACATTGCTTTTATGTTTCCCTCTAACTATATAAGTTATCAATACTTGCAGTTGTTTGGATAAACACAGTAAGAGACAAAGATCCCAATACTTAGTTCTCTGGCTGAGAGCCAGCAAGGCTTTTAACACTTAGTTGTCCGGGCTCTGAGAGCAAGCAAGGCTTTTACCGTAAATCCCAGACTAAGTCCTCAGGCCAGTTCAGCTAGCCCTTCCCCAGGGGGATCCTGTCCCTTAGGTTGTACAGTTTGCATCAAGACCATGCATTTATGCTTTCTAGAATGTCCCATTTGGATGCTGGGTAGCTTTGCCACTCGCCCCCCGGGTCCATCCCAGTCCCACCACGGGACCTCCCTTTTGAAGTGTTAGGAACTACAGAAACTGAAGCCTGAATCAAGTAATTATGATCAAGTAATTATGCCCAGGAGTAGATATAGTTTAGCGTCAATCAACTCCCAAGTATTAGGAGCATAGCATTAATGATCTTTCTGTGTTTAACCAAAGAATATTGCTCTATAGTAAAATATAAAAAGGCTATAGGGGAAATAGAAAAGCAGGTACAAACATACAACACTTCAAATACAAAGCAGTACAAACACAAGTTCAGAACTACCAGAAAGTTTTGGCTTACAAGTAATCAAGGCTGACTTGGGGCACTGTGACAATGAGAGGTAAAATACATGAGAAGGGTTAAAGATAAACTTTAACTAAATTAGGGATGCTAGCAAGGGCATGTTTAACTCAGGGAGGAAGAAAGGGGGCAATTCACTGATGAAGTCTAAAGCACTTAGGGTTAATATCCAACACAAAGGGAAGGTTGAAGATAGACTTTAACCAAATTAGAGATGTTAGCAAGGGCATGGTAAACTTCTCTGGGAGGAGGAAAGGGGCAATTCACCAGTGAAGCCTAAAACACTTAGGGTTGATATCCAACAGATCACTGTATCACTGAAACTCAAACATGAAAGCTTTGTAACTGTATCTCACGGTGATTCAATTAAAAAAGAAAGGAAAAGAAATATACATAAACTGTCAGAAGGCAAAAAAAAAAGTTGAGCTACAGAGTTGAGAAAAAAAAAAAAAACTTCCACAAAACTCCCTTACCTTATCTTAGTCCTATACTAAGTTCTTCCCCACACAATAAGCTTCCTATCTTCTCCTCTATAGTAGGGTGTTTGCCTTGCATGCGGCCAACCCGGGTTCGATTCCTCCCTCACTCTCGGAGAGCCTGGCAAGCTACTGAGAGTATACCGTCAGCACGGTAAGAGCAGGCCTGGCAAGCTGTCTGTGGCATATTCGATATGCCAAAAACAGTAACAAGTCTCTCAATGGAGACATTACTGGTGCCCGCTCAAGCAAATTGATGAGCAACTGGAGGACAGGGCTACAGTGATACTTTCCAATAAACGTTTTTGCTTTTCAACTCTGTCTGAGCATCTTTATTATTAAGTTCTTGAAAATATTGAAGAACCTGGGAATCGTGAATGAACAGAAACCCGCTGCTGCCACTTCTGCCTCAACTGCATCAAAATTACACAATCTAGTAGAAAAAAACCTCCTTTATCATAATGGAAACTGTATAATGGAAATAATTTAAATTCAGCATTTATATTGCAAAGGTAAACTTTGATGATACATGAAGTGCCTTGTCTAATGAACAGTGGAGAAATGTTGATCTAATAATTACTTCATCTTTTTGACAAAAAAAAGAGAAAAAAACCCAGAAACTCAAAGTACTGTGCATAAAGGTTATCAACTGTCTCAATTATTACAGCAAAAAAGTGTGCTCAAAATACATATATGACATTTTTTGAGTTGTCAGCAGCTTTTATTTATTTATTTATTTTTAATTTTATTGAATCACCATGAGATAGTTACAAGCTTTCATGTTTGGGTTACAATCACACAATGACCAACACCCAACCCTCCACACCAGTGCATGTTCCCCACCACCAATATCCCCAGTATACCCCCCCTTTCCCACCCTCCCCCTACCTCCATGGCACACAATATTCCTCATATTCTCTCTACTTTTGGGCATTATGGCTTGCAACACATACACTGAGAGGTCATTGTGTTTGGTCCGTTATCTACTTTCGGCACACATCTCCCATCCCGACTGATTCCTCCAGCCATCATTTTCTTAGTGATCCCTTCTCTATTCCAGCTGCCTTCTCCCCTCCACTCATGAAGCAGGCTTCCAGCTATGGGGCAATCCCCCTGGCCCTTGTATCTACTGTCCTTGGGTGTCAGCCTCATGTGATGTTAAAATACATATATACCTCAACTTGAGCAATATAACCACCTGGTACAAAGTGTCCTCAAAGGATTATAAAGTGCTTATCTTCTTTTATAACTAATGGAGTAGGTGGTGGGAAATTAATCATAAGCCCATTTTGCCAAAACGATAGACTTTTTATTTAGAATAGTGTCTTAATTTTTACCTTTTGCTAGAAATTATTTCACAGATCCACTTTAATAACTTTATTAATTTTGCCAAAGTTAATACATAATGCTTTTTTGGGATAAAATTCATATTGCTAATTCTCTATTATGGGAGAGGAATGTCATACTTATTGACGTATGGAAACAAATCATGGAATGCATGACAAGAAGGTCAGAACACATTTTTACTTTAATCACACTGCCAGGTGTTACTTTACCTCCTCAAAAGTTTTGCACAAATGTCAATATTCATGCTAGCATTAAAGAACATTGTCATTTTAGAGATAGATATGACATGACAAGGAACTCTCATTTCCCATGCTCAAAAATATGCAAAGAATTGAGGGAGATTTTTAAAATTTACAAATTCTGACGAGTGTCAAATGTCTTTTGTACAAGAGGTATACGAGCAAGAATGTCGCAATGAGACTCTCCCGCGCTAAATATCACAGCCCTAAATTATATCCTCCAGGAAATATGTTTATATCCTAGATAAAGCATCTAAGACAGTGGAAGTTATGTGAGTTGAGGAGTGTCTGTCCAGTTCATGGTTCGTTACAAGTGTCCATCTCCACTTTCATTCCTCTCCCCTCCCGAGAGCAAAGCTGAGTCTAGTTTTGTTTTAGTTCAATCCTCCCTTGAGGATTGAAGTCTTGCAAGGTTGAAGTCTCTCACACCAAGAAACTCCTGAGAGTTCAGAGAAAAACAATTTATTCTAGTCCCATTATTTGACTTTTTAAGATAACCATCAGGGCAGATTTGCAGGCTTCAGGTATAATTAAACTGTTCCACAATTCGGTCCAGTTATCTTCTGCTTTGAATGGATGCAGTGTAGATAATGTTTAAGGGCCAGTTCCATTTCTTTTCTACTTCATGTTACTTCATGTTGTAGACCTAGTTCTAAAAAGAATTTGGTGGGCGGGGGGGTATCTAACTTATTTAGCTCTCAATCTCTATAGAGTTATTTTTGTGATCCTAGGAATAAGGAAAGGAAGTAACAGCAGAGTTAAGTAACTTGCCCAAGGCCACACAATCAGAAATTTGAAAAGCAAGGAACCCAAAACCCCAAGTCTACATGATCTCTTCTTGATACTGTCCCTTTGAAACTCACTCTTCAAATCCCATTCCTACATTATCTCTTCTTCCCAGACCTCACACCCAAATTCAGGCGCAGACACATGAATTCAAAATATCTAGGGTGAGAGTGTATGTGTGTGTGTGTGTGTGTGTGTGTGAGTGAGAGAGAGAGAAAACATGTATACTTTGTTTTAAAAACACTCATAGGCCGACCCAGGTTCGATTCCCAGCATCCCATATGGTCCCCTGAGCACTGCCAGGGGTAATTCCTGAGTGCAGAGCCAGGAGTCACCCCTGCGCATGGCCGGGTATGACCAGAAAAGAAAAGAAAAGAAGAGAAAAGAAAAGAAAAGAAAACCACGCATAACCACATGTATAATTATATAATTATGCATAATTATAGAATGCATAATAAACACACATAATTATATGATTTTTTTTACCATGGCATCAGGCAACAATCAAATGCTAAGGGAAAGCCATCCCCAAAGTAAAATATTCCAAACCTCCATGCTGCAAACCAACTAAAAACTTTCAGATATCCACAGTGGCAAAGGAGGAGCCACCTTTAGCAGATCATAGAAGAAAGAGCACTTTTTCTGTGGAGAGGAAATCGAGAACGTTACCTTGGAGGCTTCAGGCCTTGGCTGATGTCTCTCCTCACAAGCCCATCTTGTCCTGAGGAGGAGAAACTCAGGAAAGATCACTATAGTGTCTTTTTGGAGCAATCCTTATGCAACACCTTAGTGAAGTCAGTAAAAATGTTTTGCGGGGGGCCTAGGGTGTGCTAACCACATCCCATCTGTTCTGGAGGCCTCTTTGATTCACTGTGTTGATGTAGAAACTGACTTCACAATAACTGTTTTCTGTCTTTGGGATGTTACTTAACTCAAAATAGGAGAGAGAAGCAGGAAATGTGGGTAGATGGGTAGGGAAGGGTTGTGGGACACAGGTACAATGGCGCTTGCGTAATTAAGAATAGATACGGTCTTGAGATAGTGCTAGAGTTAAGGTATATGTCTCTTCTTTGCACACGGCTGGCCCCAATTTGGTCCTCAGCACCACATATGGTCCTATAAACACTGCTGGGGGTTACCTCTGAGGACAGAGCCAGGAATAAGCACTGAACCACCATCGCAACATCTGATGTGGCCCCAACTAAAAGAAAAAGAGGCTCAGTAGTAAGGATGATTCCTAGAGGTGGAAGGGTGGTCAAATGCATTATTAATACATTCAATACTCATTGGATTTGAGATGTTAAATGATTTGCTAACATCATGAATATAAAAGTGCTAATAATCATAATTTAAATGCATTGAATAATTACTGTATACCCATCACTGTTGTGAATGCTTTCCAGGTATTAGCTCATTTAATTCTTATCATCACCCATGATACTCAGGCTGAGGTACAAGAAGTCCTGTTAACATCATAGATCGTTTCTGGAAAACTGCAACTTGAAGTGAAACTCCAAATAATGAAATTAGGTCCTGGAATATGCTGTTTCTATCACCTTCAGCCTGAAATGTTTTTTGCCTCATCAAGTTCCCAAGAAATGATGTTGAGTGAAAAGTCATTTGAGGATCTGCTGTACAACTATTAATTTTTTTCCTGGAAGACAAAACTCTGGGGTAGAAGATTTTTGTTCACTTGTATGTGGAAACCAGTCCAACTGTGAGCCAAATCCAGGTCTAGGTAGAGTGAAGTCCCAGTTGCCCTATCACCCCTGGGAGAACCCCCCTTTCATGTTTGAGTGTTCCAGTTTCAAAATCAAATTATGTTATTAACCTAAATAAATGGGTGTGAAATAGGTGGTGATTCAAGTGATGGAGAGCAAGTGAAGATTCAAATCACAGTGAATCCTAGGGCAGGGCTGAGGAGGGCCCAGAAATGGAGCACAGCCCCTGAAAGCTCCCTAAGGAGAAAGGGGAGTGGGAGTGTGCTGTAGTACTGTATCATTGTCATCCAGTTGTTCTTTGATTTGCTCGAGCAGGCACCAGTAACGTCTCCATTGTGAAACTTGTTGTTACTGTTTCTGGCATATCCAATATGCCACGGGTAGCTTACCAGGCTCTGCTGTGTGGGCGGAAAACTTTCGGTAGCTTGCCAGGCTGTCTGAGAGGGACGGAGGAATCGAACCTGGGTTGGCTACATGCAAAGCAAACGCCCACCCGCTGTGCCATCGCTCCAGTCCAACTGGAGCAATAGCAGGACTGGGAGTGTGCTAGAGAGAAGGATGTTCACAGCAAACAAATGGAGGTCCTCGGGCCGGAAAGATGTACTGTGGGTAATGAGCTCACAGAAGACCAGGGTTCGATCCCCGGCAACCCCTACGTTTTCCCGCAAGCCTGCTAGCAATGATCCTAATTAAGTGCAGAGCCAGGAGTAAGCCCTGAGCACAGCCTGGTGTGGTCCAAAAACAAACACCAAGAAGGTCCTAATTCTGGAAATGTGAACCCTCGTGGGACATTGGTCACAGGAAAGAGAAAGAGGTCTAGGCACCTTGACTCAAGGACAGCTGTCGGAGGGGAGATTGTGAAATCCGGGAAAACAGAAGACCCAGCTGCTCTGTGTTGCTGTCACGGGAGTTTGGAGCAGAGGCTCTAAAGGGAAGGACTGAGGACAGCCCTTCTGAGAAGTTACGATGAACTAACTAAAGGAACCGGGTCAGCATCGTGACCCACCCTTCTTCGCTTAGGCGCCAGCAGTTGCCTAGACAGAGAACACCCAGGCGATGCAAGTAGAAAAAGGGAGCTCTGGAAAAGAGAGGAAGAAACTCACGGAAGTGAAGAAAAAAAAAAAAGTAATTCCTTTCAACACAATTTCTTGAAATTTAGAGCTGTAGAAAGAACTCCTGAAGGAAGTTACTGAAACTCTGACCACGTTTTTTTTTTTTTTTTTTTAAAGGCAGGATGATTCTGTGCTTGAGTCTCAATTTTTCCAATCATAGAAACGGAATATCTGACCTCAATTTCAATTAAGGGTTTGGTTCCTTAAATTCCAGACTATGAATCTAATTTTCTTTCTTAACGATTCCCTAAATATGATCTACAATAAGCTTATTTTAGAACTCAAATTTACCAATTAATTAATTAGGAAAATGCATATAAATTACCTTCCCATGCAAGGAGGATCTATCCTGAGAGTAATAATGGTACACTTTTTACTCTGACACATTTACATAATTTTTGGTTTATTAAAAATATGTGTAACAGCCACTGGAGGCTTATATGAAATTGATTAAATTATCGTTAGTGAGAACAAACACCTGTGTCTACTCTGTAGCTTCAAAAATAAATTTAAATGTATAACATGAATAGTCTAGTAGTTAACATCAAATTTATAAACCACAGCCTTAATGAATAAACATGCATAAAATGTAATTTTATTAAATCCGTTTAAATTAAATTCACTAAATTGGTAATTTAGGATTAGAATACATAAAGATAGATAAAAAATCATTCTTACATATAAAACACTGCTGTCCAACAAAATTTGAACCCATTACAGACGTCATATTCTCCTTGGAGCAAGTGTGATTAGAACCAAACTCTCCTAACTCTTTTGGTGTTGTGTCAAAGTCAGCCATAAAGTGACTATGAGGCAATTGTGTATCATTTTCTGTAGAAACTGGTATAAGCCACACTGACTTCCTAAAAAAACAGAGAGAGGAAGAAAGAGAAAGAAAGGAAGAAAGAAAGAAAGAAAGAAAGAAAGAAAGAAAGAAAGAAAGGAAGAAAGAAGAGAAAGAAAGGAAGGAAGGAAGGAAGGAAGGAAGGAAGGAAGGAAGGAAGGAAGGAAGGAAGGAAGGAAGGAAGGAAGGAAGGAAGGAAGGAAGGAAGGAAGGAAGAGAGAGAGAAAGAAAAAGAAAGGAAGAGAGAAAGAAAGAAAGAAAGAAAGAAAGAAAGAAAGAAAGAAAGAAAGAAAGAAAGAAAGAAAGAAAGAAAGAAAGAAAGAAAGAAAGAGAAAGAGAGAGAGAAAGAAAAGAAAGGAAGAGAGAAAGAAAGAAAGAAAGAGAAAGAGAGAGAGAAAGAAAAAGAAAGGAAGAGAGAGAAAGAGAGAAAGAGAGAGAAAGAGAGAAAGAGAGAAAGAGAGAAAGAGAGAAAGAAAGAAAGAAAGAAAGAAAGAAAGAAAGAAAGAAAGAAAGAAAGAAAGAAAGAAAGAAAGAAAGAAAGAAAGAAAGAAAGAAGGGAGGGAGGGAGGGAGGGAGGGAGGAAGGGAGGGAGGAAGGAAGGGAGGGAGGAAGGAAGGGAGGAAGGAAGGGAGGAAGGAAGGGAGGAAGGAAGGAAGGAAGGAGGGAGAGAGAAAGAAACAGGGAGAGAAAGAGAAATAATAGCAGTTAGGTTGGCATAGTTTTTATCAACTCATTTTATTTTTATTATTTGTTTTGAGTTTTGGACCTTTATTATTTATTTTTATGTTTCACACCGTACATCTGGCTCTGTGCTTAGGAATCACTCTTGGCAGTGTTTGGGGGACCACAGGGGATGCTGGGATAGAACCCAGGTCGGCCGCATACAAAGCAAGCACCTTACTCACTGTCGCTATTTCTCTGGCCCCAACTAATTTTATTTTTACTATTATTACCTGTCCTGACTCCTTATCTAACTTAGTCCTCAGTCAAAACAGTTGCAGCTTATACTGAACTGTGGCATCAGATACAATAGTGGCAGATGATTCTGCTGTTCGCTTGCAGTCACCAGAATCTGTGCCAGGGAGGAGAAGATGTCCTAGGTAACCAGCCTCATTGAGTTCCATTAGAGTGACACATAGAGTTTCAGGTGTCACATTACAAAAAAAAAAAAATAGGGGCTAGAGTGATAGTGGACTGAAGCGATAGCACAGTGGGTAGGGTGTTCTCCTTGCACGAGGCCGACCTGGGTTCGAGTCTTCCGTCCCTCTTGGAGAGCCCGGCAAGCTACTGAGAGTATCCTGTCTGCATGGCAGAGCCTGGCAAGCTACCCATGACAGTGATACAGTGATATTATTTTTTATTTGTCTATTTTGAGGGGCTAGAGCGATAGCACAGTGGTTGGGCTTTCGCCTTTCACTCGGCCAACCCTTGTTCAATTCCTCCGTCCCTCTCGGAGAGCCCGCACAGCAGAGCCTGGCAAGCTACCCGTGTGTGTTGCATATGCCAAAAACAGTAACAATAAGTCTCTCAATGAGAGATGTTACCGGTGCCCGCTCAAACAAATCGATGAGCAACGGGATGACAGTGATACAGTGATTTTGAGGCCATACCCAGCAGTGCCCAGGCCTTGTTCCTGGCTCTGCATTCAAGAAGAGCAGTGCTCAGGGGACTATATGGAGTGCTGGAGATTGAACCCAGGTTGGCCACATGCAAGGCAAGTGCCCTGCCACTATACTATCTCTCCAGTCTATCATTTTAATGATAAACTTCATACGAGATAATTTTCAATGTGGTAATTTGGATGTGTGGTATGTGCCTTGCTCCTTCAGTTTAGAGTATCTTAGACTTTTTCCACTAATGAGTAGAATATTCCTGTTCCATCAGAAAATTTTACATGGCCCCGATATATAAAATATGCAAGTCAAACATGTTCTAACAATAATTTAAACCTGTTTTTTCACAATTCCCACATTCAAACTCCACTACACCACATGGATGAGGACCGAAGTTTAAAAATCATGGCTCTAGTTATACACAACTTTGTTTTTTTTAATTGAAGCACTGTGAGATACACAGCTACAAAGCTTTCATGATTGCATTTCAGTCATACAACAGACAACTTTTAACAAAGTCCATGCTTCTAGTAAGTCTGTGTCCAGTAAATCAGACTTAGAAAAATGGGTCCTGAGAAAAGGCTACCAAAACTTGATCTGATCCACGTTTGTGGTGTGAAAGGAAGTCTAGAGTATGTGTGTGTATGTGAACTTGTGTATGTACAGGTATACGTATAACAGTAAAATTCAGGTACCCCAAAGCCTAATTACACAGTTTTATTGTCCCTGTATTCCCTTTGTCTATGAAAAACAAACTGGAAAATGATAATTATTATTAAAGTAGGCTCGCTTATTCATCACTATTAATCTGCTAGCTGGAGCAATAGCGCAGCAGGTAGGGTGTTCACCTTGCATGCCGCCAACCTGGTTTTGATTTCCCCGCCCCTCTTGGAGAGCCCGGCAAGCTACCGAGAGTATCTCACCCACACGGCAGAGCCTGGCAAGCTACCTGTGCTGTATTTGATATGCCAAAAACAGTAACAACAAGTCTCACAGTGGAGATGTTACTGGTGCCCTCTTTGGCAAATTGATGTGCAATGGGATGACAGTGACAGTGATACAGTGACAGCTATGGAAAGACTATAGGACATCAGGTCATAACCTATTATATTATTTTAAGCGTTGGTCAATATATAAGAATAAAAATGTATGTGGGCTGGAGCCATAGCACAGCGAGTAGGGTGTTTGCCTTGCACATGGCCAACTCAAGTTCAATTCCCAGCATCCCATATGGTCCCCCGAGCACCGCCAGGAGTAATTCCTGAGTGCAGAGCCAGGAGTAACCTCTGTGCATTGCCGGGTGTGACCCAAAAAGCAAAAAAAAAAAAAAAAGTTTGTGTGTATGCTATATGTACATATTAGTACACAGAATCCCAGTCAAAGATTGCTTTCTAATTTGGAGTCAAAAGCTTCTGGAATGCATTAATCTCAGCTTTAGTTTTGACTTATGAAAGTGTTAAAGGATCAATTGTATAGAACAGTGGGAACACATTTCATGCCACTTAAGTGTACATTTAGAAATTATGAAGGAGGGGCTGGAGCAATAACACAGCGGGTAGGGCGTTTGCCTTGCATGTGGCCAACACGGGTTCAATTCCCAGCATCCCATCTGGTCCCCTGAGCACCGCCAGGAGTAATTCCTGAGTGTACAACCAGAGGTAACCCCTGTGCATCACTGGGTGTGACCCAAAAAGCAAGGAAAAAAAGATATTATGAAGGAAGGAGCATCACACCCAGCTATGAAAAGCTAAAAGAATTTCCTCTAGGACTAGGGCAACAGTACAGCAGGTGGGGTGTGCCCTTTGCATGCAGTCAACCTGGGTTCAACCCCTGGTATCTCATAGGGTCACCTGAGTATCGCCAGGAGTAGTTCCTGAAGGCAGAGCCAGGAGTAAGCCCTGAGCATCACTGGGTGTGATCCAAAAAGTAAAAAAAAAAAAAAAAGAAAAAAAAAGAAAGAAATTTCCTCTAACATTAAAAACAAATCAGCTGGTCTTTTTTTTTTTTTACTTTTTTAGTGATTTACCCTCATAGATATGGAATTATGCCCTGAAATGCATCAGAAAAAAACACTATGAAGATTGAAAGATTACATCATAATTAATTATTCCATTTACTAAAGTGATTAGGTATTTAATAATTCTGCTTTGTAGCTAATTTCAATTACTATAAAGTAACTTAATTATTTGATTCATAGAAAAGCATAATTTTACCCTAGAAGGATTATATCTGAAGATAGCTATAGCAAAAAGTAAAAAGTATTAAAATACTTTAAAGTGCTCTTTTGGTGTTGGAAGTATTATTATGGGTTAGTCTCTAAAATCTATGGTTCTGCAGAAGGATCTGGCACAATAAAGTGAACGTGAAACATTCAAAGAAGTTCTGTCCGACTTACCTGGAGATAAAGCATGCCAAAAGATATTTTTGTTGCTTATTAATCTGGTCTCTCGGACTATAGTAAACCTCAGTTTTCAAAAGGAGTGTGTTCTCTGAAATGACCTACGAGAACACGGAGGTTAAGTAGAAGGCATTTCAAGTAATGAAAGGCGCACACAAACATTTTTAGTAGGAAATAGAAAACATTCAGTATCTCAAAAATGACACATGGGAAGATCTGAAAGTCCTTGGGAGTGATATACATTAAGAACTTATTTTAGATCCCTGGAAATTTTTAAAAAATTGACTCATAATTTATTTATAATATACTAGAATGCCAGGAGTTTAACCTCATAGTTCTGTGTATATTGGTCACTACATTCACCAAAGTCCAATACTATCCCACCAGCAAAAGACCGTCTCCAAGAAGATAATTCTCATTCAGAATTATAGTTTTTATCATTTGGAAGAGCTAAGTTTTGTTGTTTATTGCCAGTTTGTTCATTCTGGTCATTCATCTTCTATACGAGTGATACTAACATCTTAATAGCATATAAGTGCAAACTTAAATCATCATTTAGGGTCGTTTTTAGAATTCATTAATGAAAAAATTTCCTTAGTTCTTATGAGAATGACTGTTTGGAGTTAAAATGATGGTGGTTTGGGGCTGGAGCAAGAGTATAGCAGGTGGGGGAGTTGCCTTGAACTTGGCCTACCCAAGTTCAAACCTCAGCCCCTCATATGGTCCCCCCGAGCCCTTCCAGGAGGGATCCCTGAGTGCAGAACCACAAGTAAGTCCTGAACACCACTGGATGTGGCTCCAAATAAACAAAAAGTAGTAGTAACAATGGTGGTTAAAAGTATAAGCACTGTAGAGTAATTTCGTATCTAACCTCGTGCCAACATCCCCAGAGAAATTGTTACGCTTCTGAAGTTTCAGTTCTCTTATTTCCAAAATAAAGATAACACCTTACGAAAAAGAAATCTTTTATAGTTTGGGTCCAGAATCGTTTTAGTATTCATATAATTCATTTAAATTTGGCACAAACCTTTTTTTTAACGGTTTCCAGAGATCCACTCCAGGACTTGACACATACAAGGCAAGGACTCTATTGCTACAAGCCAGTCCAAGCTATTTAAACTTGGAATCTGTAAAAAGTATCTCAGGATAACATTTCACTAAATATCTGTGTCCAATAACTGAGAGTTTATTTCAGTGAAAATCCATTTTGCAAAATTAGTTGTACATTATCATGGAGTGTTGGTTGAGTCAGATGATGATTGAATGGTCATTATAACATCCCTTCCTGGGACTGATGACCTCCTACAAAAAAGCTGTCACTATATCACTGTCATCCCATTGCTCATCGATTTGCTTGAGCAGGCACCAGTACCGTCTCCATTGTGAGACTTGTTGTTACTGTTTTTGGCATATCTAATACACCATGGGTAGCTTGCCAGGCTCTGCAATGCAGGTGAGATACTCTCAGTATCTTGCCGGGCTCTCCAAGAGGGGTGGAGGAATCGAACCTGGGTCGACCGCATGCAAGGCAAACGCCCTACCCGCTGCACTATCTCAGGGGCTATAAATGATATAACTCAAAGAAAATCCTGTTCTAAAAATAATAATAAAAAGCAATAAGTTCAATAATTCTAGCATTATCTATAAAATCCTAAAAATTCATTTAGAAGTAATTAAGCCATTCTCACCTTCATCCTGATGCCACAGTCATAGATACGATATGTAAAATCATATGCATATGTTTCTATCTTAGTCGCAGGGCAACCTGTCCCCAGATATAATTCATCAGGGTATATGTACTCATTCTTGTATGTAGAGGGGATAACTGTGACCACCACCCAGTCCAGTGAACAACTTATTTTCACTGCAAAAAGAATGACAAGAGAATGGGTCAGATCATAAGGATAAGATCGAAGCATACTCAGCTACTCCCTTTGTGATAAACACAAAATATTTCTTTCTCTGGCAAAGATCAACTTCCATTAAAGAATAATATACAAGAAGATTTCACATCACCCCCTTTTCCCCAAAATGTCTACATAATAGCATCCTCAAACACGTTTCTTCCTTGTGGAAATAACTGTCATAGATCAGATCATGATAAAAAAAAAAATAAAAAGAAGTGGTAGTGCCAAGATGGCTGGAAAGGGAGCAAAAAACTGAGCTGGAGGTAAGATCTAAATCGGGGATTATTTTCATGGTCCTCAGCAGCCTCCACTTAGGGAGGAGGGAGGGCTGAGCCCTTCCAGAATGCAAGCAACCTGAGGGCAAACACTGCAGTTCCCAGCAGAGGGGGGAACAGCTGAGTGACATCAGCTCTCACCAGGCTAAAGAAAATCAGCAAAATCACCCCACGTCAACCCATATCTGACTGTTGCAGACAGAGGAATGAATATCTAGAGTCAGAAAGCAACTTTCTGCAGGGATTAAGGAAGTTTGGCAGCAGAACTGTTCTTCACCTCCTGTGCCTCCTGTCCACCCTTGTTTGAACACCTGGACACTTGGTTGACCCCCAGGCTTGGTCAATCTTAGGGTAAAACCAAAGGATAACTACTCAGGGTGGCTTGAGCTTGGTAATGCTGACTGCCAGGCGCTGGCAAACACAAAGACCCTAATCAAACCAGGGATGCTGGTGTTACAGATGGTACTGGGTGGTTCTGACCACCAGCTTTTATTCCATGTCCAAACCTGGGGACATTGTCATCATAGTCACTGCCCAGCATCCGCCACTATGGACTCTGGGATGTTGACTTGCCTGCCTGATCTTTTTCAGCTTAGCTGTAAGTCATTTAAGAAAATGTCTGAGGAGGATATAACCCATGCACACAAGAATGGAAGCAGAATCTTTTTGCATCCAAGCATTATACACCACAACCTGGTCCGAATATCTAAGCACCGCTTCCAAAACTCCCAGGAATCCGTCCCCGGTTCCACATGTACTCAATTAAAATTACTAAAATGTTAATAGTTAATTTACACATATCCTAATCTAGGCACTCTAAAAAATTCATCTTGGGTCATATAGAAGTCAAACTATATTTACTCTGTGCTCATAAGGACAAGTCAATGGATAAATAAGAAATTCATTTTTGGGTTCCCCTCCAAAACTCCCTAGTTCAAAAAGAAGAAAACAGCATACCTACCAAGTGGCTTTAAAATAAACAAACTGGGGCTAGAAGGATAGTTCAGTACGTTTAAAGGCATGTTTTACATGCTAGAGGACTGGGTTCATTCTCTAGCACTATATGACCCCAAATACTGCTAAGAATTCTCCCCTCCCCCAAAACCAGGAGTAGGAGTAGACCCTGAGCATTCCCAGTTGGGATGTGGTCCAAACACCAAAATGAAAGAACACAGATAGTAATATCGAAATGCTGCCTTAGATTAGTCAATATTTAGTCAGGTTTTGGAGGAAGGAATTATTTGATTAACACACAATAGGTTACTGCATGTGGGAAGTAGATTGGAATCAACTTTGAGACATCTCATTGATCAGAGATTAAGCTTGATCCTTTTGACTTCTGCAAAATCATAATGAATGTAACAGAGTGATGATCAGATGGTATTTTACAAAGAACAGTATCAATATCAGAAGGAAAGACAAATATTCCAGAAGCAGTCAAGTCGGCTTAAGATAAAACCAAGTAGGGGCTGGGGCATTAGTGCATCGGGTAGGGCATTTGCCTCGTATGCAGCTGATATAGGTTATAGCCCAGGCACCCCAGATAGTCTCCCGGGCTTGCTATGAATGATCCAGAGGTAGGAGTTAAGCCCTGACCACTGCTGAGTGTGACCCTAAAAGAAACACATACACCCCCCACAAAAAAAGACATAACCCAATAACTTGCCACACATCGTAATCAATTATAGGTCTATGTGGATGGACCTCTGCAAAATAAAATGAAGAGAGAGACCCCGGCAAAGGAAAAGGAAAACCCTCACACCTTCCAGCAGAAAGAGAAAACGTGTCATCCACATAGGAAGTCAAGCCTATCTGGCTTGAAAGTTTTTTTTTTCCCCTTCTAGCAAAAAAGTAAGCCCAGATGTCTGCAGGGGGGAAATCTCTACAGGGAAAACCTATGTTTAGGAGTAGTCCCTTCACAAGAAGCATTCTTCCAACTGGTCATTTGTCATTTACCATAGAGGTTCGCAGTGCCAAAGGAAGTCAAAGCAGCCAGGAGAAGCGCGGCCACTAAAGCCACAGAGACCTGCATTTGAGTAGACTCCCGTACTGGCTTCCCCGGAAACAGGAAGCACCACCTGGCTGAGGTGAGTTTATATGGCATCCCAGGCTCAGCTGCCTTCATTTCCCTGATTTGGATCATCCCACAGTGAGCTGGGGGCTGGCTCTGACCACAGGCCCAACCATTAAAGATTGAGACTTCTGGTGACCCAGACACTGAAGCTCAGAGACACAGAAGTGCCACTTGATAATGGCAGGTAACCTGTAAAAATTGTGTCGAGCAGGTGGGCTGGCACAATCACACATCTAATAACCGGTACAGTCGAGGTAATTTTCAGGAGTCTTGTATGTTTCCTTTCACTATGATGAAGGGCCCAAGTCTTATGTATTTGAAACAGACTATGACCGTTTCTTCATTTCTATGGGTGGTAAGGATAAACCACGGTGATGACAAAGTGACTGAACCAAGAACATAAAGCCCTAGAAGTAACCAGAGACCTGTGGAAACCAACATTCTTAGCATCAAGAAAGTCACAAATTTGGAGTTGGAGAGGTACACAGCGAGCATTTGCACTGCGCAAAGCTGACCCAGGTTCAATTCTCAGCATCCCATGTTGGTCCCCCAAGCATGCCCGGAGGGATTCCTGAGTGCAGAGCCAGGAGTAACCTCTGAGCCCTGCCAGGTGTGGCCCCCAAATAACAACAAAACGTTTTAAAAGTTATATGTCCATCTTTGTGGATTCTTTATAAAATAATGTTACTCACATCAGGGCAAAAGACAAGAGTCATTTGCTTCTATCACAAGAGAATAATTTTATATACAAACACCTATTCATATATAGAAAAGCCTCAATATTGTTGGTAGTGTCTTGAAAAAGCAGCTTTAAGTAAAACAGCTCATTAATTAACATTCTTTGGGGCATTATTATACTACATTATTATACTACATATGGAATTGTGGACACTTTTCCAAGCCCAGTAGAGTTTCCACACCAGTTTGGGGCAACAAGAGTCCACTTCAACACCCCCTTTCCCCACCTCCAGCACAGATGCTCATTGTGTTCAATGCCATTTATTGGCCTGTGAACTACTGTTTTGACAGGAAAGAGAAGAAAATAGACCAGCTTTAAAATACGAGTTAAAAATATTACAAAATAGTGTGTGATCGCGTCTAAGGACACAAACAAGAAAAGCTTTTTGTTCACTTTCTTCTTCCAGTTAAGGGTATGGAGGGTAGAAAATACATGAATAATACAAAATGAATGACTGTTTCCTAGATGGAACGTGACAGAGGGGATTAGAAGCCTACTATATTTGCTTTAGCCTGTGGAAAAACAAAGATTGTGTGGAGGAAATAAGCACATGTGATTTTGGCTTTGGTAGCATGCCTCCCAAATAAGCATTGCTGAGAATTATCAGAGGGAAGTCTTTAGCTCTCAGTTGTAATCAATTAAAATAATAAGCCTGGGGGGCTGGAGCAATAGCACAGCGGGTAGGGCGTTTGCCTTGCACGCAGCCAACCAGAGTTCAATTCCCAGCATCCCGTATGGTCCCCCGAGCACCACCAGGAGTAATTCCTGAGTGCAGAGCCAGGAGTAACCTCTGTGCATCGCCGGGTGTGACCCAAAAAGAAATAAAAAAGAAAAAAAAAGAATAAGCCTGGGGGATAATCCCATGGTGTGTGTTTGCTCATTTATTTTTAGGTTTGGGGCCACAACCAGGGGTGCTCAGGGCTTACTCCTGGCTTTACGATCAGGGATCACTTTTGGCAGTGTTCAGGGAACCATGTGGGGTGCTTGGGATAGAATTTGGGCCAGCTACATGCAAGGCAAGCGCCCTGCCTGCTATTCTATCTCTCCTGCCCTTCATAGTGCTTCTGGATTAAAGTCTAAAGCACTGTTTTTCTGTGTTTTAAAAATAAAGAAGGGGTCTACCTTGAACACGTTCACAGATGCTATTTGCAGAATTAAAACGCTGTAACTTATGGGGGCTGGGCGGGAAATGCGTCAGTATTGGGACCAGAGCAATACTAGAGCAGGTAGGGTGCTTACCTTGCATGCAGCTGACCTAGGTTCAATCCCCAGCACCCCATATGGTTCCCCAAGCACTGCTAGGAGTGATTCCTAAGAGACAATAGTAACCCCTGATCATCTCCAGATATGCCCCCCCCAAAAAAAAAACAAAATGCATTAGTAGTGAGACTGATATGAATTCCACTATTAATAGATTGGCACTCTGGAATAAACTACAGTCTCTCCCACACCCAGTGAATTTAACTAAGGTAACAACTTATACATCCTATGTGACTGGTACTGTTCAAGCCTCTAAAGGTATTCGTGTCTGACACCAGCTGCTCTATGTTGGACACGGAGCAGGGCAGGAGCGACTCCATCATGCCTTGCTTCCTGCTTCACATTTTGTTTTACTTAAACCTTTTTGTTTTTCTTAAAACCCCGCTTCTCCCCCCACTGGCCATCGGTGAGGGAAGGACAGCTGGGCTGGAAACTCAGCCTCGGCAAATCTTTTCATCACCGCTAGCCGCTGTTTATAGAAGCCACCTAGACGCGGGCAGGACAAACAACTGCCAGGATGGTCTGAAGCATGTCACAGTGACCTGTCTGTGACGGTCTGTTTGTACTGTTTGAGATGAGTAACGAAACTTGCAATTCTCACTTACGTTTCTGTTTGAATTTGTAAGCGCAGGCTATGATGTAAGCAACTACTATAAAACTAGCAGCTTTCCCCTTGCTCAGGGTCTTGCTTGGGCCTGCGTGCCTAGAGGCTTGACCCCAGCTAGCTGGCTTAATAAACTCCGCTGTGTGTTGCATTACTGGCTGAACTCTGTGCGGGTTTGGAGAGGGGGAAATTATCAACACCGGACCCTAACAAGATCATCTGTGCTTTGTTTTTTTAGATCCCTGGAAGTAAGATCTAGATCCCTGTTGGTGAGGTAGGTTAACAGATGTTCTCGGTTAGGCACAGAAAACTCAAGTATCTCTCCCAAGGTGCATAGAAAATAAAGAATATAGAGAGATTTTTAAGCACCACAGAGACCGAGTGTGGAGACCAGATGATGAGAATCTGATAAAGTACAGCAATTCATTCTCTTTATTATTTGTTCTATCTCCAGCACCATTCTCAGGCAAACCCCCTAGATTTTCTCAGTTGTAAAGCCCAGAAATCTCCAACCCTACTAATCTTTATAATAATTAAATTCTGTAATCCATGAAAATACATGTTATAAAATATGATAATTAAATTCTGTAACCCATGCCCCCTGAAAGCAAGGGCCTAAGTATTAGGAGGAGGTGTAAAGGGTAACCAAAACATAAATTCCCTTTGACACTTCAACAAGTTATTCAATATAAAAATAATATATTCACCCCCAAAGGAGAGAGACAATAGAGACAGAGAGAGTGAGTTAGCGAGCATGTGAGAGAGACAGGAAAGGAGAGAGAGAGAGAGACAGAGGGAGGGAGAGAGAGAGAGAGAGGGAGAGAGAGGGGGGGAGAGAGAGAGATGGAGAGAGAGAGGGAGAGAGACAGAGGGAGAGAAAGAGAGGGGGAGAGAGAGAGGGAGAGAGAGAGAGGGAGAGAGAGGTGCCAGCCATAGAGGCTAGGGGGTGAGGGAGGGTGGGGGAGTAGAGGAAAACCGAGGACACTGGTTGTGGGAAATGTACGCTGGTGAAGGGATGGGTGTTGGAACATTATATGAGTGAAATCAAATCACGCAACAGACCTGAGTTCAATCCCAGCACCCAGCACCCCATATGGTTTCCCCAAGCACTGCCAGGAGTGATTCCTGAGAGCAGAGACACTGTATACCTCACTGTGATTCCATTTTAAAAACTCACTTGACTTTCCAGTAAGAGGAAATAAAATAAAACAGATAATAATGATAATAATAACCATAGGGGCCGGGGAGATAGTACAGTGGGTAGGGCGTTTGCCTTGCACACAGCCAACTGGGTTCGATCCCCAGCATCCCATATGGTCCCCCAAGCACCGCCAGGAGTAATTCCTGAGTCCAGAACCAGGAGCAGCCTCTGAGAATTGCTGAGTGCGTCCCAAAAAGCAAAATAATAATAATGATAATAATAATAAAAATAACAATAATATACTCAAATCAGCATATTAAGTAATTATAATGTAAGATCACTGGTAGCCACAAAGTGACAAAACCATTGATTCTAATCAGAAACATATAGAACTGCCAATTTTTTGCTTAAATAATTTGTGCTAACATTTCTCACAAAAAATATATCTTAAAGAAGCTAAAAGAGGGGCTGGGAGACAGTTCAAAAGGGCCATTCATTATCTTAGTAATGTTCTATGATGAGTGGACATCTCTAATTTTAAGCTTAAATGACACATCTTTCATAGTTACTGATTTTTGCTTTATAGTAAATTTTTTCTTACTGCCAAATCTCTTTTATTCTAAAATCCTCAAAACATTTATATGACTTTATTCCAAGAAATCTAAATTTTATTAATAAAATTGTTCTTAGGAGCACTTGCTGCTCTTTTTTGATTTTACAACACACCTAGAGATGATCAGGAGTTACGCCTGGTTTTGTGCTCAGGAATTACTTCTGGTAGTGGTCAGGGGACCATAAGGGGTGCTGGGGATAGAAATTAGATCAGCCGCATGCAAGTTGTGTGCCCTACCTGCTGTGCTATCATTCCAGCCTTTTGCTATTCTAAAATCAAGATAAATCTATAAAGAATAAGATAAGGTGGCAACCCAACATTATTTATCACAGCTCATTCATTATTTATATATTTACTCCTACCTTTTCTTTTCATTTGGGTATTTTAAATTTTTCTTGACCAACATTTTCTTGAGCATTACTCGGGACTTCTAAAGAATTAAAAACAATAGAGGCAGAGATTAGAAATAGGAAGCAAGTGATGATATATAGGTATGGATATAGATATATAGATATTAAAAATATAGACAAGTGTTCTAGAAATGGTCTCATTGGTGTTTGAACCAAAATTTCCATCATCTGGGACTGGGAAGGTCAGGGATTAAGGTGCTTGACTTACAAGTGGCTGACAGGCTTCTGGGATCCCTCTCACTCCCCACCAGGAGTGATTCCTGAGCACAGAGCCAAGAGTAAGTGCTGGAAACAGCCCTGCATGGCCCAGAAAAGAATCCAGAATCTGTGGTCTGCAAGTTGGAGAACAAGAAGAGTGATGATGTGAGTTCTGGTTTGAGCCCAAAGGTCCAAGAATCAAGTGAACACCGTGTCCCATGGGAGTCCAGATTTAAGTTTTCCCCAAGGAAAAGAAATAACTATGCAGATATGTAAAACTTTATTTTAGAAAAAAAACTTTTATTTTTAAAACTTTTATTTTTAAAGGGGTAATTTTAAATGTGTAAGTTTTAAATTACACATTTAAATGTCTGGGGCGGGGCTGGAGTGATGGTACAGCAGTTAGGGTGCGTGATCCCTGGTACCCCATGTGGTCCTCTGAGCCCACCAGCAGTGATCCCTGGGTACAAAGCCAGGAGTAAGCCTTGAGCGCAGTTGGCTGTGATCCAGAACAAAAACAAACAAACAAACAAACAGATAAAAAGTCTGGGGAAATTTTCTTTTCTCCCAACTTAGATAGCCACATACAAGAAAACAATTCTTTTTTTTATTATTAATTTATTTATTTGGGGAGGGGAGGGTCCTCTGGAGAGAAGCCTAGAAATCTCTCTCATAAATCCTCAGCTTGGTTGTGAGAACTTGATGGCTTTGGTGTTTGGGGAGTCAACAGCCACCCCTAAAGTGCTTGAGGCCACCAAGGCTACAACCAATGGTGCTTGGAGATCCATATGGACTAGAGGCTCAGTCTCAGCACCTTGTACGTGTACAGTATGTACTCCAGCCCTTTGGACGATCTCCCTGGTCCTGATGAAACTTCATTTCTTAAAGAACACAAAAGATGATATCCACAGGCAATGGTCCAACGTCTATGAGGTAGTACAATGCAATCCTCAGGAAGCCAAAGTACCCTGGTGAGTAAGCTGGCCTCATCCTAGGAAATGGATGGTTTGTTTTCTTCACTTAAGACCAATGGACAGAATTATATTGTCCTTCAAAGGAAGAACTGCTCCTATAAGAAAGGAAAAGAGACAGTCAAGCATTAACTCTGATGGGAACTAGTACATAAAAATTCCTGAGATAGTTCGGGAAGGAATGTAGGCATTTTTCAACTTTGAAACAACAATTCTATTGAATTACATTGAATTACAAACTACATCGATTGCGTTATAATCAATGTGATATGTGTGTTATCAGTGGTTAATGAGATTTGATGACTTTTATACACCAACATATTTTATACAGCATTAATCTCATATTTTTATCTAATATGGTCAGTAGAGCTGTAAAATAGAAAGTTATGAGGTCTGTTTTCCGGGTTGCTAAATCATTCTACCCTGGGGCTGGAGTGATTGTACAGCAAGGATGAAGCTTTGAATCCAGGTTGACCTTGCATGCGACCAACCCAGATTCAATACCCATCACCCCATATGGTTCCCTGAGCCCTGCCAGGGGTGATATCTGAGTGCAAAGCCAAAAGTAAGCCCTGAAAACCACCAGGTGTGGCCGATAAAATGAAACAAAACAAAACAATTTCCTGGACTAAAAGCTATTTGAATAATCCTTGTGTTTTTCCTTCACAACTGAGAAGAGTTTTCTCTCATCAATGTTTAGCCCTTCCAGGATCAAGTATTATTATTAACATTAACACATATTAATTACCATCTTTATGATAATTCTTAGAAAGCCTCAGATATGTTCTATATTCATACAATCATCGAGATGGGTTGAATTTGATAACGTAAGTACTATTGAGGGTTCCTGAAAAATTTGCTTTTCTCGAGAAAATAATGAGAAATACCATGAAAAATATATACATAATTATCATAAATTTATAGTTATAACAATCACTGTATCACCGTATCACTATCATCCCATTGTTTGTTGCTTTACTCGAGCAGGCACCAGTAACATCTCTATTCCTCCCTGCCCTGAGATTTTAGCAGCCTCTCCTTACTCATCTTTCCCAATGGCTGGAGGCTCTTTCAGGGTCAGGGGAATGAGACCTATCATTACTCTTTTTGGTATATTGAATATGCCATGAGGCTCTAGTTATAGTTATAACAATACTGAATGAAATTCTGAATTTATCGTAAACTGTGTTGCATGTGATCAATATTTACTGAGCCCTTGCTTTTCTAAGTATCTTGAATATATTTACAAAAATGTAAGCATAAATGTATTTTTTTAACTCACCAAGATGACATTTCTGAATAGATTTCCATTAAGTTTTCTATTTGAGATAATGTTGAGTTCTCGTGTGTCACTGGCAAGTTAGATGTCTCAGATGTACCACTATTAGTCTCTATGCCTTTAGGTACAAATCTAAATGAATAATTTCTGGAAAAATGTTTTAAAAGTTATACATGGATTTGAGGCAGTTTATATATATATGTGTATATACATATAACTATTTATATTTCCAGTGACTATAAATGTGATAATAGAACCTTAAAAAGAGTGTTCCCTTTGAGTTGTAAAGGATAAAACACCAGATCACATAATTTATATAAAAACAAAGTTTGGTTACGTCATAGAAACATAAGGGAAAGCCCCTAACAAAATATTTATA
Organism: Sorex araneus; assembly: GCF_027595985.1. Taxonomy (NCBI): domain Eukaryota; kingdom Metazoa; phylum Chordata; class Mammalia; order Eulipotyphla; family Soricidae; genus Sorex; species Sorex araneus. The sequence continues at coordinate 158,207,086 of NC_073307.1, read as the reverse complement.
GGACTTCTCATTGTTTCATAAATAGTTATTCTGACTCAAAACTAAAATCAAAAACTACCAGATGTCAGAAACTCTTAAAAAGCTGGTAAACCTTGGGCTGGAGTGATAGTACAGCGGGTAGGGCGTTTGCCTTGCACTCGGCCGACCCGGGTTTGATTCCCAGCATCCCGTATGGTCCCCTGAGCACCGCCAGGGGCAATTCCTGAGTGCAGAGCCAGGAGTGACCCCTGAGCATCGCTGGGTGTGAGCCAAAAAGCAAAAAAAAAAAAAAAAAAAAAGCTGGTAAACCAGTTGTGTTGTCATTAATCATTTCACCCTGTAGCTTATAGGAAACTAGAGAGACTCAATTTTGAGCTCACAGACTGGGATGGATGAGTAAGGAAGGCATGGAGGCATCTGCCTTCTTTATAAAGCCAAGGCAGAATCTTTCAGATGAAATGATTCAGCACTGAAAGTACCCTGACTTCCTTGGTGTGGAGTCAGCTTAGGCTGTGTATTTTTCATTGCCTATTTAGTACAGAGGAAAAGAATAACTGAGACGTGTAAGAGTTTCAAAAGGAGTAGAGTGAAAGTACTTACTCTCAATATCTGGCAGGTGATTTCCTACAAATACCTGGATAATATGTAAAAGGTCTCTTGTGACCAAAGAGAACACTGACCATCAGACTGGGCCAGGACCTCAGTTAAAAAAAAATCTTATTGAAATCTTGGTAGCATTGTCACACTGTCGTCCCACTGTTTATCGATTTGCTCGAGCGGGCACCAGTAACGCCTCCATTGTGAGACTTCTTGTTACTGTTTTTAGCATATCAAATACGCCACAGATAGCATGCCAGGCTCTGCAGTGAGGGCGGGATACTCTTGGTAGCTTGGCAGGCTCTCCAAGAGGGACAGAGGAATCAAACCCGGGTTGGCCACATGCAAGGCAAACACCCTACCTGCTGTGCTATCACTCCAGCCAAGCAAGGTTGAAATAATGTTTATGTTCATGGTTTTGATGTACAAAGTTTCTGCACGTTCATCACACCTAAGTGTGCAATACCCTCTACCACTGTATGCCATTTCTAGTCCACCTCTTCCTTCCCCACCTCCTCTCTCCACATTTTGTTATTCTCAGTTTTGTATTTGAAGGACAAAGGTTTGTGATTATTCCCATTGTTTACCCCTTATTTTGTTTCTCTCTTTGCCATGAATGGGTGAGATTATCCGGTATTCTCTAAATACTAATATCTAATTACTACCCTTAGAGAATAGCAATTCTCTAAAGATAGTAATTCTCTAAAGATCCTCAAAAACTTCTTAGCAAATCAAATCCAACAAAATATCAAAAATTGTACACCATGAGAAAATGGTATTTATTCTAGGACTAGGTCAATATGCACAAAACAGTCATAGCCTATACCCATGACTTTTGACTAGATTCAACATCTATTCATGAAAACAAAAAGCCCTGATGTCCAATAAAATAGGAATGGAAGGATGATACCTCAGGATAGTATAAGCACATATTTTCTACCTCCTCTTAATGCCACATTCTGAATTTTGATGACCTGCCCCAATTCGTGTTAAAATCTTAACCTTGGGTTGGGGTGGCAGGAGGGAAACTGGGGACATTGGTGGTGGGAAATGTGCACTAGTAGAGGGACGAATGTTGGCACTTTGTGACTAAAACCTGTTTACGAACAGCTTTGTAATGGTCTAGCTCATGGTGATTCAATATAATAATAATGATAATAATAATAATCCTTATCTACCAGGTGATTTTACAAGTTGTGGCCTTTGAAAAGGTCGTTAGGTTATAAGGGGGAAGCCTTTGTGAATAAAATTGTGATCGTATAAAAAAGAACCCTGACCCCTTCCACCATGGAAGGCAATTCTTGAGCCAGGAAATGGGATCTTGCCAGCACTGAATTACCCAACTTGGACTTCCCAATCTCCAGAACCAATAGAAATGAATGTTTGCAGTGCATAATCCATCCGGCTCTGGTATTCTGTAGTAGTGGTCCAAACAGGCTAACACATAGCAGAAATTCTTGGAAGTCATGTTTGATAACCAGAATCCCTGGCTAGACTTACCTCTGAATAAAGCAATACAATGGCATGATACCTTTGCTATTTGAACGTGCTGGTTCATATGTGAGGAAAGTCGTGATAAGCATGCCCCATGGGTATCTCTAAAGGGAAAAAGTACAGTCACTACAGTTAAATCAGAAGATTTAGAGAGAACTAAAAGTTAGACTTAGAAAAGCATAGGAATCTTCATTTTAAATAGGATGTAGTATCACAGACTAGCAGAGGACAGTATATCAAATATAAATAGCAATATGTTCACTAATATTATTATATCATCAATATATTATATTATTTAAAATACTTGTTTGTTTAGGAGCCACACTCAGTAATTCTCCGTACTTATTCCTGACTCTGCACTCAGGAATTACTTCTGGGGTGGTTTGGGGAACCATATGGAATGCCAGGGATTGAACTCAGGTTGACTACATGGAAGATAAGGCTCCACCCGCTGTACTCTGTCCCTAAAAATATTTCTAAATGAAAAGGCAATATTATTACATGTAAACATAAATATATAATAGCTCACATGTGAGTATAAACCAAAATATATTAGATATTATCATATAGCATATTTCTATTATATAATTAGAAAACCGACACCACACTTAAAAAAAGAAGATTTTTACTTTTCCTTTATGTATTTAGTCATGGTCAATATTCAAATAAATCACAACCTAATACATCTGTTAGAAGTGTGGTGTTCAAGATTGCTTGCTAGTTTTTCAGATTGTTTCAGTTCAAAAACCATTTTTGGTACTAAATGCTCATGTGACAACAGAGAGTAATTGGGCCCAAGCTATTTGATTAATTAAGTGACTTTAGTAAGAATTTATGGCATTGAGCATAAGACAATACTTATTCTATATGTGAGATAGAGAATAGTTGAATTACGTAAACTACAAAATCAACTATTAAGACTTAGCTGTGCAGTGTTAAAAAGTGGACGTTTGGGTCATGCTGGATCTTACATTTGTCCTGATGCCACAAGAGGTGATTGTATACAGGAACTCAAAGTGATCAGGCAGGGTGCTCGTTGCAGGACAGCGATTTCCTAGATGTAGCTCGTGGATCTGGGGTTGCACGTCAGCCTTAAACAGGGTCCTTCTAACATTGACCTGGATCCAATACTCCGAACAGGTTACATGGACTGACGGAAGACAAAGAAAAAACATTCAATATAATCTCTGTCAGGGCTGGAGCAATAGCACAGCGGGTAGGGCATTTGTCTTACACGCGGCCAACCCGGGTTAGATTCCCAGCATCCCATATGGTCCCCTGAGCACCGCCAGGAGTCATTCCTGAGTGCATGAGCTGGGAGTAACCCCTGTGCATTGCCAGGTGTGACCCCCCCCCAAAAAAAAAAACCCACAATACAATCTCTGTCTCTAAACAGTAGCTCAGGAAACTGTTGACCTCTTCAGTAACCTGGATTTTCTAGAGAGAAAATGTCTTAGGTCCATTTCTCTTGTGAAATATTAGATAAATTGCTTAGGCACTACGTGTTTCACAACATGTTATTGTTGGAAGGTGGGAGAAGTTACTTCCTGGGAATCACTGAGCATTAAATTTTGAAAGACTCAACTGGTCCTGGACTAGTGGGAAGAATGAGGATATATTCAGTAATAGCTTGACATATAATATCACTGTATCACTGCATCACTGTCATCCCATTGCTCATTGATTTGCACGAGCGGGCACCAGTAATGTCTCCATTGTGAGGCTGGAGTGATACTCCAGTGCTAGGGCATTTGCCTTGCATGTGGCTGATCCCTGGCATCCTCTATGGTCCCCCGAAGACTTCCAGGAATAATTCCTGAGTGCAGAGTCAGAAGTAGCCCCTGAGCATCTCTGGGTATGACTCCCCCACACACCAAAAAAAAAAATAGGAAAAAAATGTCTCTTAGGCCAGAGATATAGTTCGAGGGTTGCCTTGTACTCTTCCAACCCTGGTTTAATCCCTGGTACTGCATATGATCCCCTGAACACCAGTAGGAATGATCCCTGAGCACAGAGCCAGGAGTAAGCCCTGAGCACTGCCATGGAGTGGCCCAAACTTTCTCTGATGGGAAAAAAAATGACTTCTTATCCAAGAACAAAAAAGTTGGTTTTATTACATCTATATTTAGTATGTACATTCTTCCTAGAGAGAAGTGGTGCTGGGGTGGGGGTGGGGGGAAGCTGGAGCCATAGCACAGCAGGTAGGGCATTTGCCTTGCACACTGCCAACCCGAGTTCGATTCCTCCGCCCCTCTTGGAGAGCTTGACAAGCTACTAAGAGTATCTCGCCTGCACGGCAGAGTCTGGCAAGCTCCCCGTGGCGTATTCAATATGCCAAAAACAGTAACAAGTCTTACAATGGAGACATTACTGGTGCCCGCTTGCCACTTGAGCAAATCGATGAAAAACAGGATGACAGTGACACAGTGATCCCTTTTAGATGTTGCTACTTCAAAGAAAATATATTTGTAAAAAGAGAAATAAATAAAACAAAGAAAATATATTAGGGGGGTGAGAGAGAGTATGTGTATGTGTATGTGTATGTGTATGTGTATGTGTATGTGTATGTGTGTATGTGTGTGTGTGTGTGTGTGTGTGCGTGAGATATATGAGCCACACCCAGTGGTGCTGGGGGTACCTAATGCAGGGCCCCTATGTGCATAGCATGCAATCTAGCCCTTTCAGTCATCTTCCCATTCCAAACAAATGTATTTTCAAACAATAATTTTTCTTTGGGTCTGGGAGTCATACGCAGTGATGCTTGGATACTACTCCTGCCTCAGTACTCGGGAGTTGCTCCTAGTAGTGCTAGGGGAGCCATATGATGCCTAGTCTTGAATTCAGAGTCCCTGGGGGCAAAGCATGTGTGCCAGCTCCTTGAGCTATCTGTTCAACCCTCCAATAACATTTCACTGCTTAAAATGATTATATATATATGTATAATATATTTAATCTGGACTGGAGCGACAGCACAGCGGTAGGGTGTTAGCTTTTCACGTGGCTGACCTGTGTTCCATTCCTCCGTCCCTCTCGGAGAGCCCGGCAAGCTGCCGAGAGTATCAAGCCTGCACGGCAGAGCCTGGCAAGCTGCCCGTGGTGTATTCGACATGCCAAAAACAGTAACAATAAGTCTCTCAATGAGAGACGTTACTGGTGCCCGCTCAAACAAATCAATGAGCAGTATGACAGTGACAGTGACCAAATATATATATATATATATATATATATATATATATATACGCTTTTACAAGACCATCATTTTTCAAGACCATATTTGTGGATTATGTGACTTGTAATACCTTTTGATATCTGATAAGGGAAGTCACATCATTGGCTTCTGCTTAAATCTATGCTTTCTAGTTAGCAAAGTGATGAAGTATTACATGACAACAGAGATAAATTTTTAAAAATAGGCAAAAAGCTTAGCTCTGAGTCCTAATTTGAGTGAAATTGACACTTGTTGATTTTTAAAAAATGATTCAAACACTCAACTATCCCCTTTAATGACTATAAAACAGTGATAAAAAAATCAGTGCAAGTACAACAACAAAGATTGTTGTCATTAAATATCGCTGATTTTTTTAAATTTTGTTTGGTTTTGTTTGTGTTTTGGTTTTGGGGCCACACCTGGTGGTGCTCAGGGATTACTCCTGGCTCTGCACCCAGGAATTAGTCTTTGCAGTGCTTGGGGGAATCACAGGAGATGCCAAGGATTGGACCCTGGTCTTCCAAGTGCATGGCAAGTGCACTGGGGGTGTGGGCTCCCATCCCACAAAAGAGTTAATCTGGGTAAAATCACAGGTATTTTGATGGTCCTTTAATATTCTTGGCACTACCTTTGGATTCTTCTGTTGCTTTTCCTTTTCTCCATAACTGAGCTAGGTATTGTCTATTTCTGTATCTGGTGGAGCTCAATATTTGCATCTCAAAAAGATGTGATCTTCGTGCCTTTGAAGTCTTTCAAAATAGTCTTTCAGGCTACTTTAGGGGTAAGCAGTTTATTCTTAGTTTCATCAACTCCTAAAACTTATTATATTGCCAGGCCACTCTACATCTGATTTCCTCTAATGCACTCGCTCAAGATTTTACCCCATTCAATTTTTAAGGGGCACAGGGGTGAAAGAGCATCTTCTATAGCTGATTCTAGCTCACTAAGGGCATGGACTTGCCTAGGAAGGGAGTGAATTTTCACACTTCATATTAATGGGGCCCAGGTAATAACTAGATGCATTTAAAGTGAATAAAGTAACACAGTAACTGGAAGATGAAGTAGGAGCAAAAAAAGTCAGAAATGCTGGGGCCGGAGCGATAGCACAGCGGGTAAAGCGTTTGCCTTGCACGCGGCCGACCCGGGTTCGATCCCCGGCATCCCATATGGTCCCCCAAGCACCGCCAGGAGTAATTCCTGAGTGCAAAGCCAGGAGTAACCCCTGAGCATCGCTGGGTGTGATCCAAAAAGCAAAAAAAAAAAAAAAAAAAGTCAGAAATGCATCAGAGAATGTCTATACAATGTTACAGAACTGAGTCCTACAGAAAGAGGTAATGCGAAATTGCAGTAGGATGCAAGTAAAATAGTTAGGAAGTTAGGGTGATTGAGTTACTCGCAAGAATTATACTGGTCCACGCTTCTACAAGCCTTGAGAAATCATTGTTTTTACAATGAGTTTCATAAATATGCCCTGAAACTTTTCCTAACACAATAGACACAGATCAGAACTAAGCAGGAAAGAGTTTCACTATCAGGTAAAATAAATAAATTTTTTTGAAAACTTGGGCTCAACTCATTTGACTCTGTTAACACATAGCTTGATTGTGCTGGGTGAGTTAAAGATTTATACAACAAGGACACAGGTATAACTGTATAGGTACCTAGGAGATAGGATCCTTTATAGTTTCAAATCCGTGAGTGTATGTGCATGCATTCCCCCAAATTTTTCCTTCTACAAGCTGTAGAAGGCCTGTGCTGCGAAATAGAACCCCCAAAGCCATAAGTCTGTAATAAAGCACCCACCAGCCTGAAGTGGCAACCTCCCCCATTCCCGTGCTCTTACCATCCTCAATACCGCAAACAGACCCAAGGAGCATCAAGAATCCCCCTAAAATGCCCAAGATCTTCATTGTTGCAGCTCTTGATCCAGGGTATGAGAAGCAGGGAACTAAGGATGTGGGCCACCACAGGTGCGTATAGATCTCTCGTCTCTACTGATGCAGGTGAGGGTCTATCATTCTGGAAAGAATTGGGAAAACTTCAGCATACTGTAGTATTTTCTTTCTCCAACATGAAGTAGGGCTGGAGTGATAGCACAGCGGTTAGGCGTTTGCCTTTCACACGGCCGACCCAAGCTCGATTCCTCTGCCCCTCTCGGAGAGCCTGGAAAGCTACCGAGAGTATCACGCCCGCATGGCAGAGCCTGGCAAGCTACCTGTGGTGTACTGGATATGCCAAAAACAGTTACAATAAGTGTCTCAATGAGAGACGTTACTGTTGCCCGCTCGAACAAATTGATGAGCAACGAGATGACAGTGACAGTGAACATGAAAGTACTGCCACCAAGGTTGAAAAAAATCAGAACACAAAGGGAAAGTGACAGTGAGAGAGAGAGAGAGAGAGAAAGAGAGAGAGAGAGAGAGAGAGAGAAGAAAAGTGCTTATCATAGAGGCAGGCAGGGGGTAGGAGGTGGGGAGTGATGGGAGGGAACCTGGGAACACTGGTGCTGGGAAATGTACACTGGTGGAGGGATAGATGTTGGAATATTGTGTGACTGAAACCTAATCATGAACAGCTTTGTAATGGTCTACCCCACAGTGATTCAATTAAAAAGTTGAACAAAAAAAATTATTAAAATGTCTGAATCACTGGCTTTAAATTTGATGACAATTCAAAATAAACTCTCATACGAATTCTTCTTTAAAAAAAAAAGAATTTAGTCAACAATTTATTGAGGCAAAATAAATACTCAGCGCTGAGGGAATCACAAGCTGAGACCACTCCCTGGGCTGGGCACCCCGATGGAAGCCCAGGCGAAACGTTGATTCCCATAAAACAGGATGTAATTTTTCACACAACAGGATACAGATTCCTTACCTAAATCAGAGCAAGCAAAGTGGGGTACAAAAGCGGAACGTGTGATTATGCTGACATGGGCAATCCATTGGTAGATCCTGTAATGTCTCCCTATACCAATAATCTAGTTAGACATTATGTTTCTGCATGTTCCCCAGTTCTGGGATGTTCCTTAAAGTTCCCAGAACAAATGTCATTCTCTTAAACTTTCCCTTCCCGTTCTACTTATACTTGCCTTTTTTCTACTTACACTTCCTTTCCAGTAACACTTACTTTACCCCTTCACACTAAAAAGCTCTAGGAGATTCTGACTCAGGTAAATTCACCAAAAACATGTGTGGCAGGTATATAAATAATAGCACTCTTTTCTGTTTTAGTTTAGCTTTCACAAAGATATTGCTAAAGAAACATTCAGATTATTGATGGAAAGTTATGAGAACATTACTTGCAAAACTTAGGTATGACAAAACCCTGACAAAACAAGAGATTTTGGATCAGAGTAACATTTTGAACATGCTCAGTATTTTGCTTTTGTTTTTGTTTTTTGTATATTTTGGGGGGTGGGGTGCTGGGGCGATAGCTGGCAATACTCAGGGGTTACTTCTGGCTCTACACTCAGGAATCACTCCTGACAGTGCTCAGGAGACCACATGGGACGACAGGGATCGAATCCTGGTTGACCACAAGCAAGGCAAGTGCCCTTCTCTGCTGAGCTATCTCTCCAGCCCCTAATTTGCTCGGTATCTTGACAGAAAACAACAACCGGAGAAGCTGCATCTCAAAGGCCAAAGCTTAATAAATTACCTTCAGAAATACTAGGTATTGTCTCATGGAGATAGCCTCAGATTCTAAGTGTAAGATAATTTACTAAGGAGTATAATAAAAATTAAAGTGGATCAGAGATTTAGTCCACGAGATAACACAGCTTCGCATGTGGCTCATTTGAATCCCTGGCACTACACATGGGCACCACCAGGGGTCACTCCTGAGCACAGAGCCGGGAATCATCCGCCCCTGAGTGGTGCTGGCTATAACCTCCCAACTAAGAAAAAGTGAAAATTCAGTTAAATAGCTATAGAAATACCAGTATTTTGAGACATCATTGTATCACTGTCATCCCATTGCTCATCGATTTGCTCGAGCGGGCACCAGTAACGTCTCCATAGTGAGACTTGTTGTTACTGTTTTTGGCATACTGAATATGCCACAGGTAGCTTGCCAGGCTCTGCCGTGCAGGTGAGATACTCTCGGTAGCTTGCCAGGCTCTCCGAGAGGGACGGAGGGATTGAACCCAGGGTGGCCGCATGCAAGGCAAACGCCCTACCTGCTGGGCTATCACTCTAGTCAGGAGTGAAAATAATAATAATAATAATAATAATAATAATAATAAAATTAACATCTTGAATAAAAAATAGTAATGTGGAGTTCATGCTCAATTCAATCAGCTTAATCAATGGCTGAATAAATAGCAGTACTCCTACATTTAAAAAAAATTGGGGTGGAGGTAACAGAGGAATAATACAGCACGTAGGATGCTTGCCTTACATGTGGCCAACTGGGTTTGGATCCTTGACACTTTATATGGACCCCAAACCCTACCGGGATGATCCCTGAAGCAGAGCCAGGGGTAAGCCCTGAGCACTGCCACCCCCACCCCCCAAAAAAAGTGACAATTAGTTTTCACACAATCAAATTCTAATTTATGAATAGGATTTCCTCGAATTTAGAGGAAAATCTTATGGACCATAAAGAAAGCTAAGAACCTAGTGAGATTTTGGAAAGGATGACAACACGCTGATGGCATGAAATTAATCTCTTGCTTCCAAGAGTCATATGTCTTTTGTCTCTTTTCCTTAGGAAATTTGGTGTGAGATTTGCTATTTAACTACCCAAAGTTACCCATATTACTTATAATAGAAAAAAAAATACAACAGTCTGCCACTCAACAAGCTGATCAATCAAGAAACAAGGTGAGACAGACACTTGCTCACACAATCCAAAGTCACCACCATGCCCTTGACTCAACTCCACTGTCTCGGGACAGATCTCATGAAGATATATTAATCTGCTAAAACTTTAGGTGTGAGCAGTCTGGGACTGAAATCTCCAGGCTACTCTCGCAGTCGGGATGAGCTACTTCCCCCCATTTCCCTGTACTTCTGGAAGCCCCAGCAGTCACATCCAGCCCCCAACCCTGCAAAGCTGCCACCCAGTTAATAAAGTTACTCCAGCAGTACCTTCCTGATGAAAATACTGAACTCCCAGAACAAACACAATAAACTCTTGTTACCTGTAATGAAAACATAATGAATTAAAGGAGAGAAAGACAGAGAGAAAGAAGTAAGTGCTTTTTATAGAGAGAGGCTGGGGGTGGTGGGGGATGGTAGGAGGGAAACTGGGGCCATTAATGTTGGGAAACGTACACTGGTGGAGGGATGGGTGTTGGGTCATTGTATGACTGAAACCCTATCATGAACAGCTTTGTAATGGTCTATCATAGTGATTCAATAAAGAGTTTTAAAAATAGAAAAGAAAATGAAGCAAGGTGAAAAATAAACAAGTAAAGGGTTTTGAGGGGACATTCTAGAAAGTGGTCAAGCATTTTCAAATAGCAACTTTATTTTGGGTGCAATATTCTGGTGCCTTTAGATATTTGGAGGAAAATGTAATGTTTGTTCATGTATACCAATGTGGTGATCTCTCTGTAAGATAGCTTATGATTATTCTTAGAAAAAAGATGTTTTGTTTCTAATTAATGCAGACCAACAACAACAACCAAAACTAGAAATGTTAGTTTGGAAAGTTATAGTTTTTTTTTAAATAAATGTATATTCCATTTCACAGATGAGAATAAGAAACCAAAAATTTTGTTAGAAAACAAAACAAAAAAAATCAGAAATAATTAATAGGACACAACCTGATGCCCAAAACAGGCATGTTATTGAAATGCATTTTTCTTTTCACCTCTAAACCCACTTTAATAACTAACCATAGTAAAATTAGTCTGCTGGCAATATAATCTGCTTGCAAATTAAATTTCATTCTCATAAATATGACCAGCTATTTTCACAAACACTTGATACAAGTGGTACAAGTGATTTTTCACAAACACAATAGCAGAGCTAACCATATATATGCAATTTGCTTTGCAGATTTTTTTTCACTTAAGAATTTTATTTTATTACAATTTTAGTTTGGGGGCCACCCCTGGTGGTGCTCAGGGTTTGTTTCTGCCTCTGAGTTCAGGGACCAGAGCTGGTGGGAAACAGGGGACCATATGGTGTGCCGAGAATACAACTGGAGTAGGCCATGTGCAAGGTTAGCACCCTCCCGGCTGTACTAGCTCTCCAACCCCATGACTAAGGAATTTTAGATTGAGCACCAACTGGTCTCTGAGTTCCCAGGAGTCATCTTTTGTATTCCTTTCTTTCAAAAGTCATCAAACCCTGCCTACTAAAATTTTTTTCTTTATGTTTGGTTTTCTGTACCATACTCTGTTGTGCTTCTGAGGATCAGGATAAGTCATATCACTCAAGGCTCAGAGGACCATATGCAGGGGCAGGGTTCAAACCTAACTTGGTTGCATGCAAGGCAAGCATCCTACCTGGTGCACTCACTCCCCACCTCAAGGTTTTCATTTCCTGAGGTTTCAGAAACATGCTAGGGTTTTTGGTCTTGTCAAGGGGCTACCTTCATCACCTCATTGGTATACTATAACCCTATGGGCAAAGTATCAAGCTGTTTTTCCCTTTCTAGGTTTTATGAGGCCAATCAATTCTGAAGCAGTACATCTCTGGGAATATAATCAAAGCCTCAGTAATATAACCAGCTTCCAATTTATCTGAGAGGAAATTATTCCTTGTGTGTGTGTGTATGTGTGTGTGCGCGCACGTGCATGTGCACCAGTAGGCCAAGTATCACCGGGACTAACACATGTGTGTGCCTGTGTGTCTCACTTGAATTTACTGTTACTTTAAAATACTCCATGCAACTACTCTTATGGTGACGCAGTATCAGCACAAAAGCATTACGCTCATTTTAAGTGTCTAGGACTGGAGCAATAGCACAGCGGGTAGGGGGTTTGCCTTGCATGCTGTTGACCCTGGTTCAATTCCTCCATCCCTCTCGGAGAGTCCGGCAAGCTACCAAGAGCATCCCGCCCTCACAGCAGAGCCTGGCAAGCTCCCCGTGGCTTATTCGATATGCCAAAAACAGTAACAACAAGTCTCACAATGGAGACGTTACTGGTGCCTGCTCGAGCAAATCGATGAACAATGGGACGACAGTGCTGCAGTGCTACAGCATACAATGTTGACATATTCCAGTGACTCAATACTTATGAGAAAAGAACCACATTGCCAGCTAGCCCAGCCATCACTGTCAATGGCCACATCCATGCCCATGTCTCTTGAGAAAATGATTTCTTGGGCCAGAGGGATAGCACAGGAGAGAAGGCACTTGCTTTCCAGATGGCTTCAAGGACTGCAACCCTGAGTCCAATCCCAGGCACCCCAGATGGTTCCCTGAGCATCACCAGAAGTCAAGGGATTTTACTATATCTAGTCATACATGTAGTCCAGTGAGAACATAGGAATATACTCTGAAATATATACTCTTTTAATATTATACGTCTTAAGTCTGTGCCCTTATGTTACAGGAGTCTCTGCAGTCATTCTCAGAGGTAGTTTCAGTGACACTTGGCCTACTAGTGTGAACCCAGTGGTGTTTGGGCTGTAAACATTTCTTCAGCCAAACGTGTGTTTTGCTATAGTACAATTTTTAGGAAGCATGAGCAAATTTTACTCTATAAATTTGGTAATTACTTTTTTATTAGGTGCTCAGGAGTTACTCCTGGCGAGGTTCAGAGAACTATAAGATGTGCCAGGGATTGAAGCCAGGACAGCTGCATGCAAAGCAAGCAAACTATCAACTGTACTATCTCTCCCGTTCCTGAATTTCCAGCATTAAACTTTGTCAAGTCAGTTATTTCTCTTGTTAGAGGAATATGAGTTAATTCCTTGCCAATAAGAACAGGTAGAAGAAAAATATTATACCAAATAGTATCATTTTAAAGCTAGGCAAAACCTCATATTTTAAATTAGTTTCTCATTTTCAAAAATGATCCCTTCCCCAAAATATTAGGATCAGTTATTCCAAAAACTCCAGCCAGACACTAGGAGTGCAATGCTCTAATTTTTAATCTGGGGGCTAGTTACATATATATGTATGTATGTATATATGTTACCTATATGTATATATGTATGTATTCAATTTTTATTTATTTATTAATTTATTTAAAATTTATTTTTTAATTGAGTCACTGTGAGAACAGTTACAGGGTTTTTAGGATCGAGTCTCGGTCGTGCTATGCTCGGGCGCCCACCCCTTCACCAGTGTACATGTTCCACCACCAAAAACCCCAGCATACCCCCCTCCCACTGTATTCAATTTTTAAAAAATAAATTGAATTGAATAAAAAAAAAACTCCATCCAGAGGCAAAACACAAATCAGAGAGACATACGTATATCCAGACATATAGAACATGGAGTTTTCCTAACTCTCCTTTTAAGATAATCATACTGGGGCTAGAGAAATAGCTTAGTGGGTTAAGTGCATGCTCTGCCTGTGAAAGGCCCAGGTTTGATCCCCCGCACTACACAGTTCACCAAGTGCCACCAGAGCAATCCCCAAGCATAGCCGAAGTAGTCCCCTGTGCACCACCATGTGTGGCCCTCAAACCAAACCAAATTAAAAAATAAACTAAAAACAAAAGGTTTAAAAAAAAGGTTAAGAATATTTTTGTAGCTTCCAAATGACCCAGCAATGTCACTTCTGGAATATGCTCCAGTGACCCAAAAACATACAGCAGGAATGCCATCTGCACTTCTGTGTTCATTGCAGCACTATTCATAATAGCCAGAATCTGGAAACAATCTGAGTGCCCGAGAACAGCCGACTGGTTAAAGAAACGATGGTACACCTACACAATGGAACAGTGCAGAGTTGTTAGGAAAAATGAAGTAACAAAATTTGCTTATGGATAGACATGGAGAGTATCATGCTGAGTAAAATGAGTTAGAAAGAGAGGGACAGATATAGTACGATTGCATTCATTTGTGAGATGTAAAAGAAAAACCAAAATGTGAGACCAATACCCAAGGACAGTAGAAACAAGGGTCAGGAGAATTGGTCCACAGTTGGAAGCCTGCCCCAAGTCCTGGGGGAGAAGGAACTTAGGATAGAGAAGGGTCTGCTATGACAAAGATAGTTGGAAATGATTACTCTGGATAAGAATTGCATGTTGAACATAGGTAAAGGAACAAATATGATAACCTCTCAGTATCTGTATTGCAAACTATAATGCCCAAATGGAGATAGAGAGAAAAAGAGGAGAGGAGAGAAAGGAGAGAGAGAGAGAGAGAGAGAGAGATGGAAAGTGCCTGCCATAGAGGCAGTCTGGGGGTTGAGGGGACTGTGGCGGGAGGGAAACAGGGGACATTGGCAGTGGGAAATACACACTGTTGGAGGGATGGGTGTTGGATAATTGTATGAATGAAACCTGATCATGAATAGCTTTGTAACTATATATCTCACCGATTTAATTAAATATATATGTATATCTAATTTATTTATTATCCACTCCTACAAATGCAGAGTCTTCCATAGGTCCCACTAATCACAGATCAGGGGAGTTCTCCCAGCTGAAAGACTCCTAGGTTCCTCAAATGTCCAGCTCCCTCCTGCTCGGTCTCTGTCAATGACCCAGATTAGCCTGTAACCAATTAAACAATAAACAGAATACTTCAACATAAACGTTTCTACAGTCAGACTCTAATTAGGTGTTAATCGTCAAGGGCTCTGAGAGAATGACAAAATACTTTTAAACACCAGAATTTCCCTTTCCCAGCATATTTGTTCAGGACTAGGGATTATTCTCTTAATCACCAGAATAACAAAGACAGAAGTGGCTACACACAGATATAAGGAACCAGTTTCTAACTGCCAGGTAAAAATTCTACAATGTTTCTCACACCAGGAGAACAATTAGATTGTCTCCGTTTACCCTGGAGAAAGAGGATTCAGACAGAGGTAGGAGAGTTCTCAGGTGTCACCTCAAGGTGACTAATCCTACTTACAGGTCCTGAAATAGGTCATACTTTCTATCAATTGATATGAAAGGCAATCATTGTCAGGTGAGGAGACAGTAATCAGGACAGAGAGAGTTCTAGAAGACTCAGTGGACTTACCCACCAATTTCCTGATCTGAGGTCGGCTTGTCACCACAGAACTCCACTCTTCACTGGATCGTCAAATTGCCATTGTAAAGGATCAGTTAAACAGCTTCTATCCAGAGTTTGACAATGAGAGGCAAAGGAATGGAGAGAAGAAAATGTATGTTTAAGCCACCAGAAAGCAGTCGACTCATCCAAAAAAACACATTTTTTTCTTGTAAGGTCCCAAGATCCTGTTCAAGCAGAAAGAGAACGGGGAAGTCCGCTTTCCAACCAAGAGACCAGGTTGCAAAGTGGTGTGGGCTAGGGTAGCCAATAAATTCTACCATGTGCGAGCTCTGAGGTATATTTAAATGTATCTGTAATCTAAGAAGAGATCTCTGATTAAGAGCTCAACCTATAGCAGGGGTGGGCAGGAGAGGCAGGTGGGCGGAAAAACGGGGGCATTGGTGGTGGACAACCAATGGTGCACTGGTGAAGGGACGGGCGTCAGAACATTGTGTGACTGAAACCCAATCATGACCAACCTTGTAACTGTATATCTCACAGCTATTCAATTGAAAACAAATTTTTTAAAAGGAAAAAGAGTTCAGCCTACAGCCTCCCTGGGGAGAAACTGTCACCATTACTTAGGAATGCAGATTATTTTGGTTTAAAGCAATGAAGTCCCTGCAGATTGGGCAAAAGCTCTTGCGTCATCTTAAACCTCTGCCCTTGTTCTGATCAAAGAAGCCATCACTACAGGTCTCTCTGGATCTAGAGGAATGTGGTTTGAAGAGCATCATCTGAGTGTAAGTCGGCCAGTGTACATGAACGATTAATCTGAAACACTCAACTTTTGACTCTCTGAGTAACCGTGAAGTGGTCCTCCACCTCGCATGAAATAGACCCTTCTCCTTCATGCCCCCATTCCCTTAATCCAAAATAGCTATCCCAAGACTACCCTATTTTTCTTTAGAATTTACTACCCCAAAGTTTTAGTAATGTTGACGTGTTACCTTTTTTCTTTTCTTTTTTTCTATCTGGTGTTCTTTAAAGGACTGGAGTGACAGCACAGTGGGTAGGGCATTTGCCTTGCACGCAGCAGACCCGGGTTCCTTTCCTTTGTCCCACTCAGAGAACCCAGCAAGCTACCGAGAGTATCGCGCCCGCACAGAAGAGCCTGGCAAGCTACCCGTGGCGTATTCGATATGCCAAAATAGTAACAAGTCTCACAATGGAGACGTTACTGGTGCCCGCTCAAGCAAATCGATGAACAACGGGGCGACAGTGCTACGACAGTGCTACAGTGCTACAGTTCTTTAAAAAAAATTACCAAAGATTATTTACAAAGTTATGCATAGTTGGGCTTTAGACACACTATGTTGCAGCACCAATCCCACCACCAGTGTCTTCTTCCCTCCACCAGCAGCCTCACCCCCGCCGTCACCATGCCCCCCTCCCCAGCCTGCCACCTGGACAGCTGCTTTTTTAAAGTTTGGTTATTGAAGTTTGAATCTCTTGCTTTCAGGGTTGTTAACTCCGTGGTTTGGATATTTAGCTCTATTCCTCCTCTCTATCACCAATTTATCCAGATCTTCTGACCCCTGCTTCCTGTTGCTTCCTATCTTTTCTTCCCCCTTGATTTCTTCCCTCTCTGACCTTTTCCTCCTTATACTCTGGGACTAAGGGTGATCTAGACATCCCTCCTTTCAAATTTTGCATTCTCTCATCCAGTTATTAAGTGAGGTCATCCTATGTTTGTCCTTCTTCTGGCTTACTTCATATAACATGGTATCCTTCTGTTTCATCCTGGTTGTAGTTAATTGCATGATTTCATCCTTCCTTACAGCTGTGTAGTATTCCATTATGTATATATACCACCTCTTCATGCTATATTTATCTATCATTGGACACCTAGGTTGATTACATATCTTAGCTATTGTACTAAGTGCTGCAGTAAGTGATGGTGTGCATATGTCTTATTGACATTCCACATATTTTAACATGCAGCACTTAATAGGATCATTTTTAATTTGTCAGAATTTTGATTTCTGAAAAATTTTATAATAGATATTAAATTATTTGAAGATTATCATGCAACAATATATAATTACCCATTAAATGCAAAATTTCAAAAATAATATAAAAGCTTTCATGGCAACAAACACAACTTAACTCCTTCAAAGTGAAGACTAGGTTTGCTTAACTTTATCAAGAACTTGATGCTAGAATTAACATAAAGCTTGATGAATTATTTTCATAATATATCATACCTTTGCTTTCTAAGTGGGTTACTATAGTAATTTACAATATGTTAAGAGCTACCATAGCATCAGAATACTATCATTTCTTTAATTGGTAAAAGAAGCTAAGATCTGGTTTCTCCTAAGTATACTACTAGATATACTAGATACTAAAACAATTTTTTTTTGCTTTTTTTGGGTCACACCCAGCGATGCTCAGGGGTTACTCCTGGCTTTGCACTCAGGAACTACTCCTGGCGGTGCTCGGGGGACCATATGGGATGCCGGGGATCGAACCCGGGTCGGCTGCGTGCAAGGCAAATGCCCTATCCGCTGTGCTATTGCTCCAGCCCCAACAATTTAAAATCTTTATCACAGTTGATTAAATTCTATCCAGTTTGGCAGGAATAAAACTTCTTTGCTGGGGCTGAAGTTGTAATACAATGGGTAGGGTACTTACCTTGCACATGACCAACCCAGGTTGAATCTATGGCATCCCATATGGTCCCCTGAGTGCCAACAGGAGTAATTTTTGAGTTTAATTCCTGAGTTAATCCTGGTGGAGTAACTCCTGAGCATTGCTGGGTGTGACACCCCACACACACATATACACACAAAAAAAAATGATTTAAAAATTTAATAAAATTCTGGCATGCATATGCTGCCTGAGCCCATATGCTGCTCGTGCCCACATGGCCAAGCACATGTGTCGCCTGCATCTCCCCTCTTGAGATGTGTACTTTCATGCTTTCGTGTCTAGTGCTAGAATGTGTGTAGAGCTCTCTCTACCCTTGGAGAAGCCTGCATTCTCTCTTGAGTGAGTTACTCTTACTCTTTTCTCTCCCACTTATCCCTTCCTCCTTCCCTCAAAAAACTCTAAATAAAATCTGTTTCCTTTTTAATATGATCCTAAAGTTATTTATTGAAACACAAATGGAGAATGCCAAATTTTGTATGATCTTTCTGGTTCAGGAAGCTTCCAGTTTTTATAATTAGAAGATGATGAGATAAGTTCATGGAGTTTATATTTACATATCTTATCTCTCAACATTTAGCCCATATTACCATATGAGTGAATCTGGAATTGCTTATCATGTAAAGCCATCATGGTCTATGAGTTTATGATATTGCATAAATATCATAATATCATATGTTGTTCCATCTAATTCATCACTTAGTGTGTTTTTTTCTATGAATAATTGTGATCAATATGTTAGCATGACAGTGTTTTCAGGTAGTTTTTTTTTGGGGGGGGAGCTTGGAGGGCATTGGGAGGGTTGGGTTTTGGAGGGTTGTTTTATTTTTGTTTTTGTGTTTTTTTTTTAGTTTTTGCATGAAATGACTTACTTTATAATGATGGAATTGCTTTGTATTTTGTCTTGTGATTTTTTTTAGTGACATATAACTTTTTTGTGAGTAGTACTCTTTATTTCCATTTTGAGTATCTTGTACTATTTCACATTCCATATCTTCATTTAATTCTTAATTAATTTAATTCTTAATTTTTCTGGGTAGCATGCAATTACTGGAATAAGAATAAATGTGTTGAATGGTTTTTGAGAAAATGAATTAAGATTACAATAAACCACAATTTCAGGAAAAAAATCTGTTTCCTTTTAAAGAAAATTTAATAAAATTCCTTTCCCTGAGATTCTTTTCTCAAATGTCCCCTACATATTTCTGTAGTATGTATAGGGTGGGGGGCACTCGCAAGATGTGTTCAAGAGGTCTAGGAACCCCTAGGTCATTCTCAGTCAGGCCATAGATTCAGAGCAAGGACCCAACAATCTATTGCTGTTCCTACCACGTAGTGCTGAGGAGGTGGGGAGGAGGGTGGTGAGTGGGGGGGGGGGCAATGACCAGGATCACCCTTAGTACTGAAGGCCTCTGGGACTGACCCAGGCAATGCACAGGGGTTCATGTGGCATCTGGAATAGAATCCGGATTGGGAGAAATCCAGGCATATGCCCTAACCATACTATGTCCTGACTTCTCTTACACATTTCTTTTACGTTCACATGTTGTTCCATGACTTCTACTTATTTCTTTTCATATCCAGTTTTTTTTACTTTGGGACAGAACTTTTTATTTTTCTTAAAATTTTATATTCTTAAATATTTTCTATCAAACACATGGATTGCTTTCTTTATATTCAGAGTAGTTTACTCATCTCCATTAGATATAATTTTATAAAATTCTTAGACATATGACCTTTGGCCTTAATCTTTATGTTTAATTTTGTAGTCATCGTTATATCCATGTCATATAGGTCTTGTCTAGGAATTTTGCAATTTTTATAATTTTCTAAACATGCATTTCTTTACAGTATGATTTTCTATGGGTTATAGGTACATTTTTACTTATAAATTTAATCCATAGTCTCAAAAGTAAACCAAATTCAACAATTAACATTTAAGCAAAATGATCCAGACATTAGGTAAATCTTTATTGCTAAATTTAATCAAACAAACTCAGTTATTTTTCCTGTCAGCCCATACGGGTTAATTTTAGGCTAACAAAAACACAGATTAAAAAAGACTGTCATTATGCTCAATATTAGAATTCCCAAAACACGTGTTTTCAATCAAACCTTGTTTTTTAATTAGTTATTATCTGCCAAAGATTATGCTAGATCACACCTAGAGGATAAAATATAAATGTGAGTGACGTATAAATCTGCCTACAGATATGGAGATCTCTTCATTTCCCTTATGCATTTTTAGTCACATTAATCAGCTTCCCTTTACTCACTCATACAAGTAGGGAAATCTTCCTAGGTCCTGGCTACTCAATGAGGCAGGAAAATTCCCCCAGATGAGGAATTATTAGGTCTCCTACATTAGTAACTGGATTGTGGAATCTGCATTGAAGTAGAAACTTATTTATTGTCGGAGGTTTTTAACTGTATGCAACCCATCTAGCCAGGATGCCACAGTGGGCTTTTATGATATTAAGAGTGAATTCCCCATAAGTAGTAAAAGGGAAAGGGGGAAAAAAAACAAGGAACAAAACTATATCCAAACAAATGATTTCGGATCTGTTTGGAGCAGGGGGAGGGGGTGGGGGGAGGGGTCAGTGCACCCACGTCTTGCTTAGGGGCTCTGGGACCACTCCTGAAGATATTCAGCCAGCTGGGCCAGCAGCTCAATGCCAGAGAACAAGGTGCTGCTGAGCTCTAGGACTGAAGCGCAGGGGACCATCAAAAACACCCTGGCAGTGCTTGGGGGACGCTGGGACTCCCCCCAGTGATGGTCAGGGGACTTCACGGCTATACTGAGCAATACTAAGGAGACCATGTGGTGCCAGAATCTAACCCAGGTTTTCCAAAATCGCTTTGTTATCGTTTGCACCCCATCCCAAAGAAAGCTCTTTCAAACGCAAATCATCCTACTTGGGGAGCCTTGTAGAGGACTCAAACCCTTGCCATACCCCTACTGGTACCTGCACACGACTAGAAAGGCCAAATAACTCAAGGTCCTCAAACAGACAAGAGAGAGGATGTCCGGGTGTGTGTAGCAGTGTTACCCACGCTCGACTCCTTCCAAACCCGTATCATTCATCACCGACACAAAGCTCAGGGAGTTGGCGCCTCCAGGGCAAGGAGAGTCCCTGAGACAAGGAGTCTGCAGCTGCTGAGAGTTCCAGAAGCTTCCCTGCCTAGGGTCAGCTTACATAACAGCGGACACATGCCAGACAGTTTCCTCTTTTCCCCCGTAATGGGACAGAGGGAGCCTGGACCTGCTGTGATGGTCAGCTGCTTCAATCACTGGGACCGAGAAAGGCTTAAAAATTTCAGGGAAGCCAAGTCTTTCCTGGCTGGTTTGTGAAAATCTGTCACCAAGAGCAGAATACAGTTGGATGGACCAAAGAGACAGTAGTAAGGGTAAGTTGGAAAGAGACTTATTCTGGTGCTAGAAACCCGAGAAGTTATCAGACTTGTAGCCCACACCACTCCTCCAAATCTTATTCTCAGTCTGGGATTTGGGGTGCATGGGGGTGGAGGAGGGCTGGATAACGAGAAGGTGTCGGGTCACATGACTGTCCAGCGGACACCAGTGCTTTGCAGATGCTTGTTTGTTTCTCGTAAAAGCTCTGACCTGCCCATCTCTGTCTCCTAGAGCCTGTGTGACCACTCTCAGAGATCTCTACAGAGAACCTGCGGGTCGTTCTCTTCCATTCCTACCTGACTTACTTTGGCTGAAAATGAAACAATCAATGTAGGAAAACATTCCATTATTATAAGAAACAGACAGGTCGAGAGCCAAGGAGTGTGAGATGTTACAAGAAGTACAAGAAGTACAAATGTGGAGAACAAGGTACTGTCTCTAACATTTGTTCATTTAAGCGGGAGAAAATTACATATTTCATGGAAAACTAGTCATGTGTACACAGCTATTATTAGTTAGAAAATGTTTAGTTAGCAAATGAGGGGTTTTGTTGTTGTTGTTGTTGTTGTTGTTGTTTTGAGAAGCCACACCCACGATGCTCAAGGTGTACTCCTGACTGCACCCAGAAATCATTTCTAACAGTGTTCTGGGGACCATGTGGGATGCTAGGAATCGAACAAGTAGGCTGTATGCAAGGCAAGCGCACTCCCCACTCCCCACTCTACTCTGGCCCCTTAGCAAATGTTCATACATTTTACATAAGAATAATATCTCATTTTGACTTAGGAAATCCAATCAAACCATGAAAAAATACATAAGGGTATGTTCCTTCTAGATTATTAAATTCCAAAGACTTAATCTATCTGAATAATTCTGATGGCTCCTTTAAGAATATTTCTCCTTGGGAATTGGAGCCATAGTACAGCAGGTAGGGCATTTGCCTTGCACTTGGCCAACCAGGGTTCAATTCCCAGCATCTCATATGGTCCCCAAGCACCACCAAGATTAATTCCTGAATGCAAAGCCAGGAGTAACCCCCTGTGCATCGCTGGGTGTGACTGAAAAACACAAAGAGAGAAAGGAAAGAAAGAGAGAAAGGAAAGAAAGAAAGAAAGAAAGAAAGAAAGAAAGAAAGAAAGAAAGAAAGAAAGAAAGAAAGAAAGAAAGAAAGAAAGAAAGAAAGAAAGAAAGAAAGAAAGAAAGAAAAAAGAAAGGAGGAAAGAAAGAAAGAAAAAGAAAGAAAGAAAGAAAGAAAGAAAGAAAGAAAGAAAGAAAGAAAGAAAGAAAGAAAGAAAGAAAGAAAGAAGGAAAGAAAGAAAGAAAAAAGA
Organism: Sorex araneus; assembly: GCF_027595985.1. NCBI lineage: Eukaryota > Metazoa > Chordata > Mammalia > Eulipotyphla > Soricidae > Sorex > Sorex araneus. The sequence continues at coordinate 158,184,279 of NC_073307.1, read as the reverse complement.
AAGAAAGAAAAAGAAAGAAAGAAAGAAAGAAAGAAAGAAAGAAAGAAAGAAAGAAAGAAAGAAAGAAAGAGGGAGAGGGAGGGAGGGAGGAAGGAAAGAAGGAAGGAAGGAAGAAAGGAAGGAAGGAAGGATACTTCTCCTTGGACTGGAACAATAGTAGAGTAGGTAAGGTGCTTGCCTTGCATGTGACTGACCCAGAGTTTGACCCTCAGCATCCCATATGGTCCCCTGAGTACCCCTAGGAGAGATTCCTGAATGCAGAGCCAGAAATAAGCCCCCAAGCATTGCTGGTTGTGTAAAAAAATAATATATATGTATATTTCTCTTGCTCTAGGGAGAGGAGTGGAATGAATAACTGTATAGGTAACATTTGTGAACATAAATTCAATCCCTGGGGCCACATGGCTCCCTGAGCTATGGACCTGGTTGTCTTGGAGTCTTCTGCCAGATCCAGGTTCTTTCTAGCAGACACTTTATTCTTTCTACACAAAAATTGAGTGTATCCACCGCACACCAACATCTTATTTCTAAGTGGTTATCTGCTTACACATTGTCATTTGCTACATATGGAAGAATAAAAATGGGAAGCGAATTGGAAAATGTTATAACCCCAACATTTGTCTTCACAGAAGTCAAACTGTTTAAATCTCCAGATGTAATCCCATATGTCAGAAAAACAGGAAGTCAACTGAAGTCGGTGTCCAGAGGTATCTATTAAAACCCTTTTCTCAGCTGCTGTAATGATCTATCATTCTGGATCTATCATTCTGGAACCATCAGCCTTATTGGATTGGGGGTGGCGAGACTGTGGCTTGGATCATAGCCAGCAGTGCTCAGGGCTTACTCTTGACCCTGTAATCAGGGATCACTCTTCAATGTCCTCTGGGCACCATATGTAATGCCCGATATAGAATAAAGGTCAGCAGCATGTAAGCCAAATGCCTTAACCCCTGCACTATCTTTTTGATCCCAGCTTTATTGTTTTTAAATCATTCCCAGGATGACATTTTCAAATAATCTCTCAACACAAGTCCCTTGGATTGATAACTGAAGTTGCATTTATCATTCTTGAGATAAGTGACAGTGTCAAGTTAAAATTAGCATACCATTAGTTCCTGAGAATACAAAACTAAATGCTAAATAGATGCAGGATGCACTAACAAATTTCTACAGAAATCAGAAGAGCATCCAAGGTCCCTAAAAGGACTAGATTTGAGTAAAATTCAACCAAACAACTATACACATGTAAAAAATGCCAGTTTTTAAATTGGATGAGCTATTAAACTTGGCATGCTGCATATAACACGGGCATCCCTTTGATTTTTTTATGTATTCTTTTGCATACTGGAGTTGAACTCAGGACCTCTGAAATATTAGCCATTTGCTCTACCATCTTAAACCATATACTTGGTGTCATTCGTGGACTGACAAGCAAGAGATTGTTATCTTATATATGCTTATTCCTTATGTTCATAAACACAAATCTTTCATTATTTATTTTTACAAACCTGATTAGAATTGCTACAAAGGACCACCACAGAGACAGAGCTGGTTTCTGGGCTTGGCAAAACATCTCTAACTAAATAAGCTAGTACTTGCTCTTATCTGACTTTAGATGCCAAAGTCACATGTGGGGCACAAAAATACATCCTTATCTTGCAATACACCAACACATTGGTTTCAGTACTTTCTAATTCCCAGAAACATTTCATCAGGAAACTGATACCAATGATCAAATGTCTCAGCTTTAGCCACCACTCCAAACCAAATTAAGAGCAAAACCCACACCGGGGCTGAAAGATCAAAAGAGACTAGATTGCTGTATTTCTGGCCCAGGAAATGTTTCAGAGTTTCACAAGGCAGGGTTGAGAGGTAGTTGGGGGGGCACAGGTGTATGTCTTAGATCTAAGAAAAACCATAGTGGGAATCAGAGGCAAAGCAATGGAGTAGGGCAGGTCAGAATATGAGCGACAGGAACTGAAGAAGGGAGCCCGAAAGGGAGAAGTTGCCCCAAGCTCAGTCCCGCCTACCAGAAATCCTGAGTAAATAGAAAAACTTAGTCTCAAGTGGGGGAATCTCTCTCTGGGACCCCTATTCCAAGTCAAACCCAGTAACAGAAGTTGTCTCTAAGAAGAAGATTCTCTTCTGCTATGGGCAGAAGTAGAAGCAAATACTCACTCTGGCTTTTTAATTTTGCATTGAATCACCATTGAGATACGCAGTTACAAAGCTGTTTATGGTCAAGTTTTGGTCATACAATATTCCAACACCCATCCCTCCACCAGTGTACATTTTCCACCACCAATCTCCCCAGTTTCCCTCAACCACCCCCATCCCCACCCCAACCTGTCTCTATGTCTCTATGACAGGCACTTTCCTTCTGTCTCTGTCTCTGTCTCTGTCTCTGTCTCTCTCTCTCCCTCCCCCTTCTTCTCTTTCTTTCTATCCATTGCACTGGGGATCTGTAAGAGAATGTTGTTGGTTTTTTAATATATACAATGAAAATTTTAAGATAAACATGACATCAGGTTGGGGTTGTGGCTTTACTAATAGAATCCATGCTTTGCGTAGGTGTATATATATTGCACTGCCTTCAGGATCCTCAGAGGGATGGTTTCTTTAGTATCCAAAGAGGAGCTAAATAGAATACAAGAGAACAGAAAAGAGATTGACTAGTCATCATGAAAGTTAAATCCTCTCCATTGCATTTGGGATAGCAAAGAAACCAGCTCTTAGAGGATACTGAAAAACTACTAGCTATGTTGGAGTCCATATAAATATGCAATCTTTCCATTTAAGATAATAGATGAGTTTCATAAACCCATGAATGGATGTCAAATATCACTGGTCATTTAGATAGGCAGAGTCACACTTGGACTGTCAAAAGACACTATATGTACCAAAAGATAGCAAAAATGAAAAAAAAGCACTGTCATCTATAAGCACTGTCTAGGAAGGAGGTGAACAGCATGTTAGAGGATTGGACGAGAATGGTAAGTTTTGTTATCTGTATTCCCCGTGACCTCAAAATTCCAACTGAGGTATGCAAAGAGCACTCATGTACACACATGTCTCCACGGGAAAAACAAAACATTTCAGGATGAGGTCATTCACTAAATTAGAGTCGTTAAACCAAAGCTACTCAGAAATCTCTAAAGAATGTTGAACAGGCAAAAACTGGTGTGTAGAACATAATTCAAAGGTATAAATACTTACAACCATATTTGAGGACCCCAAATTTGACACAAAAATTTTAAATACACAGAATGGATAATTAACAGAGTCTAAAGTGTATACAAAGATGAAAACAATAACAGCAGGGCTGGCCTTGGGGATCTCAACTCTACCAGAGCCCCTACATGGATCAAAAATAAAACATAAGCAAATAAAGCAAATGTTTAAGGATTTAATAAAGATAGATAATACTTAGTATATATTTACATAGTTTATATTTACATATAAACTTCAATATAAATTTACGTGTATTTACATATTTACATAGTATATATTTACATGACAATGTACATAGTTATATATTTCTTATAGTTTTATGTTTAAATAATTATTAATCATAAAACATTTACTTATTAAGGAGGGCGCACCCAGCAGTACTCAAGGCTGACTTCTGGCTCTACAGTCACAAGTCACTACTAGTAGTGCCAGAGATCAAACCTGGGTTAGCTGCATGCAAAGCAAATGCCTTACCCGCTATATTATCTCTCTGGCCTAATTAAGCAAAAATGTAAGCCTAATGAATATTCTGGTGCTCATACAGCATATCTGGATGGTCCTGTCCAACAGATATTAATAACGAAGCTTTCATTGCAACTTTGATGCTTCAATATCAAAACCTGACACCAAAGTTATACTAAATGTGACTGACTGTTCTAGTTTGCTCTAGACAAAGACTTACAGTGAAAATATAGAAAGCGTCAGGAAAACCCAGAGGGTTGGTCCCCCACTGAGGAAGAACCATATGTCCCATTCAAATGCAACAGGCTTATGAAGGTAAAGATTACTAAGTCCTCAATAAGACTTCATTCTTGTGTATCACCTTCTAGAGTTTTGAGGTCCTGCCACCATCCATAAAGATCTCCTTAGTTTCAGGACACGCACCAACCTAATATTCAACTCAAGTCAAGTAGTTGGTGCTAAGAATATGACCTAGCCTAAAAGGAATCAGAAAGAAAGTGAAGGGCCTCAGTGGTAGCAAGCTGGCCTGGAGCAAACCACAGGTCCTTCCTGAATTCCATCCTCACTAATGGAAGAAGAAAGAAGAAAGGAGGAGTTGAAGGAGAAGTATGGAGGTGGAGAATGGTAAGGGGAGGACGATGGGGGATGGGGAGAAGAAAGGGAAGGAAAGAGTGGAGGAAGAAAGGAAAAGAGAGACCTGGGGAAAAAGAAAATCTCAAGTTTGAACACATTATCCAGTCTTAGGGTTCATGTTGAACAGGAGAAACATGATAAATATCCCGATTATCAAACATCTCTCTCATCCAGAGAGAGACTTAAAAGCAAGCTCTCAGAACAGAATGATGCAGAGAGTCTCTTGCCCGCATGCCTGGCTGTCTTTCCTGGGGCCCCTCGGAGGGGATGGGCTCCAGCTTCCCTCCCCACCCCGAGCAGAGCTCCTGGCTGCAGAAGACCACCGAAACCTAGCTACAGCCATGCTGGAGGCCCCTCTCCACAGGTTCGGACAGGCCTCATGCATGAAGGTACCAGCAGAGGAACCCAGGTGTGTGTAATCCCATCAACGGCCAACATCCAGAGAGAGACTTAAAAGCGAGCTCTCAGAAGCGTGCGGCCGCAATATCATGTAGCCTGCTTCTCCCTCTGGGAGAAACTGGCAATCTTCTGAGAGTTTCCTGCCCACATGGGACAGCCTTGCAAACTTCCCATGGTGTATTCATATGCAAAATCTAGTAACAAGGTGGATCTCATTCCCCTGACCCTGAAAGAGCCCCCAGTGTGACATCCTTTGGGAGGGCTGAGTGGAGAGAGACTTCTAAGATCTCAGGGAAAGGATGAAATGAGATGTTACTGAGCCTGCCCGAGAAATCGGTGCTTAACGGGATTTTCGTGATTTCGTGATTCATGATCAAACACCTGAAGATAAACCCTGAACAGGAGAAACATGATAAATATCCCAATTATCAAGCATCTGAAGACAAATAAATCAGATTAAATCTGGTTGGATTCAATCAGACCAAAAATGATTGTGAAGAACTCAGTCATATTCAGTGTTCCATCTGCCATAGTCTCCTATTCTCCGTCACGTCTTACCTGACCAATCCCTATCACAAGCCACAGACTGCAGGAGGAGCCCTTTCAACCTCAAGGAAGACCACCAACTCAGAAAATGGGAAGGTGGAAGAAAAGGCAGCTTGATCTGCTAAACTAAGCAGAAGCCACACTCAGGTACCAGATGTTAGAGACCAACTTACAAGCCCACACAGACAGACATAGACTATTTTAGGCCATTGATTGCAACTTAGCACTTTTTCTTCAAACCTTAAAAATCACGAAATAAGGTCATATTTGAGTGTTTCCATGTAACATCAAATTTTGTGAGCACAGGGAACCAGACATGACATACAAGTTATAAGGAGAGTGATCATAGGTATCGGAAAAATGTCTTCTGGAAATAACTCAAATAGAAGGTCCTACTTCATTCGCTTTAGTCAACATCATCAGCATGGAGCTATTATGCACCAAGGTTTACTTAATCCAAACCCTTCATTACTCTGTAATATCTATCACCCTGTCTAAACACGTTTAAAACACCAGTGTAAGAAAATTTTATTTTTCCATGCACCTAAGAAACAAGGTCCTGAAGTCTGGGGGGTTAAAAGATGAATTTCACCTTATTCTAACAACAGGACCTCCAGCTTACCTGAGTCAAACCTACTGAACTTTCTGCAGCTTCACATCATGTTACTGATCTAGTAGTGAGACTAGATGTACTGATCTAGTGAGACTCAAGGCATTTCTCACAGTTCCCAGACGATGCTGAGCTTAACTTCAAGTCCAGGGAGCACCATTTGAGAGTCACTCCTCCACAAATTTTCCACCAGAGTCCATGCCAAGTTAATGCTCATTACCAATGTTCTGAAGTTGTAAGGGACACACAGAGATCATCACTGGGAATTTTGTTACAATGTTTAAATTCACAGATGCCAACTGGGGGTCTAAAATTCTCCAATTCTTAGAAACTCTTGGGTGATACCCATGATATCAGTTCTAAACAAGTTTTCACGCAGCCTGAAAATACTTATTGTGGTGTTTAGTTTCCTTTATCCAAGATAGAAGGTGCAACTCAAAATGAGAAATTTCAAACTAAGAAAAGGACTTGTAACAAATACATTCTACTTTTCTCTGGGTGACTTGTTACTGCAGGTCAGTGAATTTTGAACTGTATTTATAGGATCGGTGAGGTAGGTAGAAGCTCTCAGAAGTTAGAATGACTAGATGCTTAAATTTTACTCTATCTGGAATTATATGGATTTCATCACCAAAATCACAATCTATTCTAAAAGTAAAGTTTCCCTAGCTGGAGAGATACACAGGGATTAAGGCATTTTTGCCTTGCATTATTAGAGCCTGGTTTTATCTCCACTTATGGTCCCTGAGCATTATCAGGTGTGATCCCTGAGCACAGAGTCAGGAGTAAACCCTGAACACCACCTGGTGTAACCTCAAAACCATAAATAAATAAATAAATAAATAAATGGCTCCTAAATGATCAAATCTTCCAGGGTAGAGACCATTCCTATGTCATTTTGTTTCTCCAGATCCTGGCAAATCTGGTACCTGATAACAGATAACGAGAATTTGGGGGGGGGGGGGTTGGGAGCAGGAAGAGAAATGTTTTCCACACCACCAGAAAAAAAATAAAGTCACTGTGTATGGTGGGAGACAGTCCTTGTAAAGAACATTTTACAATACATCCCAATATAGAATCATTACATTGCATGCCTGAAAGACAATGTTGTATGCCAATATAATTCCTCCACGATAAACCATAACATATACTTTTGAATTTATCCAATACATACTTCCACTTGTACACAGATTAAAGTGCCATTTTATCTTTCTCATTGTGCTTTTTAAATTATATATGGACTATGATGAAATAAATGCACAGTGGGACACTATTTCGGGGGTCTTCCCACCTAGGCGGACAGTGCTAACAGAATCCAAATGATAGTCAAGACAGAGAACAATAGGACCCTCAGAGCCCCCTACTTTCAGCTGCCGCATATACAGCGCCCCGCAGCTGTTAGTATAGGGGTAACAGATTGGTAATGAAAGAGCGTTGATGACTTCCATCCCTCAGTCACCTGGCGAGATTTCAAGAAAGCAGTACTGCAAGGGTGAGGACTGAGCATGAGGAGATGCTTGTCTATTTGCAGGCTCTCATTCTCTTTTCTCTTTTTCAGTAAATCCCCAGTTATTCTCTGTGCCCGGAAACAAATCCTCTCTCTGCAGAAAGCAACTTTGGTTTTTGGGGGGTGCTTTATGGTTTTTGTGGGTTTTTTTGTGTTTGTTTGGGCTTGAGGGAGTGGGGGCAGGAAGGGTCACATCCAGTGGTACCCAGAGCTCACTTAACATGAAGCACTTACAAAAACTAAGTACATTCACGTGTGTCCTAGAATCTATTTCCGTTTTTTGGAGTGGAATGATTTAACAAGAGACAGCTTGAAAAATAGCCCAAGGGTAAGACCGCCCCCTTCTTGCTTGTTGTGCTTGGGGCTTTGGAAGTCTCCAGGTGCCCTGAGGGTGACTGTGAGCCAGAAAAGCCTCATTGAAGATGTGTCAGTTGTCTTCCAGGTACCTTTTCATAGCTATTTTCTTCTGAATTTAATAAAGATTGCTGCATTGCTTGTGCTTATCTTTTCCTTTTATCTTCTCTGGGATACCTAAGTCCAGCCGCACACTTTCTTTTCCAGCTCAAGTTGTTTTACTTTTTAAAAACTAAGGCAGGGCTGGAGTGATAGCACAGTGGGTAGGGCGTTTGCCTTGCACGCGGCTGACCCAGGTTCGAATCCCAGCATCCCATATGGCCCCCGAGCACCGCCAAGGGTAATTCCTGAGTGCATGAGCCAGGAATGACCCCTGTGCATTGCCGGGTGTGACCCAAAAAGAAAAAAAAAAAACTAAGGCAACTGATATACCAAGAGTAGCACACCACATTTAATCGGTGAATAAAAGACCATTGCTCATAAAATATATATATATATATATATATGTGTGTGTGTGTGTGTGTGTGTGTGTGTGTGTGTGTGTGTGTGTGTGTGTTATGTTAACGATCTCTAATTCAGGGGCTTAATGGCTCCAAGATAGAGATACAACAATTTTCACACACTTTCCTCTAAGGAAGCCTTTCTGGATCATTTTAACAATACAAAATAAATTAGTTAGCATCTGCCTTTGGGGCAGGCGGGGGTGGTGGTGGGAAAACTCAACATAATGGTGGTGGGAAGGTGCAATGGTGGTGGGATTGGTGCTGAAACACTGAATGTAATCAATTACTGTGAATGACTCTTTGAAAATTAAATTAAATTTACATTTAAAAATAAGGCAGACTTCCCAGACAGTGCAATTCACTCTATAAGTGCCATTTCCTGTTTGGGGCTTGAGGAATGTCTGCAGTCCTGCCTACAATCAAGATGGCCAATATCCCCATCACGCGCAAAACAATCCACCTGTCTGAGTGGGGGATGGGCAGGGGCTGCTCTCCCATCCACAGGCAACCCCTTCTCTGTTTCTGACCCTAGAACTTCATCCTCACGGAAATGTCACTTACAGGTGTTACAGGCTGAGAGATTACCCAAGGAATCTCAACTCGCTTGTTTGCCCGATTGAAGAGCCCGGGTTAAACCTGCAGAGGTGCCGAGCCGAGAGCAAGGGTCTTGGTGCAACCAACAGCCCCAAACCTGAGTCTAGGCAAGGTTGTAAATATATATATATATATATATATATATATATATATATATATATATACATATATATCACCTTCTACTTGAATGCATCAATCAACTTTCTCTTTAGCTGAAGCAAGCCAGCATAATTACAGCACAGAGGCCAAAAGCTCTCGGTGAGCCTTAAACGATTGAAGGATTTTTCTAGTTGGCAGCTGAGAAGAGCACTGTGTGATGGCTACCTTGTCTGGACTCGGCTATTCTCCTGACCCTGTGTCCTTGGAGTGTCTCATCCTGCTTCCCATCAATCTTTTAGCTTCCACCTGCTTTTCTGCTAACTTTGAGTCACACCAGGATGCACACAGCATTGGCCTTTGGTATCAGGGGCCCTTCCTGTCCTGTTCTGGGCAGTCCATCAGGCTGGCAGAGGTTCCAGCAGTTGTTCTCGCCTTCGGGTGCCCTGGCAGTGCTGAAAGGCCTGACTTCACAGTGATGAGGGATCCTAGGCAGTGTTGGGATTCGAACTCCTGGCCCTGTCCAGAGCCCCACGCAAGTGCCTAATCTCTGAACTATCTCTGCTTCCCCGGCAGTTCTTACTGCGGAGAAACGTTACGTTGCATGACTGTCCCGCTGCTGGTCAAATCTTTGAAGCTGAGAGACGTTTATGCTTCTTACAACTTTGGGTTATTGTAAAGCGATTTTTAAATGCTTGGGTATAACCCTTGTGTACATTGAGCCAAATTAAACTTTTTTGGATGGAATAAATCATAGGCAATATATCCCAATGGTAAAGTTAAAGAGCTCATTAACTGAATTCTTTTCCATTACCCAGTTTTATACATTTCTAATGGTAGGGAACACCGAGAGTATCCCGCCCGCACGGCAGAGCCTGGCAAGCTCCCTGTGGCATATTCGATATGCCAAAAACAGTAACAACAAGTCTCACAATGGAGATGTTACTGGTGCCCACTCGAGCAAGTCAATGAACAATGAGACGACAGTGCTATAGTGCTACAGTTAAGGAATAATAGATATATATGTATATATAATATATAATAGATATATAATATGCATGAAATTGTGCTTTTTTTTTTTTTTGCTTTTTGGGTCACACCCAGCAATGCTCAGGGGTTACTCCTGGCTCTGCACTCAGGAATTACTCCTGGCGGTGCTTGGGGGACCATATGGGATGCCGGGGATCGAACCCGGGTTGGCCACATGCAAGGCAAATGCCCTACCCGCTGTGCTATCACTCTGGCCCCTGAAATTGTGCTTTTATGTCTGCTGTGAAATGTGAATTGTTTTTCTCCTGAGTGTACATGCATGTTTTTTACTTTTTGCTTTATTTTTTCCTAGTTTGTTCACATTTTTTCAAATGCTATTTGGCCACATTTTATTTATGGTTTCCAGAATATTGGTCATAATTAGGACAGTCCAGCCACACCAGTTAATAAAATAATTCATATAAGCAGGGTAAATACACTCTGGGCTTTTTTTTTTTTTACGTGAAGCAGGGTCAGACCTAGGAAATCACTATTCTTTGTCACTTGTAATTCACTGTATCCATCATGAATCCCAGACACCTGATTCACATTACTCTCAGCTCAGTGGTCGCATTAAAATATCTAGGTCCCATTCATATGCGAATGCAGACAGAAAGAGAAGAGCAGGGCTGGGCAGGGTAGGAAAGAGAGGAGTGGGAAGGGGAAGAAGGGGAAGGGGAGGGAAGGGAAGAAGAGGGAAGAAAGGGCTGGAGTGATAGTACAGCAGGTAGGGCATTTGCCTTGCTTGTGACTGACCCAGGTTCGATTCCCAGCATCCCATATGGTTCCCTGAGCACCAACAGGAGTAATTCCTGAAAGCAAAGCCAGGAATAACCTCTCTGCATTGCTGGGTGTGACCCAAAAAGCAAAAAAAAAAAAAGAAGAAGAAGAAGAAGAGGGAAGAAAGTAAAGGGAAGGGATATAGGAGGGATGGGAGGGAAGGGAAAGGGAAGGAAAAGAAAAATGAAGGGAAGGAAGGGAGGGAAGGAAGGAGAGGGAAGGAAAGAAACCTCACTAACCTGGGTGTTCGCTGGTCCCACCTCCAGGCCTGTCTCCCCAATTTAGGGATACCTGGATCTCACGCTCAGTAAGCACTGGACCAGAAGATGCATTTCAGACACCAACCCTCAGGAAGGGACACTCCTGAATACATCACCAGTGGTGTCGGTGGACATCCATATGTATGTGTTGACGTCCTCTCCCCCATACTGACTGAACTTTAAGGTTTCATTTTTATTTTCCCAAATTTTTTCCTACAGAAAGATTTATTTCTCTCAGAAAATGTCTAGCATTGCTGACAAGTTACAGCAAAGTCCTAAATTATGACATAGTTGTCTTAATGGCTTAATAATTATTATTTTTAGGTCAAAATAAGTATCTTATGGCTTCCTTTTCTAGTTATTCCCAACCTCCCCCTCCCCCCCAAAAAAATGCAATGAGCATAGCAACCTTAATAACTTCTTAACTATTTGAAAATACTAAAACATATACAATTAAGGAAAATATATATTTTTCTTCTGTTTCTTAAACTAACACATCACTGTCACTGTCACCCCGTTGCTCATCAAGTTGTTCGAGCGGGCACCAGTAACGTCTCTCATTGTGAGACTTATTGTTACTGTTTTTGGCATATCAAATACGCTACGGGTAGCTTGCCGGGCTCTGCTGTGCGGGCAAGATACTCTCGATAGCTTGCCGGGCTCTCCGAGAGAAGCGGAGGAATCAAACACAGGTCGACCACGTGAAAGGCGAACGCCCTACCGCTGTGCTATCTCTCCAGCCCATAAACTAACACATATGAATAACTAATAGAATGGATTTGCTTGCTCAACCCTGCAGTTCCCCAAAATGGCATTTTCATATCCTACTATCTGGTGCTTTGCAAGCTATCTCGGAAGCAGGGAAGAAAACAAACAAAAGCATAGTGTGTTAGAATAAATCAGCATGGAGACCAGAGAGATAGTCCAGAGGGTGGGGTGTTTGCCTTGCACGTGTCTGACCCAGGTTCACTCCCCAGACCACATACAGTCTCCTGAGCACGATCAGGAATGATCTCTGAGCACAGAGCCAGGAGTAATCCCTGAGCACCACCCAGGGTGTGACTCAAAAACAAACAAACAAGCCAAAAAAAAAAAAAGAATCAGTATGTTTGATGCTATCCTAACGCTTTAATAGGAAATAGCATCCTAACTCTTTATAGGAAGTTTCCTTTCTACCTAGTATCCTCTTTACTTGCATTTTAAATCACTGTATCACTGTCATTCCGTTGTTCCGACGATTTACTCGAGCGGGCACCAGTAACGTCTCTATTACACTCAGCCCTGAGATTTTAGCAGTCTCTCTTTACTCGTCTTTCCCAATGACTGGAGGCTCTTTCAGGGTCAGGGGAATGAGACCTGTCGTTACTGGCATTTTAAATAACTTTTTAAAATTAAACTGTCTTGCAGCTAGAGCACTAGGTACCTCCTCTCTTCATAAATTTTGGGGGAAATGTTGCCTTTTCCATCCTCTGACTATGTCCTGTGAACACAATAGCATGCACAAACGGTCTTGAGCTTGTACCAACCCTGGTATGAGAAATACAACTGTGAATCTGTCAATGCTGAAGAAAAGTTCATCTTTTCTCGAGTCATGGGTAGTTCTGAAAAGCTCCTGATGAAACAGACTCTCCATGATCTCAACATGCAGTGCTCACCCAAAGGCGCCCAGCTGTGCTGGTGACCACAATCTGGGCAGGGATCTGGAACCCCTCATCAGGAAAGAAAAGAAGACTGAAGGCTTGGACTGTCGGCCCTCAGAGGACACTCACATGACACTTAGGAGATTAGCAATCTCTAAGTTGATGTTTGCAAAATATTCTGAACCCCCAGGCTTCCTTTCCCTGGGTGATAAAATTGGGGAAATTCTACAGTGACTGGAGCAGCAGGAAACAGTCTTCACTAGCACACAAAGCAAATTTGGTTGCTTTAAAAAAAAAAAAAAAAGATGGGGTTGGAGCAATAGCACAGAAGGTAGGGCATTTGCCTTGCACGCAGCCGACCCAAGTGAGATTCCCAGCATCCCATATGGTCCCCAGAGCACCACCAGGAGTAATTCCTGAGTGCATGAGCCAGGAGTAACCCCTGAGCATTGCTGGGTGTGACCCACAGCGCAAAAAAAAGAAAAGAAAGAGAGAAAGAGAGAAAGAAAGACAGAAAGAGAGAAAGAAAGAAAGAAAGAAAGAAAAGAAAGAAAGAAAGAAAGAAAGAAAGAAAGGAAGGAAGGAAGGAAGGAAGGAAGGAAGGAAGGAAGGAAGGAAGGAAGGAAGGAAGGAAGGAAGGAAGAAGAAAGAGAGAAAGAAAGAAAAGAAAGAAAGAAAGAAAGAAAGAAAGAAAGAAAGAAAGAAAGAAAGAAAGAAAGAAAGAAAGAAAGAAAGAAAGAAAGAAAGAAAGGAAGAAAGGAAGGAAGGAAGGAAGGGAGGAAGGAAGGAAGGAAGAGAAAGAAAGAAGGAACAAAAGAAACAAAGAAAGAAAGAAAGAAAGAAGGAAGGAAGGAAGGAAGAAAGAAAGAAAGAAAGAAAGAAAGAAAGAAAGAAAGAAAGAAAGAAAGAAAGAAAGAAAGAAAGAAAGAAAGAAAGAAAGAAAGAAAGAAAGAAAGAAAGAAAGAAGAAGGAGAGAAAGAAAAGAAAGAAAGAAAGAGAGAGAGAAAGAAAGAAGAGAGAGAGAGAGAAAGAAAGAAAGAAAGAGAAGAAAGAAAGAAAGAAAGAAAGAAAGAAAGAAAGAAAGAGAGAGAGAAAGAAGAAAGGAAGGAAGGAAGGAAGGAAGGAGAGAGAAAGAAAGAAAGAAAGAAAGAAAGAAAGAAAGAAAGAAAGAAAGAAAGAAAGAAAGAAAGAAAGAAAGAGAAAGGAAGGAAGGAAGGAAGAGAAAGAAAGAAAGAAAGAAAGAAAGAAAGAAAGAAAGAAGAAAGAAAGAAAGAAGAAAGAAAGAAAGAAAGAAAGAAAGAAAGAAAGAAGAAAAAGAGAGAGAAAGAAAAAGAGAGAGAGAAAAAGAAGAGAAAGAAAGAAAGAAAGAAAGAAAGAAAGAAAGAGAAAGGAAGGAAGGAAGAGAAAGAAAGAAAGAAAAAGAGAGAAAAAGAAAGAAAGAAAGAAAGAAAGAAAAAGAAAGAAAGAAAGAAAGAAAGAAAGAAAAAGAAAGAAAGAAAGAAAGAAAGAATGAAAGAAAGAAAGAAAGAAAGAAAGAAAGAAAGAAAGAAGAAAGAAAGAACTGACCTTGGGAAAAATGACCTGCAACATGAACCGGGTTAATAGTACAGGGGTTAAAGTGATTGCACGTGACTGACCCAGTTTGACCCCTGGCCACTGCATAAAAGTCCCAAAACACCACCAGGAAACCCCCCGATCACAGATCCTGGAATATTGGAATATGCCCCGTGTTCTGTGGGGGTATGACCTAAAATGCATGCACACACACACACACACACACACACACACACACACACACACACACACACGTGCGCGCTGCAAGAGTGGGTGATGCCTTACCAAGAGTACTTCACCACATTTCATGGGATTCGACAGTAGGAGGCTATCAGCCTTAGAAGGAAATATTTCATTATTTCGGTTCTGCTTTGGGACAGTGATGGGGTTCCGGATGGAAACACCCAAAATATGGTGGTGGGAAGGTGTAATGGAGGTGGGGTTGGTGTTTGAATATTAAATATAATCAAATATTGTGAACTACTTCTACAATTTGTTAAAAAGTGGGGAATGATGAAACAGACCATGAGAGTTTTGTGCCAGCTGTAAATCATCACCGAGGCCGCTGTGTGAACAGATGGAACGGGGTCTGTTCACTTAGCAGACTGTTTCAAAGGTCCTGCCTAACACTTTGTCTTCAGTGAATGCGACATGATGGTTTTTGGAACACAGATGGTGGAAGCGGTCAGACTTCAAAAGCAGGATCTCCTGATACCTTACAGACTTTCTCTCCTCTAATCCGGGCTCACTGGCTACAGCTGAGGAAGCCTGGCGTATAAAGGTCTGTCAGCTTCCCATCTCCTTCCAAGTTCCGTTGCCTTCAGGGCCCTTGGCCCGGGATCTTGCGCCATGAAGGCCTTTGAAGTATTGCTGCTTTCCCTCGTTTCCTTGACGTGGACAAGTTCTGGGCAAGAACCAGGTATAAAAGTGGATTTAGGGGCTGGAGCGATAGCACAGCGGGTAGAGCATTTGCCTTGCACGCAGCCAACCCGGGTTCAATTCCCAGCGTCCCATATGGTCCCCTGAGCATTACCAGGAGTGATTCCTGAGTGCAGAACCAGGAGTAACCCCTTAGCATCGCTGGGTGTGAACCAAAAAGGAAAAAAGAATACGTGGATTTAGCTAGAAGGTGTTTTGCAGGGGTGGTTTTTTCATACTGCCAAGCATCTGGTTGTTAGGGTTTGATCTCTTTGCCCTATTAGAAATTCAGTATCCTTCAGAGCTCCTGAGAGATAGTAGGACATTTGCTTTATGGGTATGACTTTGCTTTGCATGTAACCTACCAGGGTTCAATCCCCGTTATCCTATTATGGTCTCCCAAGCCCACCAGGAGTGATTCCTGGCCACAGAGCCAGGAATAACCCCTGAGCATTGCTGGCTATGGCGCTAAAACAAAACAAAAAGCAACAGCTTCGAGAGCCCTGCACTTTAGCTTCCCCTGGGTCCAACTAACATGTGAGTCTGTCACCGACACTTTCAGAGGGTCGCAGGTCTTCTTCACTGTTTCGTACTTAACAGACAAAATGTCCCACAAACTATCCCTTGGATCATTCCCACCCCCATGATCTTCTCCTCCCAACTCTGGCCCCTCCTCTATTCTTTTCCATCCCCACACCTGAATTGTTCAATTGGGTATTCTTAACTGCCCTCTCTCATCAAATGCCTCTCTTCCCTGCGACCCTTCCCCACCAGAACAGCAGTGCGTCTACTTTCTCATTTAAGAAACTAAAATAATTGTAATTTACAGTAGCATTAATATTAATGTCTTAGACTTAACAGTGTTACTGTACCAACCCTCAGCAGAGAGTCAATAGCCCTCCACCAGTATCCCTGCATCCCTCTTGAGCCCCTCTTACCCCCACGAGCAGCCTCAGCTCTGTTGACAGTATCTCACTGTGTTTTCATTGGCCCTTGTCTAGTACCTAGACATGCACACAAACATTACTATATGATTCTCATCAAACACCTCCTTTAAAACTCCCTTGCTTGTTTCCCTGCAGTTCTTGAGCCATTTTGGAAATGCAAGTTCCCTTTGTTCTGAAAAAAGATTGGAGATAAAGCTGGTCTGCTAAACAACCAGCAATTCAAGGCATAATTTCATAGAGAAAAGAAACATGCTATGTGAATCTCAAATACTTCCCCATCCTTACAGACTCAAACCTGTTTACCTTACGTGAAGCTTTTTTTCAGAAAAGAAACTTACCTTCCCTATTCTTTAAGCAAAGTCATGTGGTACAGGTATATATCTGTATATGAAACAATGGAAAATTGTACATAATTTTGCTTGGAACTCTGAATTATCCATTATTCTGAGGAAATTTTGCTATTGAATGTCAAACTAGGATGCCTGAAATTGTGCATCTATTAGCAGTCTCATGCATGATGGCTCCCTGCAGGATTCAGAGAGAAATTCTATAGGTCCCCCTGAGTATCGACAAGTTGATATATGTAGTACTTTAATTTTGTGCAAATATACTTCTCTATTTTTTACGATAATGAATAGTTGATCATGGTTTTTAAAATATGTGTGTTGATAGGACTGGAGCAATAGCACAGCAGGTAGGGCATTTGCCTTGCATGCGGCTGACCCAGGTTCAATTCCTCCATCCCTCTCGGAGAGCCCGGCGAGCCTGCCCACATGACAGAGCCTGGCAAGCTACCCCTGTCGTATTCGAAATTCCAAAAACAGTAACAACAAGTCTCACAATGGAGACGTTCCTGGTGCCCACTCGAGCAAATCGAGAGCAAGGGGATGACAGTGCTACAGTGTTGATATATAGGTTACCTATACATGGACTGACTTACAGTTGTCTGAAGAGGCACTAAAATTACTTATTTTCCAATTTAAGCATTGAATCTGACAAGTTGAGGCAGACCCACTGTTCTCCAGATTTATGAACAAAAAAGATTTTAGGTTGAGGGCAATATTTCAGGTGCTGGAAAAAAATTTCAGAATGAAGACAATGAGGCCATTAGGGTTTCAGTATTTATATCTCTGGTGATAGGAAGCAATTAGAGAGTGGTTTGTGGTGTAATCTTATCGGCATTCATGGTTATGCTCTTCTCAAAGAACAAACTGGATGCTCCTTGACAAGGAGGTAGAGGTAGTGTAGGGAAGACACCCTGGGACCTCGGAGGAAGAGTCTTTGAAGGGAGAGTGAGAAGGTTCAGTGAAATATTGGCTAGTTATTAAGGAGAAGAACTGGGTCTTGTGGTTTGTATGTCAGATGAATTGTGGGCTATCGACCAAAAAGGATAGAAAACAGAGGGATAAAATCAGGAGCTCCATATAAGAAATAGATTTAATTCTCAAATATCCACTGGGATAGCTAATTGGGGGGATAAATCCAAAGCTCTGTAGAGAAACGTCATGCCTGGTATAAATGTTTGATTTCCCATAGTCAGGTGATCCAGTGAGCGCTGGACAGAGCATGATTTTCTGTCTGAACTCTTATTTCTTTGTTCCTCAGTTTCTTTATCCTCTGTATTTTGATTGCACACAATCACGTCCAAAAGGTGAAACTCTATTTTCAAAGGGTTTCTATTTTTTCAGGGTACCAGGCATTTGAGCGAATTTGATATCTCATTAAGACACAGTATCTCGGAGCTGAAGTGATAGTACAGTGGGTAGGGCATTTTTCCTTGCATGTGGCTGACCCAGGTTCGATACCCCACATCCCATATGGCCCCCCAAGAACCACCAGGAGTAATTCCTGAGTGTAGAGCCTGGAGTAACCCCTGAGCTTCATTGAGTGAGACCAAAAAAAGCAAAAAATAAACAAACAAAAGCCAAGACACAGTGCCTCTACTGTTTGAGGCTCCAGGAAATGCCTGGTGTGGTCCTTTCTTGGGTAAAAACTCTGAATATTGTACAAATTGATTCTGGACTTCAAGGAAGCACAGAGAGGCAAGAGGTCTCTTTGAGAGAGGTAGAAAGTAGAATGAAATATCACTTGTATCACTTGTCATCCCATTGATACTCGATTTGCTCGAGCGGGTGCCAGTAACATCTCCATTTGTCCCTGTCTCGTACTCGTGTAGCCCAATGATATCTGCTCGCTCCAGGAACAGGAAGAGCCTCAAACCGCTCATTCATGGTTTTGACGAAGAAGTCTGACCATCTTGTTGGTGGGTGGCCACGCAGTCTTTTGACGTCCAGTGGAATCCAGTCGGTAACCGCTCTAGTTCAGCGGTCGTCTCTGAATTGCATTACATGTCTGGCCCATCTGATTTTTGATGTCTTGGCAAACGAGACAGCATCCCTGATTCTTGATCGTTGATGGAGGGAGAAACTCCGGATTCCTTCTCTCACTTGAGTGAGACGCGATACTCCTAGCATAGCTCTTTCGATTCCTCCTTGGGATACCCGAATAGCGTTCTCATCCTGTTTGCATAGGGCCCAAGTCTCCGAGGTGTATGTTAGTGCAGGAAGAACGGTGGAGTCGAAAAGATGTGCCCAGAGCCAGAGGATGAAATATAGTGAAGAAAATTATTTTTTCAGACAAATCTCTAAGCTTCAAAGATAGTCTTTCTGGGATAAGAGTGGGTAGGGTGCTTGCCTTGCATACAGCTGACCCCAGCACTCCATATGGTACCCCATGGCCCACCAGGAGTGATCCCTGAGCACAGAGCCAGCAGTAACCTCTGAGCATTGTGGGATGAACCTTCCCTCTAAAAAATAAAAGCCAATAGTATTTGTTCACATGACCTAACTTTGCTCAGACCTCTTTGAGTTGTTTGTTGAAATAGAACTGTTAACAGATTTTTTTTTCTCTTTTAACAGTGTCAGTGGAATGCACCTATTTTAATTTTATTGCTATCGCTAAAAGAGCACTATTTTATGGTGATGGCTTAGTAGGACCTGATGAACTATTTCTGGGCACGGGCTGTCAGGCAATTCAAGTGCGCCCAGATGAACTTGAATTTGATTATCCTATTAGTCTCTGTGGAATCGTAACTCAGGTAAGAGGCATAATTATTTTGTCCTAGCACTGTCTTTGAAAATGTTGCTCTGTGGTTGTGCTTCTATCACTGGTATTGCTGATTTCTATGAAAGATTGAGCGGAAGTCTCCAAAAAAAATAATTAGCATAAAGGACCTTTTTCTGTTTTCATTCACCAAAGACCCACTCTGCATCAGACCTTGAAGATGAATAAGAAATGTGAAGAGCTTTCTCTTAGCAAATTTGGAATTTGCTAGAGTAGAACACACAATCCATGAGGTGGGATCATCTCATGGATTGAGATCCAGCATCTTCAGAAACATTTTAAGCCTCACAAAAATATAATTTTTAATTTGCCGTTCTCATTTTTGTCTAACATTTTAAAAGATTTACAGACACCAGAGTAAGCAAAAAATGTATTTCAACTCAGAGATTATATAAAACATTTTAAAACCTTACAACAATTGTCTTTTTAAAATATTTTCTCTTGGGCCAGAGCAATACTACAACGGGTAGGACGTTTGCCTTGCATGCAGCTGACCCGGGTTTGATTCCCGGCATCCCTTATGGTTTCCCGAACACCATCAGAAGTAATTCCTGAGTGTAGAGTCAGGAACAGAACCCTTAAGCCTTACCAAGTGAGACCCCCCACACCAAAAAGGCCAATAAATTAATTAATTAATTTAAAAAAATTTTCTATATGGGACCAATTTTATCCCAAGCACCTCTAAATAATTTTTCTTTCCTGGAATTTTTTGTAAGAGACGTCAAATGAAAAACAATTTTGTTATTCAAATGAAAAATTGACCTGTCTACTGTCTCTAGAGATCCTACACTATATGGCTGTGTTCTGCTATCTAATAGAGTTGCTTCGTCAGGAAGAACTTAGAATGGTCTAAACTTGGGTAATATGTGATCTCCACAGACATTGGATTAGCTAACTTTTTATTTGAAGATATTAATATTAAATATTCATTATTTATGTATAATGAATATATTAAAATATTTCAAGGGTTCATTTTTCTCTTTCAGTTTTTCTGCGATGGAGTTGTTTTTCATTCCTTGCTCACCTATAGACCAAAGAATTTGTCCATTTCTGCGGTACTTCATTTGGAGTGTGTGGTCACCAGGTCAGCCCCCAAATATCTACTGGCTTCTTCCTGAAATAGCAGTAGCTTTTTGCTGAATAGTCTCACTGTTTATCCAGAGATCCTGAAATCTTGTTGGTTTGTATTTAGCTTCTCAATCTTCTAGAATGTATCTGGCCTTGTTAACGCTCTGAACTCTTTGCTCTTCTGGTCCCAAAACTCAAGTGCATAAGAGAAAGCTAAAATGTCAGAAATGCCTCTTCAGTCAGACCCTCACAGTTCTTTCCTTTCTGCTCTCCTACAGATTCTGAGGACAAACTGCCAACCCTAACTCGCAGGAGCAGCAGTTGAGACATAGCATAGAGAGATGTTGTAGGCATGCAGATTAACTTTGATTTGTTCACGACCCAAAGGCTGAGTGGTGCACAAGAGTTTGGGTTTAGGAAAGCACGTAACTATCCAGTTCACCACCTGAATTTAAGATGAGTGAATCAATCATGGGGTATAGAAAAAGTAGATGCAAGCATAGCTTCAGGTCTAAGAAAGCCATGGCTTTAGATCACTTTGTTCTGCTATTCTGTGCTAATTTGTTTCTCAGTTCAGTCTCTAAACTGATCCAGGTAGTTCTTTGAATAAATGAAGAGAATTCAAGTAGAAAATTTGATATTAATAAATTTCACAAGATTCTAAGATAACCTTGCCTTAGACCAGGTCTTCTCTTCAAGAAAAAATTAATGAACAACTTGAAATTGTTTATTTTTGTTGTTTTAGGGACACACCTGACAATGTTTGGGGCATACTCCTTGCTCTGCAATCAGGGATCATTCCTAGCAGTGCTCAGGGAACCATACAAGGTGCTGGGGGTTGGTACTGGATAAGCCATGTGCTAAGTAAATGCCCTATCCACTGTACTATCTCTCTGGACCCAACTTTTTCTTAATTTAATAAAATGTTTCTGCATCCATGATAGAAAAGTATGAGGATTTGATATAGGATTAGGAAAGTATTATAGTATGTTTTTTTATACAAAATTTAAAGTTGTAGCTGTTTAAAGCAAGGTTAGGTACTACCTGAGCCCAAATTTTATCCCAGAAATGATACCTTGCCTATTTGTACTACCTTTTATTTTCATGTTTTCCTTTAAAAGATCTTGTGTCTCACCTGATGACTTCTCTTCCAACAACAACTCAAGTGACATCGTCATGTCCCCACCTGCTCAGTATTGGTTCTTGGATCAGTACAGATACTGTGTGAGATGTGGCAGGTCCCACTTCAGAGATAACTGGGTAAGGATACCATATAAACCAACACGTGATGTACTCAACTTGGTGCTAGATGGTGATAAAATGTATTCAGAGCAAGTTACAACAGGTGAGGTCTAAATCCCCACTAAGGTATAAACAGGATGTGAATCAGTCATAAACATAAGCAAAGAGGAATATACTGAATTTCCTCTCTAATATGTGTACTGTAAAAAACTTGTTATTAATTAATAAGGAAAAACTGGTACTAAAATTACCAGTCTTATAAAATTCTCTCGCAGTAGGATTTTTTCCTTTCATCTTCCTTTCACTTTCTTCCTTCTTTCTTCCTTTCTTCCTTCCTTTCTTTCTTTCTTTCTTTCTTTCTTTCTTTCTTCCTCCCTCCTTCCCTCTCTCTCTTCCTCCTTCCCTCTCTCTTTCTCTCTCTCCCTTTCTCTCTTTTTCTTTCTCTTTTTCTTTCTTTCTTCCTTCCTTCCTTTCTTTCTTCCTTCCTTCCTTTCTTTCTTTCTTCCTTTCTTTCTTTCTTTCTTTCTTTCTTTCTTTCTTTCTTTCTTTCTTTCTTTCTTTCTTTCTTTCTTTCTTCTTTCTTTCTTGTTTTCTTCCTTCCTTCCTTTCTCTTTCTTTCTCTTTCTTTCTTTCTTTCTTTCTTTCTTTCTTTCTTTCTTTCTTTCTTTCTTTCTTTCTTTCTTTCTTTCTTTCTTTCTTCCTTTCTTCCTTTCTTTTTCTTTCTTGTTTTCTTCCTTCCTTCCTTCCTTCCTTTCTTCCTCTTCCTTCCTTCCTTCCTTTCCTTCCTTCCTTCCCTCCCTTCCTTCCTTCCTTCCTTCTTTCCTTTCTTTCTTTGTTCCTTCTTTCTTTGTTCCTTCCCTTCCTTTCTTCCTTTCTTCCTTCCTTCCTTTCTTTCTTTCTTTCTTTCTTTCTTTCTTTCTTTCTTTCTTTCTTTCTTTCTTTCTTTCTTTTTCTTTCTTTCTTTCTTTCTTTTTCTTTCTTCTTTCTTTCTTGTTTTCTTCCTTCCTTTCCTTCCTTCCTTTCCTTCCTTTCTCTTTCTCTCTTCTTTCTTTCTTTCTTTCTTTCTTTCTTTCTTTCTTTCTTTCTTTCTTTCTTTCTTTCTTTCTTTCTTTCTTTCTTTCTTTCTTTCTTTCTTTCTTCCTCCCTTTCTCTCTTTCTCTTTCTCTCTTTTTTTTCTTTCCTTCATTCCTCCCTCCCTTCCTCTCTCTCTCTTTCACTCTCACTCTCCCTCTCTCCTCCTGGCTATGCACTCAGGAATACTCTTGGTGGTACTCAGAGGACCATATGGGATTGGTCACATGCAAGGCAACCACCCTACTTGCTGTACTATCTATCCAGCCCTGGATTATTTTTTCTCTGGTGTTAAAGATTTCACTGAATACGTAAGTCCAAAATCAGTTACATCGTGAGAGGATATGATAAGTTCAGAGGTTTCCACATTTTCTTTGTCTTTTATGAAGATATTAAACCCATATGATTGAAGAGTGTTCCCTGCATCCATCTCAAACTAAATTGCAAATGTGTACCTGACTCCCTTGAATTTTGTTTTTATTTCTTCTATAATCTATAAGAGACAGGTTCTATGTTGGTCCCATTCTTAAAGTCTGGCTGATCTCAGTATTCTTTGGATGATACTTACAATCTTAGAGTTATAAGAAAAAATTCTTTTTTTAGGAAAAAAATGTTTTATAAAGCTAACCTTTGTATTTTAGCTAGTTCCTTTTTCATGGCTTTGAAAATAAGCCTGAATTTTGTACTTCATAAGATACCAAAATGTCACATAATAACTTCTTTGGTTTTCACAGTCAACACCTTTTTATGGAGTGGCCAACTACACCAAAGGAACTCTATTCGCCCCTTCATCTAAATTTTAAAGTATTGTACTCTTGAACATTCAGAAAAAAACCCGGTTCAATGATGTCTTTGTTATTCAATAT
Source organism: Sorex araneus (assembly GCF_027595985.1). NCBI lineage: Eukaryota > Metazoa > Chordata > Mammalia > Eulipotyphla > Soricidae > Sorex > Sorex araneus. The sequence goes on along the minus strand of NC_073307.1, from coordinate 158,160,846 downwards.
TTATATATTTATGTATTTTTACCTATTTTATTCCCCATCATGATGGTTTTAAAGAGTTGTTTTTAATTTTCAATATGGCCACAAATCCATAAATAAAACTTGACAATTTTTATTACATATGTGTTTATTAATCTCAATCTTACAGCTTTGTTTTGGTGCCACACCTGATGGTACTCAGGGCTCTCTCCTGGATGTGTATGCAGGGATCACTCACAACAAGGCTCAGGGGACCATATGGGGTACTAGGGATAGAACCCAGGTTGACTGTACACTAAAGCTCCTTACCTGCTATTTTATCTCTCCAGTCCCCATCCACCCACCAATTTCACATTCCAAGTTCCTGAATTGAGTTTCCATGAAAGTGGGAGCTAGAAAGGAGGTCTTTATTACCAATCTGTTCTCAATAGCTATTCACCCAGCTGTCGAAATCTTGTGCTATCTCTATGCTGTCATATGAAGAGAGAAAAGAATCTGAAATCTAAATCCAGCATAACTGCCTCTCTTGGGCTCTGCAAGTTTAGACACGGAGACTACAGTGTGACTTGAGTCTGTACTCTGTTATCACCGCAACCCATGTCAATACTTACTATATCCTGTTCTATTTCCTGGAGGGCCCTAATTCTCGGCTATAGAAGCTTTTCTCAGAGTTACTGTATTGTTGAAAGTCCTACTGCTCCTCGCCAAAGCTACCAGTCAAGAGATGAGGTGACAAAAAAAAAAAAAGAGATGAGGTGACAAGTAGAGAAAGAGCTTTATTAACATCAAGACACAGGGTGGGACATAGCACATTCAGATCCTCAAGAACCACTTGCTTACATGCTGTCAAGAAACATGTATTAGAGAAACAAATATTTTTTTAAATGTAGATTTTCAAACTAGTATTTGCAAACTGCATAAAGGTAGTCAAGAAATGACAATGTAACCGTCCTGTTGGTGGCATTGTGGCTAGCATAGCCACCTTCCAAAAAACACGCATGTGAATTTATTGAAGTTCTTCTAAAACATATTTCATGTATCAATAAATCTAAACGAAGATTTCACATTAAGGGTTCAGCCTTCATTACCTTCATGATAATGGAATTTGGGGGAAAGATCACGAGAAGGGAAATATTCTTTATATCCTCAACTATCTATCGTAGAAGAAGTTTATTTCACAGTTCTTAAATCCAGCTCTTAACTTTTTAAAGCTCATTTTACTATGAAAAAAAAGATGTGCTGGAAGTTGTGGATATAGAACTGGTGTACGAGAACACAAAAACATTAACTTGAAAAGATCTGTGTACAATTATGTTCATTGCAGTGCTTAGTACGCTAGCCAGGACATGAAAACAACACAATTGTCCAAGAGCTGATAAATGGATAAAGAAGTTGTGGCAGACATACACAATTTCCTATGTAGCCACAAGGAAAGATGAAATCTTAAAGTTTGCTGAAACATGGATAGAATTGGAGGGCATCATGTTGAGTAAAATATGTCAGGGGGAGAATAACGAACAATAAGTAATCTCACTTATGGTACACAGCAACAAATCAAGGGAATAGACAGGATCAAATAATGACAAACTCTTAGACTTGGATTATAAAACAAATTACTTAGCAGTGGAGGGAGGGATGTGGGGGACGGAAATATAGCCTAGAACAGTGATAGAGGGTTTTGAACACTTTAGTGGTGGTGAGGTAGAGTAACTTGGGCATCAAAACCACTAACATTAACACTACCCCTAAACTATAGTACATTGTAAATTTTTAGAAATAAAAATATTATACACACACAACATAATACTACTTGGCTCTAAGATGAAATCTTGGGGCTGGAGAGATTGCACAGTGGATAGGGAGTTTGCCTTGCACACGGCTGACCCAGGTTTGATTCCCGGCATCCTATATGGTCCCCTGAGCACAGCCAGGAGTAACCCCTGAGCATCACTGAGTGTGACCCAAAAAGAAAAAAAAAAACAGATGAAATCTTCCCTTTCGCTACAACCTGGATGGAATGAGAGGGTATCACATTAAGTGAAATAAGACAAAGGCAAAGGGGTAAGTGTCAGACAAATCTCTATCATATGTGGTATTGAGAGGAATACAGCAAGGGATTGAATAGTATACAATGATAGCAAACCCTTAGACTTTGTCAACAGAACTGAGATTGCCAAGTGGTGAGGAGAGGAAGGTTGCAGGTGGGAAGGAAGAGGTGGACAAGATGTGTTATCCGGAGAGTAGTGGGTAGTCTTTGGTACTTTGGTGGGGGGGGGAATAAAATTAAACCATACATCCAAAGTATTAACACTATTGTAACCACGCTACCTCAACAACAATAAAATATACCAAAAAAACCCTAATTTGATAAAGAGAAAAGTCTTCCCTGAATAACCTACATATTAGGAATTAACCTAATTCCTAACCTTAAACACTAGGAATTATGTTGTACCTAATAAAAGTAGTGGAGCAAATATACTATGGCAGGCAGGCAACAAACAGATAAATTAAATTAGGCAAATTTTTTTTCATTTACCATTTTTTAAAATTTTTTATTGAGTCACCATGTGGAAAGTTACAAAGTTTTCAGGTTTAAATCTCAGTTATACAATGCTCGAATACCCATCCCTTCACCAGTGCTCATATGCCACCACCAAGAGTCCCAGTATAGCTCCATCCCGCCCCCCCACACCCCTAACCCCCCCACGCCCCTAGCTCCCCCACCCTTAGCCCCCCCCCACCTGTGTAACTAATAAATTTCACTTTACTTTCACTTTGATTGCATACAATATTTCAACAAAACTCACTATTATTGTTTGGAGAGTCTCTCCCCTAAAGTCAGACCTGCTGAAAAGGAAAATTTTTAGACTAAAATAAAAGAACAATTAGTGCCCAAGGGATTGTTCTTGTAGTGCTCAGGGTACCATGTGGTGTCATGGATCAGATTCTGGTTCTTATACATGGAAAATGTACACTTAGTGCATCAAGGGCTCTCTCTCTCTCCCTCTCTCCCTCTCTCTCTTTCTCTCTCTCTGTCTCCCCCTCTCCCTCTTTCCCTCCCATCTTCCTTCCCTCTTATCTTCCTTCCCTCCCTCTCTCTTCTCACATAGATCTTAATTCATCCCTCTATCTTCCCTTTGTGTAGCCATTCAACTACTAGGAAAACAATAATAGGAAATGAAGCAAACAAGCAAGGTGGCCCCTCAAAAAGCTTGGGTATAACAAATATATATTGGAAAAATCATCAATTGGAAAGTTAGGTAAAGGTTAAAGGGCTATTAGTGCTGAAAATTTTTTTTGTAATAGCAAGTAAATTTTTGCATAAAAACTGTATGGAAAGGGGCCACATCAGAAAGATAGTACAACATGTATGGTGCTTGCCTTGCATGCAACCCACCTGGGTTTGATCCCCAGTGTCCATATGGTCCCCCAAGCACCACCAGGAGTAATTTCTGAGCGCAGAGCAAAGAGTAACCCCTGAGCATCACCAGGTGTGGTCCTCAAACCAATAAATAAACAAATAAGCAAATTTATTCATAAATGTCTATATTTCCAATTCAGAACACTGGTTTATGCATCTTTGCCACTGTGACATATTGATCTACTAACTGGAATTAACCACAAAATTCACATTGCTCCCCATGTACAAAGGAGGATGAGGAAATATGTGAAAACTTTTAGCAGAGTTAGAGCCAATACAAAGTTAAATTAAAAATATTTTTAAATTGATATCCAAACCATGGAATATGAACCACAAGTGTGCAGTATCATGATTTATTTATAAGAAAAATATAGCCCCTTAATTTTTTAGGAATTAACCTAATACCTAATCATAAACACTAAGAATTATGAATTGATAAAAGGAGTGGAGTAAACATACTATTCCTGGGAACAGATAGGGAGGCGCCTAGGGGTGTCTCCCATAATCATATCCCCCCTCAAAGAAAAAAATTTTAGTCCCAAGCTACCAAGAGTATCGCGCCTGCACGGCAGAGCCTGGCAAGCTACCCGTGACGTATTGGATATGCCAAAAACAGTAACAAAAAGTCTCACAATGGGAGAGATTACTGGTGCCCACTCAAAATCAATGAGCAATGGGATGACAGTGACAGTGATAGTGACATTCTGATGACTAAAATACATTTCTCATTTATTTGGTAGGGGACAGATTTCCTGACTCACACATTCCCAAATGCATGGCATTTCTTAGGTGTTGAGAGCAATCAAATTGTCATTCTGCTGAGAAGAAAAGTACCTGCCATAGAGGCAGGCAGGGGGTGGGGATTGGGGGTTGATGGGAGGGAACCTGGGGACACGGGTGCTGGGAAATGTACACTGGTGAAGGGATGAGTGTTGGAATACTATATGACTGAAATCCGATCATGAACAGTTTTGTAAAAATTTTTTTAAATGTCTGTTAAAAGATTGAGCTAACTTTTGGAAGCACCCAAGGATGAGGGTTGGCTGCCTGGAGAACAACGTGACTAAAGGTGGTCAACTTCCAGTCCTAAAACCAGACCTCTGGGGGGGCCGGAGCGATAGCACAGCGGGTAGGGCGTTTGCCTTGTACGTGGCCAACCCGGGTTCGAGTCCCAGCATCCCATATGGTCCCCCAAGCACCGCCAGGAGTAATTCCTGAGTGCAAAGCCAGGAGTAACCCCTGAGCATCGCTGGGTGTGACCCAAAAATTAAAAAAAAAAACCCAGACCTCTGGAGAGCGGAGACTGAGGTGGAGTTCAACTGCCAGTGATCGAAGATTTAGGTCGATGCCTACGTAAGTAATGAGGCCTCTATGCAAACTGTAGGGATAGACATTGAAGAGCTTACAGGTTGATGAACATGTATAATTTGAACATGTCACGGAAGACCCCAGTTCTCTTTCCATATCTTATCCTATTCATCTCTTCCACTAACTGTTGTTAATATCTTTTTGTAGTATTTCAGTGATCCAGTAAATAAATGGGTTCCCTGAATTCTGGTAACTGAATCAAAAGACCACAAGACCTTTGATTTAGAGCCAGTCAGTCAGCAAACAGGTAATAAGCCTGAGTTGGTACAAGCGTCTGAAGGTTGAGAGCAGGTGTTAGGAACCTTCAATCTGAAGCCAGGTGGTAAGAAGTACAGGAAACAGGTAACAGGCTAAGCCTGCAACTGGGACTTAAAGGGGAAGGTGGTAACCCTTACATGATAACCTTTCAGTATCTGTATTACAAATCATAATGCTTAAAAGAAGGGGAAAAGGAGAAGGGGGGAAGTGTCTGCCATAGATGTGGGGAAGGGGGCAGGAGGGAAACTGGGGACATTGGTGGTGGGAAATGTTGATGAAGGAACAGGTGTTGGAACATTATATGGCTGAAACCCAATAATGAACATTTTGTAACTGTATATCTCACTGATATTAAATTAGATATATATAGATAAAAATATAGATATAGATATAGATATATGGGCTGGAGCGAAGCACAGTGGGTAGGGCATTTGCTTTGCATGTGGCCAACCTGGGTTCAATTCCTCTGCCCCTCTCAGAGAGCCTGGCAAGCTACCAAGAGTATCCCGCCCGCATGACAGAGCCTGGCAAGCTACCCATGGCATAATAAATATGCCAAAAACAGTAACAACAAGTCTCACAATGGAGACGTTACTGGTGCCCGCTCGAGCAAATCAATGAGCAACGGGATGATAGTGATACAGTGATATATATATATATACACATACATATATACACATATATATATTTAAAGGTAAAGGTGGTTTTAGTTGACTGAGTCCTTTACCTATGGAATCCGATGATATCTCTGGGTAGATAGTATCAGAATTAAGTGAATTCCAAGATTTCTGCTGGTGTCTGGAAACTAACAGTTCTCAGATTGTGGAGATGTGAATGCAGGCACATACACATGTGCTAGCTTATATAAACACATGCACACACACACACACACATACACACACATACACACACGCTGAAATTGGGTTCAGAAACCTTATTCAGCATGGGGGAAGGAGGGAAGTAATTCATGAAAACATGCACATAGAAATATAAAATTCATATTCTGCCCTGAAATAAAACTCTTTCTACCAAATAATACTTTTTCTAAACTAGATGGACTTTCCGTCCTCAAAGAGCTGAGAAGGAAAATTCTGAATACTTTGTAGACTTTCAATAAACATCTCTAAAGTTTAAGAGCTAGTGATATGTTAATTACTTCCTAAATTTTGAAAAGTGTCACAAATGATATATGGAGTCATATATTGTATATCTCGACCTTATTTCAAATTTAAAAGAAATATTAACATAGTCTTCATATTTGTAAAAATGTAGAGCAAAACTACTTATATCCCTAGGTGTATAGACTCCCTATTTTAATTAAAGCTTTAGAACATGGATCCAAATATTATGTCTTTCCCTTACCCTCTTCATCTTTTTTTATGACTTAGTAGCACTAGATCTTCTGAGACAAAACTTTAAAAATAATAAATAGAAAGGACGTTGTTACAACTTCTAATTCATTTTTCCTTTGAAGAATTTTTCCTTTTTTCTAATTTTTTTTTGTAACCTTAACCTGTAACTTCATTCACTGCTTTAAAACAAATAAAGAAAGACAGAAAGAGCCAGCCCCATCTTCTAAACCTTTGCTCACTGCCTCTCCCTTCCTGGTGTGTTTCAATAAAATGTCACAAGGCATTCATATCTGTGGGTTTTATATACTTCAGATATATATTACTCAAAATATATAAATACATATAATATATATTTTATGGGGCTGGAGCAATAGCACAGCGGGTAGGGCATTTGTGTTGCACGTGGCCAACCCTGGTTCAATTCCTCTGCCCCTCTCGGAGAGCCTGGCAAGCTATTGAGAGTATCTTGCCCGCACGGCAGAGCTTGGCAAGCTACCCGTGGCATATTCAATATGCCAAAAACTGTAACAACAAGTCTCACAGTGGAGACATAACTGGTGCCCGCTTGAGCAAATTGATGAGCAATGGGATGACAAGTGATACAATGATACAGTGATATATTTTATATATAAAAATATACATAACATATAATATAATATTAATATCAACATATATAATACCTGGCAAGCTACCCGTGGCGACTTCGATACCCAAAAACAGTAACAATAGGTCTCATTCCCCTGACCCTGAAAAGAGCCTCCAATCGTTGGGAAAGATGAGTAAGGAGAGGCTGCTAAAATCTCAGGGCTGGGAGGAATAGAGATGTTGCTGGTGCCTGCTGGAGTAAATCGACGAACAACGGGATGACAATGACAGTGACAGTGATACATATAATACATATAAATCTTCCCATTGCTCATCGATTTGTTCCAGCAGGCACCAGTAACGTCTCTCACTGTGAGACTTGTTGTTACTGTTTTTGGCATATCCAATACGCCACGGGTAGCTTGCCAGGCTCTGCCGTGTGGGCGTGATACTCTTGGTAGCTTGCCGGGCTCTCTGAGAGGGATGGAGGAATCAAACATGGGTCGGCCGTGTGAAAGGCGAACGCCCTACCATTGTGCTAGCACTCCAGCCCACATATAAATAAAATACTCAAAATCAATTCTTTGATTTTTCAGTGATATCATCCACAAAAAAAATCATTAGGACCAGGAGCCAAGACTTCTTTATCCTGAATACAATGTTCTATTTTGTTTCTGGGGGTTGAAATCAGGGTCAAGAACACAAACTTCTTTGCTATCTCTAATCCAGAGCCTTCTACTTGGGCCAAACAATATTAAGCTTGTCAATAGAAACATGCATAAGACAAGGGAAGTTAGGAAGAGTAGGTCAACTGCAGCCCCAACGCTGCTAAATGACTGCATCTGTGACTTTTTACTGAAACCCAGTCACAGCCATTCACTGATGGATGTGTCTAGGAGCTGAGGGGAAAAAACTGAAACCTAAGAACTGAGCATGAGGCGCAAGTGATAGAACACACACAGTTTCTACACTGGGAACCAGATGGTCTGTGTTCTACGCTGGCGTCCCAGCATTAGCAAGTGTGGATCCCACTCCCCCACTTCAGGGGAAAAAAAAACAGCAACACGAGTGACCCCTTTGTGCTATTGATTAAAAGACTGCTATCCACCTGTATTTCCACTTATTACATCATTTATTGGATTGGGCTGGAGCGATAGCATAGCAGGTAGGGCGTTTGCCTTGCATGCGGCCGACCTGGGTTCGATTCCACCGTTCCTCTCAGAGAGCCCGATAATCTACCAAGAGTATTCTGCCGGCACGGCAGAGCCTGGCAAGCTCCCCGTGGCATATTCGATATGCCAAAAACAGTAACAGCAAGTCTCACAATGGAGATGTTACTGGTGCCCACTCGAGCAAATCAATGAACAACAGGACAACAGTGTTACAGTGCTACATCATTTACATTTTTTTTCACCCGTGGAATCAAACAGTATCCTTGGTGGGTGGGTAAGAGGTATGAGTGGAGATTTAATTTTCAGCAGCCAGTGGGGTCTTGGGAATCCTTGAGGATTTAAAAATGAGCCTCCACAAAGCTGAATGAAGAACTGCCTGACAAGGAAAGGGTGATTCCATAGACGCAGAGCAGACAAAGGCCAGAGAAACCTCAACTGACACGATCTGCTATAAACACTTATTCATGTGTAATCTGAGTGCCAGATCACCAACCTTTACCCAGTTGAGTTAATTGGGCGTTCTCTGATGCTGTTCAAGTGTAGATTCAAATACAGTGAAGGCAGTTCACTTGTTACTGGACAATATTGCTTTCCTTCCCTTAAATAGTGCCAACCCTCCACGTTGCAGAATCTTTTTTAAAAAAATCAATTCAAAAGATGTGAATCCTAGCAAAAGGCTTCATTCTTGGGGGCGGGGTGGGCTATGAGAGGGAGAAAGAGCCTTTTTCTTTAAGTGTGGAAGCACTAAAATAAATCTACCTCCAATTTATAATTACAGGCCCTTGTGAAGCTGTAAAGGCAACATTTCCCATATTGGCCTGGGGAATGTATTTATGATATTAAAATTTTTTATGAAGAAAGTGGGGGGGCTCCTATGTGGTACTCAAGGCAAAGGCCAAAGGATGTGATACGCTGAGGCCCTTCAGTGCTGAGGGGTACCCAGGCCTAGGGAACCTGGCAGAGTGGGGATTGCTGGGCTCACAGGTCTTACTCTCCTGAGAACCAGATGGCCTGTTTTCTACCACTGGTTTCGAAGCATGAGCCCTAAACGGCATCATTAACACCTGTACTAGCTCCAAGGGCCCCGCATGTTAAACTCGAATCTCAAGGATTGCATTGGGCTCAGACCTAGATTTTTATCCTACCTCAGGGCACCAAGCAGTAAAAGCAGTCTTTGATGAGTCAGGATGTCAGAGTGACCAAGTGCCTCTAGAGGACAAATAAAAAGTCTTTTTTTAATACTTGGCGATGAAGTACTTCAAGACCTCCTCTCTTGAAGGTCTCCCGCTTGTCAGAAGTCTGTGTTGAAATGTCATAAGCAGCTCCAAAAACACGTTCGTCTTCTGCAGGGCAGCTAGGAGACACTGAAATCAAGTTCTTACTTTTGTCCCAATGCAGAAATGACTCCTTCAAGTTAGCAACATTAAGAGTTTGCATGTTGTGTTTCCTCCTCCCTGAGTGCCTTTCCCTGCACGTGGGACAGCTTTCATAGCTTAGATCCAGCTTGAACATAGTTCCTGAAAGGGCATCCCAGAGGTCCTGCTCTGAAGTCCTGTCTTCCTCCCCTTATCCCCACCTTCCCGTCTCCCTCATCAGTCGCATCCATCCAAACATCTGCTACAGTACCAACTTATCCATTAGCTATGTGTAGGGAGCCATTTTACAAGCCCAGCTCTTATCCTCTAGTCAAGCGGAGGCTTACTTGGGATTCCTGTAACAAGGTCACCACTGTTGACCTTACTGATCTTATCAGTTCGCCATTCCTCTCTCACTAGCCAACACCCATGCCTGATCTGCATTTTACTATTGTTCCTATGGGGGTCCAAGCGTGCATACCACCCCCTCCCACCAAGAGGTATAAGTATTGTAACTGCAGTAGAATAAACTCTCTCTCTCACTCTCTCTCTCTCTCTCTCTCTCTCTCTCTCTCTCTCTCTCTCTCTCTCTCTCTCTCTCTCTCTCTCTCTCTCTCTCTCTCTCTCTCCCTCCTCCTGCGTCTGCGTCTGTTCATTTGGCTGCATCCCCTCTTTAGCCCCGAGAAGGGTCCTCCCTGCGGGACAGGATGACGCCCGCAGGGGGGACCCCACAGCTATGCATATGTGACCTGTCCTTTAGGCCAGAAAGCTCCAGGCTGGAGGTGACCTTGTGTTTCCTGCCAAATGCTCAACTCCTAGGACCTAAAGCATCATCCAATACAGGGGACGGTGCTCAAATTCTATTCCTTACTATGTGGAAAGGTAACAGTTTGACCAGAACAAGAAAAATCCCTTGTTTCTAGGAGACAAATGGAGATACAATATTACTTTCAAGAAAGAAAACTGATAACAAGATTTTCTTGGTTACTGAACTAATTGGAGCGGAGGAGCTCTGCACAGAGAGAGACAGAGACAGAGACAGACAGAGACAGAGACAGAGGAGAGCCTGCAAACTCATTTCCATTCTCCACGCATCAATAAGCAGTCTTGCCCACATCTTCCCTGTGCCATGCAGGTGTACCAGAGCAGAAACACTGTATCACTGTATCACTGTCATCTGTTGCTCATGATTTGCTCGATTGGGCACCAGTAATGTCTCCACTGTGAGACTTATTGTTACTGTTTTTGGCATATCAAATAAGCCATGGGTAGCTTGCCAGGCTCTGCCGCGCCGGTGGGATACTCTCAGTAGCTTGCCGGGCTCTCCTAGAGGGGCGGAGGAATCGAACCCGGGTTGGCCATGTTCAAGGCAAACGCCCTACCTGCTGTGCTATCCTCCAACCCGTAGCAGTAACAATGGAATGTTAATACTATTTTTTAAAATTTTATTGAATCGCTGTGAGATAGTTATAAGCTTTCACGTTTAGGTTACAATCACACAATGATCAAACACCCATCCCTCCACCAGTGCACATTCCCCACCACCAATATCCCCGGTATATCCCCCCCCCCTTTTGCATCCTCCTCCTGCCTGCATGGCAGAAAGTATTCCCCATACTCTCTTTCTACTTTTGGGCATTATGGCTTGCAACACAGACACTGAGAGGTCATCATGTTTGGTTCATTATCTACTTTCAGCACACATCTCTTATCCAGACTGATTCCTCCAGCCAACTGGGAACTTTGCAAGTAAGTCCGTTGTTATTCGCTCTCCTCCCTACAGGGGGCACTGCTGAGTAAACCTAGAGGCACCCATCAAGGTCTTTCAGAAAAATAAACAGATCTGTGAACTTTTACTCATTTAGCAAATATTGTAGCACCTGCTTCCGGTTTTTTTTTCATTGATTTGAACTTATCATCATTTTCACATAAGTCACTATTTTAAGAAATGTTAAAGAAACTACTGATCGATCAATCTGACAGTATTTATCACAGCTTTTGAAAAATCACTTTATGCAAACAGAGAACTCTTATATGCACTTTAAATTGTATCATTTTCCTGCTGCATACAAAAGCAAATGCAAGTCACATTAACTGCTCAGTAATCCGTGTCCCTGTTTTCCCACAGAATAATCCTCTGGGCCATGTAGGTATTGATTATGCAATAGCTCTTGAAAAAAAAAATCACTATTCTCTTCAATTATTCTCTCTAATTGCCTGACTAGTGGTCATCGTGTTCAAGTTTTCATGCCTGACTCCTTCTCTGATTTTTCCTGGATGAGTAATAGAAAGTTCCCGATTAAGTTCTCCACTTACACATTCACAACAACAACCCTTCCCACTGGCCAATTGTAATGTCATTAACTCAAAAATGTCTGGATATTGGTTAATTGGGGGCTTCGGGGTATTAAAATAGATGAAATGTGGTGTATTTCCCAGTTCTTTTCTAGATAGGAGATGCAGATGTAGGGGTGGTAGCACACAGTCAGGGTGGGGGGGACAATAGGGCAGGGGTCACATATCTGGTACTACAATGAAGAGATGCAGACATTAAGAATTAAGCAAAGTTAGGGGCTGGAGCGATAGCACAGCGGGTAGGGCGTTTGCCTTGCACGCGGCCGACCTGAGTTCGATCCCCGGCATCCCATATGGTCCCCCAAGCACCGTCAGGAGTAATTCCTGAGTGAAAAGCCAGGAGTAACCCTTGTGCATTGCTGGGTGTGACCCAAAAATAAAAAAAAAAAAGAATTAAGCAAAGTATAGTCTCATATTAGATGGCAGAAAACACTACAAAAGGTTTCATATGTAGGATAGAATTTTTGAATAACTTTCTCTGTCAGGGAAGTCCTTGATGAGAACTCAGCATGTCAGGTGAATGACCCATATGGCGGTGGGGGGGGGGGGGCGCAGATGGCAGTGAATATTCCAGGCGGAAGGAACATCAAGATGCAAAGATCCTAAGGGAGGGGCATGTCTGCCCTACTCAATGAAGGACAAGGGCAAGGAAAATGAGGAGTTGAGGGCTGGTATTCCCTAGTCTTCTTCCTAGAGAAAATAATAAATGCAGACTCATGGACCAGAATAAATCCTGTGGTTTCTACTGTGAATCATAGTTGCACAGATAAAGACATTGAGCAGAGGAAGGCCATCATCTTAATGTTATTAGGTTAAATGGTATTTCCCTCTCACCAAGAGATATGCTGAAGGGCTAACACTTGTGTAACACTGTCCTTGTGTATTAGTCTCAGACTATTTTTAGTAAAATCCCACAAGTGCATTCAATAATTCTATGTCTGTCCCTCTCCCTCTGACTCATTTCACTCAGCTTGATACTCTCCACATTCATCCATTTATCGGAGAATTTCATGACTTCAGGTTTTCTGGTAGCTGCGTAGTATTCCACTGTGTAGATATACCATAAGAACCTGGGTTTAAGGTAGGCATATTGGGGCTTGCCTAACTCCCCAAGGTTTGCCTTTAGTAAGTCAAGGAAAAATCAGAATGATACTAAGCCTTGTTTAACTACACAGAGGAGGGGGAAAATGTATAAATGATCTAAACATGAATATGCCAGCTCAGGGGCTGGAGCACAAGCTATGCATGCAGAAGGCCTGGGTTCAGTCACCAACACCACCATAGTCCCCTGAGCATAGTGGAGGAGGCAGCGATCTTCAAGCTCAGCACTGGGATTAGACCCCACTCAGTGTGACTCAAACCCTGTCCCGTTCACTCTGAAAATAAAAGCATCTGCTTAATAAAGAGATGCTGAGATGGTGGCGAAAATAGATGCAATATGCAATACAGGAAGACTCCAAACACCAAGCCCTTCAGGTTGGATTCCTTCTTCATGATGACAAGCATCATCTCAGTCATTTATTTCAATTTTCAAGTTTCTCCTCTATAAACTTCCAATATTGATTCTAATGGGAATACCCAGTAGCACGTGTTAGTAACTCATTATTTGGCTTAAGGATCTGAAGCAGTTCCCGCCATCAAATATTTGACAACCTGTTAAGTAACAGGTGTTTGCGTGGTGCAGTCATAGATAAGAGAAGGGGCAAGAAAAACTTACCCTTGCCACTGGCCCATGGTTGGAAGCTTGCCTTAAGTGGAGGAAGGGGGAGAAGGCAGTTAGAATAGAGAAGGGAGCACTGTGACTGTGACAGTTGGAAAATAGCACTCTGGACAATAATTGAAGGCTAAAAGTAGGCACAAGGTTATACATAATAACCTTACTATACTGTACCTTACTGTATTGCAAACCATAACAACCAAAAGGAGAGAGAGAGACAGAGAGAGAGGAGGAGGAGGAAGAGGAGGAGGAGGAGGAGAAGGAGGAGGAGGAAGGAGGAGGAGGATAAGGAGGAGGAGAAGGAGGAGGAGGAAAAAGGAGGAGGAGGAGGAGGAGAAGGAGGAAGAAGAAGAAAAAGAAGAAGAAGAAGAACAACAACAACAACAACGACAATGACGACGACGACAATGACTGAAAGCCAATCATGGGCAACATTGTGACTTAAGATGATTTAGTAAAAAAATAAAATAAAATAACTTACCGTTTTCTTTAAGGAACTCACATTCTGGTAGGAGACACACTTCAAACACAATCAAAGGGGTTGGGGACAGGGTGATTAGCTCAAAGTTCTGGGATGTATGTTTGAAACAGGAGCTTCAGGTTTGAGCCCCATACTGAGCTCTTGCTCCCCCAGTACTGCTGGGAGTGACCTTTACACACCAAGTTGGGACCAGCCTCCCATGCCCAGTCAAATGTGACCCAGAATGGTCACTGTCACTGTCATCCTGTTGTTCATCAATTTGCTCGAGCGGGCACCAGTAACGCCTCCATTGTGAGATTTCTTGTCACTGTTTTTGGCATTTAGAATAGTCACTGGTAGCTTGCCAGGCTCTGCAGTGTGGGCGGGATACTCTTGGTAGCTTGCCAGGCTCTCCAAGAGGGACGGAGGAATCAAACCCAGGCCGGCTGCATGCAAGGCAAACACCCTACCCGCTGTGCTATCGTTCCAGTCCCAAAAATAAATCATATCATTCTGCAAAGAGCTAACTGCAGAGTTAGCAAGAGAAGACTAAACAGAAGAAATGATGGGGGTGAGAGAGTTATCTCTAGGCCTGGAGATTCAGAAAGATTGTCTCTAAGTAAATACCATTTCAGTGGAAGGATGAGCAGGCTGCTTGAGGAAGCAGTGCCACCCGAAAATAAGCTTTCAAGAGAGGAAAACCACACTTGCACAGAAGACCTGGGGCAGGAAGGAACTTAGCACAAGAGAAGAACTGAAAAAAAAAAATGAAATTGAAGTGTGATGTTGAAGATGGGGGAGACGAGGCAGTTAGATGGACCGGGTCAGAAGGCATCAGTGCTTAGAGATCAGTCTTCAAATATAGAGTTAGGGGCCCAGAACAATAGTTCAGTGGGTCAGGCATTTACCTTGCAGGCAGCTAACCTGGGTCAATCTCTGGCATCCCATATTGGGCCCTGGGCCCAACAGGAGTGGACTATAGAACCAGGAGTTTCACCTGAGCATTGTCACCGCCCACGCAAAAATATAAAGTTTCATCTGAAGTGCAATGGAAACTGACTATTCCTAACTACAAGCCAGTAGATCTGCTGGGAAAATACGTATGGGCGGGTGGAGGGAGGTTATTGTAAATGTACAACTGGAATATTACTCGGCTATGAAAAAAATTTGCCATTTGGAATGACATAGAGGGTGTCATACTTAGTAAACTAAGTTAGATGGAGAAATATAGACACACATAATTTACTCTTTCAAGAGAAATCGAACAAATGAATAATCTAAGTAAAAACAAAAATAAACTTTTGGACTATGATACAGAATTGGTGATGGGGGCAGGGGGTGGCGGGAGTGGAAAGGGTAAATGAGACAAAAGGGGTCAGTTATAAGGCAGAACTGGAATTTTTCATGATAAATTTAATGTAGCATACTGTAGATGTTGATGTGCAATAACATATGCCTGAAACGTACATCTTACACTATAATGTAACTTCAAGTTACAAGTGTTGTTATTGGGCCAGAGAGATAAGGCGCTTGCCCTACATATGGGAAACCATGGTTCCTATCCTGGCACCACACATGGTCCCTGGGCATTCCCAGGACTGATCCTTGAGCACAGAGCTAGGAGTAAGTCCTGAGTACCTCTGGGTATGGCTCAAGACAACCCCCCTCACATATATCATTATTATTTGGGTGGGGGACTCCATACCAGTGCTTAGTGACCAAGGCCACTTCCTGTGACACTCAACCACCTGCGATGGATGACTGACACTGAGAACATGACCCTGGGGACTGCGAAGACTCTGGTGCTGGGAATATCAGGACCACCCCAGCAGTGTTTGGGGGGTCTTAGGAGTACACTCTATAATAGCCGTGTGTTGCTAGGGAAAGAACCATATATATGCCTTGTATATGCACACATTCTTGCATTTCCAATTCCCCCAGCCCCTAGGAATTTAATTTTTAAGAAATAAAAAAATGCAAATAAAGCAAACCACCTTACTGAATATTAGGTAGTTGGTAGACTGGGAGCTATATTGTGTGGGTTCTCTAAGTGGCTTTCCCAGCAGGTTAATTCATGTAACCATACATTGTGGGGCCCAGCTTTCAAACCACACAATTTGGTGCAAGAGCAAATTTCAAACTTTCACTTGCATCCTATGTGCTAACTTCCTATTGACTCAATAGGACCAATACAAGAAAAACTTAAATTTAGGCAGATGGCTCTCATGCAAATAAAATTTGCAAAACAGTAACATGCAATTATCATTTAAACTGGGTATTAAAAATAAACTCTAAGACACTCCCAACATAAATGAGTTTACCAAGAGGAGGAGAGACGAAGCTAGAACTTCAGCACAGTGGCGGGTATGGGCACTTTGGTGGTGGGTATGTTCTAATCATACCACATGCCTAACACATAAATACTAACACTAAATTTGAGTTAGGTAAACCATGTCACCTCAAATTTTTGGCTTTTGGGGTCACACCTGTCAATGCTCAGAGGTTACTCCTGCCTCTGCACTCAGGAATTCCTCCTGGCTGTGCTTTGGGGGACCATATGGGATGCTGGGAATTGAACCCAGGTCAGTCACATGCAAGGCAAATGCCCTACCCGCTGTACTGTTGCTCCTGTCCCATCTCAATTGTCTTAAAAGAAATTTTATTAGATTGTTTAAAAAGAATTCCATAAATAGGACTATAGTGTATTACAACTTTTTAAAATTTCAGGTACATTAGGAGAAGGAAGAAAAACAACAATAAAAAGATTAGTCCGGAAGGCAGGGAAGGAAACTTTCTACAATTGACACTCCATTCTACAACTGAAATAAAAAAGGTGTTCAGAATTAAGAACTCTGAAGCAAATTGTCATGAACAACTTTGTAAAGCACAGTGTTTAAATAAAGTTTTTTGGGGGGACAATTCTGGAGCACACAGAGAACAGATAGACCTAGTAATTTCCAGCACAACATCCTCTGATCCTACCATTAAATCCTATAGTATTGGTCAGGTGTCTCCAGGAGGGACCCCCAGAACACTGGAGCACTATTTGGTAGGTTCACTTAAGACAAATAAAACAGGACTCATGTTTTCTGGGTCTGTTACTGGGATCATGATCATTGAACCTAGCTTTTCAGGATACAACAGAGCAAATTCTAGGTCAGCAAATTCTAGGTCTGAAAAATAAGAGTTGGTAGATTCCGTGCTTTCTCTTATACAAAACACAAGTTTTTTGCCCAGTGATGGTGATTAAATCATGGTTGTTTTGGGGGAATATCAAGGGGACGCCTCCTATTCTGCTCTCTTGGTGACACAGAACAAACATCTTAAAGCCAAACTGCTAACAGTTCTTGGGGAAACTATGTTATAAAACACTTCTCCCATGTAACATGCAGCATTTTCCCTAACAAGGCAAAATTCATATGTGGTGCACATTTCTTTTTTTTTCTTGTAGGCTAACAAATTTTCTGGGTTTCCAGCTTAAGGAGAAATTCATAGATCAAGATAAATCATAGATAAAGAGGGGCCGGAGCGATAGCACAGCGGGTAGGGCGTTTGCCTTGCACGCGGCCGACCCGGGTTCGATCCCCGGCATCCCATATGGTCCCCCAAGCACTGCCAGGACTAATTCCTGAGTGCAAAGCCAGGAGTAACCCCTGAGCATTGCTGGGTGTAACCCAAAAAGAAAAAAAAATCATAGATAAAGATATCTCTGCCTGAGGCTGGAGCAATAGCACAGCAGGTAGGGTGTTTGCCTTTTTGCCGCTGACCTGAGTTTGATTCCCAGTATCCCATATGGTTCCCTGAGCACCACCAGGGGTAATTCCTGAGCCAGGAGTAACCCCTGTGCATCACTAGGTATGACCCACCCCCACCCCCCACCCCCACAAAAAAGAAAAGGAGCTACTATGCCAAAGATCTAACTGTGTGCCAAGGTCCTCAGTCCTGTCTGCTCCAATTTTAGTCTTCTAGCTTATATTTCCATTTTCATATGCTGTGAATTCAATCTCTCAGAAACACAAATAAGATATAACCGAAGTGGAATGGAAAGAGGGAAACAAAATTTAAAACAGCTACTTAGTCATTCTCTCTAAAAACCATATGAAATATCAACCCTAGAGGTTTGGACTAGAAAACAAATAAAAATGATTTCCTTATTCTCCCTGATCAGACCTTACTTCTTCCTGGTCGATCACATTACTTGGGCGATACACTTGACTACACCCCCTGATGTTGCTCAATATTTCGGTGAAAGAGGTGTTGGCAATCTAAAGGAGGAGCTCTCATTTTCCTCCCCCTAGCACCCCATAACCTTCTGGTGGAGCCTTCACTATCCCAGTCCGCCTGTTGGAGAGATGAGACTGCACCATCAGATGCCCCTGAGGGCGCTCCTACTGTTTTCTCTGATTTCAAGCCAACTGTGCAAGATCTGTGGTGAGTATACTTTGAGCTAAAGCTACTCTAAGGGTGATAAACTCCTGAGGGCTCCTGTGTAACATTATCCAAGAAAAGATCCTACTGACTGCAGTAAGATCTCTGTGTGGCTGGACTCCATGTAAAAGGCAGCAGAACAGGGGCCGGAGCGATAGCACAGCGGGTAGGGCGTTTGCCTTGCATGCGGCCGACCCGGGTTTGATCCCCGGTATCCCATATGGTCCCCCAAGCACCGCCAGGAGTAATTCCTGAGTGCAAAGCCAGGAGTAACCCCTGAGCATCGCTGGGTGTGACCCAAAAAGCAAAATAAAATAAAATAAAAGGCAGCAGAACATAGTGAGTTAAGTTCCAGAATGTATCTTGTTTTAAGAAGGAGCCTAATATAGAATAACAGAGTGGGAGACTAACACCCAAGAATCGTAGAAATAAGTACCAGGAGGTTGACTTCATGGCTTGGAGACTGACCTCACATTCTGGGGAAAGGGCAACTCAGAGAAGGGATCACCAACTATAATGTAGTCGAAGGCCATG
This sequence comes from Sorex araneus, assembly GCF_027595985.1. Lineage (NCBI taxonomy): Eukaryota > Metazoa > Chordata > Mammalia > Eulipotyphla > Soricidae > Sorex > Sorex araneus. The sequence continues at coordinate 158,141,865 of NC_073307.1, read as the reverse complement.
CGGGGGAAGGGAGTTGCGGGCTGAATGAGGGCTAGAGACTGAGCACAATGGCCACTCAACACCTTTATTGCAAACCTCAACAACTAATTAGAGAGAGAGAACAGAAGGGAATGCCCTGCCACAGTGGCAGGGTGGGGTGGGGGGAGATGGGATTGGGGAGGGTGGGAGGGATGCTGGGTTTACTGGTGGTGGAGAATGGGCACTGGTGAAGGGATGGGTTCCCAAACTTTGTATGGGGGAAGCATGAGCACAAAAGTGTATAAATCTGTAACTGTACCCTCACGGTGATTCACTAATTAAAAATAAATAAATTCAAAAAAAAAAAAAGAAGGAGCCTCGATTCAGCCTCATTGTGGCTTCCTGTTCTTCCTCAAGCTCAGATTCTCTCTGTGGCAGCCTCCCTCCCCCATCGCAGTCCATTCCTGCTCATTTTTAATCAGAGAAATGGAGGGTCCCAGAAATTCTTGAAGTGCATGGAAAATGTTCCTTTCCATTTTGAGACACAATCTGTTTCCCTAAAGTTAAATCTGTGGGTTTAGGGGCTAGCCCTTTATAACTCAAGGGGGGAAAAAAGTTAATAATCTGTTTCAAATAATGAAAACATTTGCCTTGGCATTAGAGTTTGTGTGTCTCAAGTTACAGTTTTCTGCTTGTCTTTTGCTACAGGACTTGCATTTAAACCTCGTTGTATGATAACATTGGTTTGTCCTTTCAGCCTTGCCGCAGGGAGTTTAGGTTCATTGGGTTATTCCCACCACAGTGCTCCCATTCCTCTGTGTTTATTTGTAACCAGTTTCTTTGTGCTCTGTTGACTTGTAAATATTGTTTTTCTCTTCTCCTTAAGTCCTCTGCATAGTTAATTCAGAGCAATGTCCTTTTTGTATGGACACAGTAAGAGATATATTGAGCTTGTAGGGTGACTCTCCTGGGAACATCTTGCCACAGACTCAGATTACAGTGCTCAGGCCGGATTAATCATTCCTAACCCTAGCAGGGTCTGAATCTAGTTATTACTTTTTGGATCATGACAGCATTTGTCCGTGACCATGCTCTTAACTTATAGTTAAGTATGATGGCCCTTTGGTCTGGCCCTTTCAATGTCAGGGTAGAACATAGCTCAGAGCTTGTCCTGGGTCCATCCAGTCCCTCGTCGGGACCCTGCTTTTGGGGTGCTAGGAAGTAAGGGCAACTGAGGCTTAAGTTGAGAGAACAGATGTCCAGGAAGAAAATATCATTCAGAGTCAATTAACTCCCAAGTTACAAAAGCATAGTATTAACTGTCTTCCTGTGTCCATACAAAAAGGACATTGCTCTGAATTAACTATGCAAAGGACTTAAGGCAAGAGAAAAACAAAATTTACAAGTCAACAGAGCACAAAGAAAGCAGTTACAAATAAACACAGAGGAATGGGAACACTGTGATGTGAATAACCCAATAAACCTAAGCTCCCTGTGGCAAGGCTGAAAGGACAAACCAATGTTATCCTACACCTCATTTCTCTTCTGGGTGTTGGCCCCTGTGTGGTTTTATTCTTTAATAATAAAGTAGAAGAAAGAAACCAGGGTTTGACGTTAGTCTGACTCCTTTGTACTGAATGATCCAATGTTTCTGAATTTTTTTTCCGCTTCATCCATGAATGGAGGATAATGCAGAGTGGGGATTGAAGCAAGTGATTTCTTAAAGATGGGTGTAGTTTGTTACGGCCATAATTTCCCCTTTGTAAATCTTTTCCCCACATTTTTAGTAAAGCACTGTGATTTACAAAGTTACTCATAGTTGAGTTTTAGACATGCAATATTGCAGCACTGATCCCACCACCAGTATCAACTTCCCTCCATCAAGTTCCCAAGTTCCCTCCCATACCCTGTCACCCTTCACCCACCTCCAGCCTGCCCTCTTGACAGGAATCTTTCCAAGTTTGGTTGCTAAAGTTTGGGCCTATTGGTTTCAGTGTTGTCGACTTTTGTGGTTTGGATATTTGACTCTAGCATTCCTTAACACCACCTGGCCTCCATTGCTTCTCATCTGTCTCTTATCTCCTTCCCCTCCACTCTTTTTTCTAAATGAAACTTTTTTTAAATTTTATTTTATTGAATCACCATGAAATATAGTTACAAGCTTTCATGTTTGAGTTACAATCATAAAATGTTCAAACACGCACCCTCCACCAGTGTACATTCCCCACCACCAATCTCCCCAGTATGCACCCTCTTTCCCATCATCCCACTGCCTCCATGTCAGACAATTTCCCACATACTCTCTCTCTACTTTTGGGCGTTATGGTTGTAACAAAGATACTGAGAGGCCATCACTTTTGGTTAAAGAAACTTTGGTACATCTACACAATGGAATACTATGCAACTGTTAGGGGAGATGAAGTCATGACATTTGCTTATAAGTGGACAGATATGGAGAGTATTATGCTAAATGAAATGAGTCAGAGAGGGACAGATATAAAAGGACCGCACTCATTTGTGGAGTATAAAATGACATAACATGAGACTGACACCCAAGGACGGTAGACACAAGGGCTAGGAAGATTGCTCCATAGTTTGAAACCTGCCTCATGAATGGAGGGGAAAAAACAGCTTGAATAGAGAAGGGATCACTAGGAAATGATGGTTGGAAGGATCAGTCAGGGTGGGAGATGTGTGCTTAAAACAGATAAAGGCCCTCCACTCTTTCTTTCCTTCTCCTCCCTATATTTTGGGGCCAAGTTTGATCAGGGTAGTGTAACCCCTCCCCTTTAAAACACTGCATTCCCTCATCTAGTAATTCTAAATACCAAATATAAGTGCTATCATCCTGTTTTTATCCTTCTTCTTCTGGCTTACTTCATTATATATGATGTCTTCCAGTTCCATCCGTGTTGCCACGAATTGCATGATTTCATCACTCCTTAGAGCTGTGTAGATTCTATCATGTATGTCTGCCACATCCTCATGTCAATCAATGATTCTGTCGTTGGACATCTAGGTTGATTACAAATCAGCCATTGTACTTAGTGCTGCAATGAACAATGGTGTGCATATGTTCTTTTGAATGAATGTTTTTCTGTCCCGGGGATAGAGACCCCAAAGTGGAATTGCTGGGTCAGATGGGAGTTCAATTCTGAGTTTATTGCATACTGTTTGCACTGTTTTTTATAGGAACTGGACCAGACAGCATTCTCACTAGGAGGGATAAGGGTTCCTTTGACACCACATCCTTGCCAACAGAGATTGTTCCCAGTATTTTTGACACATAACATTCTCACGTGTAAGATGACATCTCATTGTCTTCTTGACTTGGATTTCCCTAATAATAAGTGATGATGAGAATTTTTTCATGTGCCTGTTGGCTATCCCTTGGTCTTTTTCAGTCAGTGTCTGTTCATTTCCTCTCCCTGTTTTTTGACAGGGATTTTAGATTTTTGTTGTTGTTGTTGACAATGATATTTGTGAAAACACTTTATAGATCCTGGATATCAATCCTTTATCTGATGTGTTGAGTGAAAATAATTTCTCCTATTGGAGTTGTTCTTTAGTTTTAGCCCGTGTTTCTTTTGCCTTACAGAAGCTTTTGATTTTTGTAGTTCCTATTATTTAGTTTTACTTCTGTAAATATTTACCCTGGAATTGAAGTTTCAAACAGTTCTTTTCCTAGGCAGCCACATCTTCCTGGTGTGCAAAACCGGTAACAAGAAAAGATCAAAACCGCAGTGGAAAGACATGTTCTCCTCTGAGCTAAAAGCACAGGATCCTCCAACTCTAATTTTTAATCCTGTCCCATCATCTCTTCTATTGTATTTACAAATATTTAGAAAATTTCCAATGAAATTTTTATTCATTGTAAACAATAGTTACAATTATAATTATAATTCACTTTGTCTTCCTTGGCCAAAGAAGCTGATTTGAGTTGTTGACCAGGAAATGAACAGGTCTATTTCTGTGCCAAAAATACATATACTGAGCTGGATGCTTCCACAAAATTTCACAGTAAATGACTCACAATAGTTGAATTGTGCATGCAACAAGCCATGACCTCTCAACAACTACTTTATTATGACCTTCCTGACTCTTTCTTTTATAGTAAAATAAGGTGGGCAGTGAAAATCATAGTTCTCGAGCTCACTAAGTATAGTGATAGGAACTCCCACTGAGTTAGGTGTAACAATATAGACAAGTGTTACAGTTCATAAAGTGATTTTTACCTAATATCTATGAGTAGGTATTACAGTAACCATTCTAGAATGAAGAAACTCAAGGTCAAGAAAGGTATACCGGGGGCTGGAGTGATAGCACAGCGGGTAGGATGCATTTGCCTTGCACGCGGCTGACCCGGGTTCCATTCTCTGACTATCCCACTCACCTCTGATACAATCTAGAGATGGGTAAGATTTTCTTGGGTTTATGGGCAGAGTTTATTTGTTTTAAATATAAGCTATAAACATGCTAAATATTTGTTACTATAAGAGGATATGTCTTAGTATAAGCACAGTTTAAAACATTTAAAAATATAAAGGATTGGGGCCAAGAATATAGCTCAGCAGTAGAGCCTATGAATTGCTTGCATGAGTCCCTGGGTTAGATCCCTAGCAACAACTAACAGTTACATGCATGCACATGCATGTGCATGCCTCTGTGTGTGTGTGTGTGTGTGTGTGTGCTCATAGCAGTTCTTGGGCAACTCTGAGCTCTCTTTACTTCCACAGTAAAATGTGTTTCTCTTCAGTCCTCACCCCTGGGACCTAGAGGTGTTGTGGGTTAAAACTAGAAGATTTTCAGAGTAGGTACTGACAAATTAAGATTTTTTTTTTATTCCCAGTCTGTTGAGCAATCAGACGATGCATCTGTGGGCCACTTGCCAATATTATACAGATATTTTTACTTCTTTCTCTCAGTATTAACCTGAAGGAAAGAAAATAGAAGGTGAAATAACTGAATCCAGGAAGTAGGAGGACTATAGCCTGCAATCTGCTGATGTGTATTTTATCTCAGTGAAGACCCCAATGTCCCCATATTCAGAATCATGGATTCGTAGTAACATTGTCTACAAGACTGCTATGCTTCCTGCTCACAAGGGGGAGTTTATGCAATTGTCAAATTAGTGAAATACTTCCATGCTGGCTGGTAAATGAACAATACCTGGCAAAACTGGTGCTATAGATATGTTTTGTGTTGTTTCAGAAACCGTCACCACTGGTTGACATATGCCTGTGCCATATATGTTAGTCAACGTTTCTATGTCACTCCTGTTCCTATTTTTAACATTTTCTAACATTTTGGTTCCTCTCTCTCTCCTGCTACAGAGATAGGCAGAGAGAAATACTTCCACGTAAACCCTCTGGTGAGCACAATAATCAATTCCAAATATACTGAAGGAGTGCAAGCGGCTAATAGCCTGTTGTCCCTCAGACTTGTTGGGATCCATAATCAAAGCCTCGATCAGCGACTGATCCAACAAGTCCAAGACAGCGTGGCAAGAAAAGGTCAGAGTCCTTATCCTCTGAAAGATTGGGGGTGGGGGGGAGGTGAGCACATCTGGTAGTCCTTGGGGCTTATTTCTGGCTCAGTGCTCAGGACTCCTGGAAGTGTTCAGGGGACAATATGTGTTGCCAGGGATCAAATCTGGTTCGACTTCCTGTAAGGCAATCATCCTGCCCCTCTGAAAGGTTTTGAAAAAAATAAAGGCCTAATTTACTTTGTGAGGCTCTGGCCCAGGACAGACCACAGGAATCTATTTAGCTTTCTTAAGACTCTTTTTACAGTAGCTCGCATTCTAGAATAACTTGTCTATCTGTCCCTGAGCAAGGAATTTGGATATAGGCACCCTGGGTCACAAGAAGGGTGGTGGTCAGATCAGATAACCGGACCCATATCACACGACCCATATCACAAGACCCAGGACTGCCCCAGAACTGGGACATTCCTGAATATTGGCGCAAATACTGATCTCTAAAGCCATAGGCTAAGGAGTGATGTTCTTTTAAATGGATTGGTTAAGAAAGGTTGTAATATTACAAATCTACTGGCTATGAAATGCGCGGGCTCTGCTGTAACGGTCAGGGAAGGCCTATATAAGATCTCCTTTGGGGAAGCTCGGGGTCTTTTGTAGGTGGCTGGACCCTGGCTAGCCAGTCTTACAATAAACCCTGCTTGCTGTTTGCAGTCTCTGGACTCCTTGTCGGTAAGGGAGATTTTGATCCGCGCCCTAACAACTTATAAAAAGTATCTCCAGAAATTTTAAACTTGTATGTACCCCCACCATAATTGTGGAAGACTTGAGGCTCAAAACTTAAATCTGGCATTTGAAGAGGTTTAACTTCTCTCACTTCTGAAAACCATGTTTCCTTAAGAGGGAAAAAAGCAAAAGCACAAGAAATTGTAAATGTTTCCCCATTTACCATATTTTATTAACAAGATAGGAATATGGACCAAAGGAAGGAAGTTGACAATAAAGGGGCAATCGTGGAGCATAGAGATGTAAACTGAGGTTGAAATCTGACTCTACCTTAAACCTTTCATGCCAAAAGGAACCTCAATAAGTGTGAATAGGAAATGAAGCACTGCTTCCTACTTCACATGATTATTAGAATTATATGGTGTCTGAGAGTTTTGTTACTCTGTAAGGCAAAATAAGCAATTAATTGTTACTCTCCTAGCAAGATGACACACACAAAGACATAAATCCAAGGTTTTACAATTTATCTTACTTCTCCTGGTTTGCTCCCTTTTAATTATTTAACTGGGGTCACACCTGGCAGTATTTGGGGCTGAGTCCTGGCCCTGAGCTCAGGGATTACTCCTGACAGTGCTCAGAGGACCTTATGTGGTGCTAGGAATCAAACTAGGGTCAGCTGCTAGGCAAGGACCTTGGTACCTTGACCTGGGTACCACCTCTCTGGCCCACTTTGGTTCATGCTTATAAGTACTGCATGATTCAATTGGTTTTTTTACTGCTTCATAAGAAAAGATATAGCTTTCATTTAAATAGTACTGCCAAAAAAAGAGAAAATGAATCTGATCTGGGGAATAAACAAACAGTTAAATATCAGTATGGAGTGGAACAGAAGACAGATATGACAAACAATCTAAGTCACAAATTGTGAGGAACTGGCCCAGGACAGACCACAGGAATCTATTTAGCTTTAAGACTCTTTTTACAGGAGCCCGCATTCTAGAATAACTTGTCTATCTGTCCCTGAGCAAGGAATTTGGATACAGGCACCCTGGGTCGCCAAAAGGGTGGTGGTCAGACCAGATAACCAGATGCATATCATAAGACCCATATCACAAGACCCATGTCACAAGACCCAGGACTGCCCCCAGAACCGGGACATTCCTGAATATTGGCGCGAATGCTGATCTCTAAAACCATAGGCTAAGGAGTGATGTCCTTTTAAATGGATTGGTTAAGAGAGTTTGAAATATTACAAATCTATTGGCTATGAAATGCGCGGGCTCTGCTGTAACGGCTGGGGAAGGCCTATATAAGATCTCCTTTGGGGAAGCTCAGGGTCTTTTGCCCAACCTGCTGGACCTGCATGTCCGCGTAGGCGGCTGGACCCTGACTAGCCAGTCTTACAATAAACCCTGCTTGCTGTTTGCAGTCTCTGGAGTCTCTTTGTCGTTATAGGGAGACCTCAATCCGCACCCTAACAAAATAAGACAGAGAGTCAAAAAATATCATAAGCAGGAGGGAAACTGGGGACATTGGTAGTGGGAATTTTGTAACTGTATCTCATGGTGATTCAACTAAAAATTAATTTTAAAGATAAAAATTTTTTTAAATGTACATGAATGATAAAACTTAAACTTAATTTTTTTTTCAGGATCGGATTTAACCTCAGGACAGCTTGCCTTAATTACATTGGCTTTGGGAGCATGTCAAAACCCCAAGGCTTTATTTAGATATGATCCTCACCTTGTTGGTCAACTGGAAAAGAAACTCCAAGCAGAAATAGAAAATATGGGTAAGAATCAAATGTTCAGAAACCTTCAAAAGTCCTATCCCTCCACTTGTCCAGAGCTGTAGGAAGTTTCCCTTCACTCCTTCCTGCTCTTCATTCCACTTTTTTCACTCCTCTTTGCAGATAACTGTCCCTTCTTTCCTCATTCCACAGGCAACATAAGCCTCCGTTTCAAATATGTTCAACTGAACACTGACATTACGGCAAAGAACTGTTTTACAAATGATCACACACACACATCCATGCACACGCAACACAAAGTCCTCTACCAAGCCGGGAACCTGAATTTTAGATTAGTATGAAACATACAAGAAACAACATTATGAGATGTTATGTCATAAATGCAAAAGTTCTCCTCATTAGTATAAGAGCTGAAGGTGGCCAAACTTCTGTATCACTGAGAGGTGTGAGACGTCGGGGAGGGGCTGGGGAGGAGGGGACAGGAGTGGGGGCGGCTTACCATACAGTGATGGTTGCTAGTGAAGTGTATTGCTTTTCTTTTAACTCCTACAGCATATTTATTACTGAGGGTTTTTCTGATTTATTTTTGGGCCATACCCGCTGTTGCTTGGGGCTATCTCGTGGCTCTGCACTCAGGAATCACTACTAGCAGTTCTTGGGGGACCATGTGAAGTGCCGGAGATTAAACCCAGGTCAGCCATATGCAAGGCAAGCCCCCTCACCGCTGTCCTCTCTCTCCAGCCCTTCCCCTTATGTTTATCCTATAGCTCTTTGTCTTCACTCCCATCTTTTTCTGGGATGGCCTCCAATTTGTGTTTGTCATTTCAGCACATTACTATTGAAATTGGGCTGGACCGATAGCACGGCGGGTAGGGCATTTATTTGCCTTGCACGCAGCCACCCGGGTTCAATTCTTCCACTCCTCTTGGAGAGCTGGCAAGCTATCTAGAGTCTCTCTCCTTCTCGGCAGAGCCTGGCAAGCTACCCATGGCGTATTCAATACACCAAAACAGTAATTTTAATTGTCACTGTCATTGTCACTGTCATCCCGTTGCTCATCAATTTACTCAAGTGGGCACCAGTAATGTCTCCATTGTGAGACTTGTTGTTACTGTTCTTGGCATATTGAATATGCCATGGATAGCTTGCCAGGCTACCCATGGCATATTCAATGCGGGCAGGACACTCTCGGTAGCTTGCTACTGGTACCTGCTGGAGCAAATCGATGAACAATGGGATGACAGTGCCACAGTGCTACTATTGAAATTGCCCAAGACTTGGAGGCGGGAAAGCTGTGCTCCTCATAACTCAGCGACCATGTGAATACTGGGGTAGTACTTTGACATATTTGGTGCTGGGTGCTCTCAGTTATAAAATAATAAATTGAATTTGTATGTCTTTAAAAGTTTCAATGTATCAGATTTACTGGTTCTATGAATTACCTCCTTCAGCTATTATACCTCCTAAAATTAAAAAATAAAGATGGAGGGGAGTGGCATTCAGTAAGAATAGATTGAAAACGCTTTACCTTTCTGCCAATTCTCTCTGTCAAATACTGTTTTCTCTCTGCCAGAAGCACACGAAGGCAATCCACTGACTAACTACTACCAGTTCAGCACGGCTGTTTTGGCCTTATGTCTTTTCAACGGAACGTACTCAGTTACCAAAGTTGCCCAACTCCTGATGCCTGAAAATAAAAACTATTATTTTGGTGGCCAGTTCTCAGTTGGTGAGTCACTAAACACGATTCCTTTATACGCAGGAGACCACTGGCACTGGGCTCAGGGATCACTGCTGGAGTAAGGTCTTCTCTGTGAGACCTTTGATTTTTTTTTACCTCAAAGTAAATATTTGGATTTGTCTACCTCTTTGCCCTCATCTCCTTATATATTTATTTTATATAACTATATGATATAGTTATATAAATTTCATATAAATATATGTAATGTATAAATGAGTTTTGTATCAATATATTTTATATAAATAGTGCATATTTATATATAGGCAAAGTTATATAAGTTATGTAAAATTATATAAATATATGGAGAAAAAATTTGTTTTTGCTTTTTGGGTCATACCCGGTGATGCACAGGGGTTATTCCTGGCTCATGCACGTCCTCCCCGCTGTACTATCGCTCCAGCCCCAGAGAAATTTATTTTTGAAAATAAAGTCTATTCTATCTAATCACATTAGATTATGAAATGTTCATATAAGATATTTTAGGAAGCATGAAAGGAAGAAATTAATACTACTTCTATTATTGGAACAATTTGGATGTGTGGATTTATTTTAACGAAACCTCTACAATAACAAGGCCCATATTTTGGGCAATTAGATGTACATTCACTACAGAAAAGGATAAGAAATTTTCCACCAAATCCAAAAACTACCATATCTGAAAGTCCCTTCTAGAAACAGGTATTGGTGTTCATCTCCTAAATATCCAGATCCAAGCTCACCTTTCTAAGAAACTTAAAGTAAATCACTATTCAGTGTCTCAAGATAATTAAGAAGAATGTGAATGTTTCCATACTTCTTTTCCTATAATATAGGGAAGACTCCTAACCAGGGGAGCCATGTAATGAGTTCTTATTCTCCCTGTTTTCAAACCTTTCCCTTAAGAAGTTTTATTGGGAGGCTGGAGTGATAGCTCAGTGGGTAGGCATTTGCCTTGCACACAGCCGACCCAGGTTTGATTCCCAGCATCCCACATGGTCCCCTGAACACCACCAGCAGTAATTCCTGAGAGCAAAGCCAAGAGTAACCTCTGTGCATCACCAGGTGTGACCCAAAAAGGAAGAAAACAAGAAGATTTATTGGAAAACAATTCTATTAAGTGCTATTTTCTCATCAGTCTAATAGAAGTCTTAAAATATTTCAAAGACATGTTACATACAGACAATACATTGGCGTATCATCCTGGGTTTTCTTAACTTCTTTGCCATTATGACTAAAAGATAAAAAGACAAAAGTAACTAAAATATAAAAATGGAAGGTTAGCCCTGTGTGTATACACCTCCACATTCACCATGAATATCTAAAACCAATGTGGGAGGAATTGAGTACCCTGAAACTCACTAAATGAAAAAAGTCTTGCAATGTTTGAAAGGCTAATGTTAATGAATGACTGCTTTGTCGTATCCTTCTCTCCCATCATTAAATAACAGGACTGACCATTCCCTAGAGATATGTCTGTTAGAACACTGAAAGTCCCATACTCTAGGAAACCCCTCAACCCAAGGGACATAGGGGTGGGTGGTCTTCCTATCAACGATTCTGTTTCCTGACAGATACTGGTGCAATGGCTGTCCTGGCTCTGAGCTGTATGAAGAAGAGTGTAGTAAATAAACAGATACAAACAGACTTAAAGGTTATCAATAACAATATACAGCTACTGGTCAAAAAGATACTGGCTGAGAAAAAGGATAATGGTCTCATAGGAAACACATTTAGCACCGGAGAAGCTATGCAGGTAAGTCAGAGGGTGAAGCATAAGACAGAGAATGGTGTCATGGAAGGAAAACACCTTTGTCTATTTTTATTGACCTCTAAAATTGTATTATTTATTTAATTTTCAATGATGATATGTATTTTACTCATGTGATTCCCTTTCCCTGCAATCTACAGTTTTCCATATCCAAAGGTTCTATGAAGGTTTTCCTGTCTATAATGTTTTATAAAGTTCTAGAGTCTTCTACAACTAATATACTATTCTATGAATGCAATTTTACACTTTACCACACTTTTCCATTATGTGTCCATTTTTTCTCTCAAATTGCTATGGAAGCATTAAATAGAAGTGATAGTAAGGGTAGTAAGTATTTATTGATGTTAACGCTAATGCAAACAACAAACCAACGAGGAAAGAACTATAACCTCCATTCCCTAAAACGAGAGCATGAGTCATAGCCAGGGATTTCCCTACCATTATAAATCCAGAAAGCAGTGAAAATGAATGTAACCCAAAATAGCTGGTTTCAAAGCACACTCAGGAGCTACACTTTTACTGATACATTCCTTGGTCTGAGATTTTCATATATTCACTCACTGATTTACATAACTCTAAGGATAAGAAACAAGAAGAGTGCATGGCAGATTTACAGGGTTTTAAAAAAAGCCCTTTACATGAATAATTCAGAGTGAGAAAGAAGACTTTTGAAAGGGATAGAATAGAAAAGGACAAAAACGAAAGGCATGAGCCAAAATTGCGTATTTTAGGAAGATCAATGCATTGGGCATAGTCAGCCAAGGATCCTTGGAAGAACTTACCAGATGAAGCTGGGGATATAAGCAAGGATCCAGTGATCAAGTTCCCTGCATTATTGTTACTATTCATGTGATTCAACTTCCTATGTTTGAAGTTAACAGAAAATAGTAGTTTCCCCTTCTGACTGAACATTTGAATCACCTGAAGGAGTTTTAGGAAATGTAAATGTCTAGACAACACAGTAACTAATTCACTGTATCACTGTCTTCCCATTGTTCATTGATTTACTTGAGCAGGTGCCAGTAATGTCTCCATTTGTCCCAGCTGTGAGATTTTAGCAGCCTCTTCTTACTCATCTTTCCCAATGATTGGAGGCTCTTTCAGGGTCAGGGGAATGAGGCCTGTTACTGTTACTATAGTTGGCATATCCAATACGCCATGTATATATTTCCCTCTGTAATTTTATGGAAAAGGGGCAGGGATTTAAAACCATAAAACAGATAAATCCTGAAAAAAGCAAGCAATACCCAAATCCAGGAGGATGACAGTGAATGTCTGGCTAGAAAGGAACCAGGTGCATAACAAGAATGTCAACATATCAATGTTTTCATTTGTTTGCTTTTGCTCTGCTTTTTAAAATGCAGGATAGTCACACTAACTAATCAAAACTAACTAATTAAACCAGAAATTTGGGGGTGGAACATGACCTTGGTCTTGTCGAAAAGCCCTACATAGGATACAAATTCACAGTAGGATCAAGAGCTACATGCCATTTCTATTTGAGCATCTTTGGTCCTGGTGGCCCTTGTCAGCAGAGTGCTCCCCTCCCTCCTCACATCACATACTAAAATGCCGTTGCACCACTAAAGCCTGTCTCGCATTTCCCTTCTCCACAAAGCCTTTCCTCAGTCCCACTAAATGCTTGTAAGCTCTCCCTCGACTGAAAGGCCATACACAAGGTGGTCATTTATCTTAGGGCTCATTTCATGATTTTTGTTGATAATATTTCTTGAAGGCCTCCTCTAGCACAGCTATTGTTCCATATCATCAGTTCAGAAATGACATAGAGGAAAAAAAAGTTCTCCTTGGAGGTCCTATATTATAGCTTGTGTTGTTAAGCCTTTCTCTACCACTTCATCCAAACTATTTTGGACACTTCCTGATGGCAGTAGACATCTTAGCTGGCTAAAGTTCCCTTCTGCAGTCAATATTTACAGAATTCATTAGCTGTCATCTTTCCTCTTATTTAACGTTTATTTCTGTCATTTACCCACTCTCGCTCTCCCATTAGGCTCTCTTTGTCTCATCAAATGATTACAGTGAACCTGGGACAGTTTGGAATTGCCAACAGACTCTGGACACGGTACTCAAAGAAGTCTCTCAGGGAGCATTCAGTTTGCCCATTGCTGCAGCCCAGGTCTTACCGGCCCTACTGGGAAAGACTTACTTGGATGTTAACAAAGATTCTTCTTGTGTCTATGATTCAGGTAGAGCACTGAAAAGCAAACTATTTTACCTTTCAGCATTATGCCCAAAGCAGATGAGATTTTGATGCCCTGAGTACCAAAAGGGACCAGGTAAACAACAGAAGCACAACAATCTTACAGAGAACTCACTCTCAAGAATTTTCATTCCCCTGAGAATTTGTTCTTAGTAGGGTAGCAGGTGTCATTCTTGGTTCAAATGCTGATTTTAAAAAATTGTTTAAAAAAATCCAGATCCAAAAGGATGTTTTCTGATTGTTAGATCCAAGAGCTATTCCATTCATCAATCCAATTTGAAGTAATTTGATTCTCTGTCATGCATGGAGAGTGATCCCTCTGGGAAAGAAGATATCTGTAAGGAAGAAATTTGGTCAAAAATAGAAAAATGCAGCATGAATCATTTATTTTTTTAAAAAAAACTGGTTTTGCTGTGAGGTATAAAGGAAGGAGAGATTTTTCCCTTCTACTTTGCTTGCTCCTCACTAGTCACTTATAAGTTTATGGACCTCGGGCAAACGTTTAACCTCTAAATGTCAGTGATCTGGCATAAACTTGCGAAAAGAATAAGATCAGGTAAGACAGTTTAATAAGGTACAACTGTGTTGGCAGTTATGAAGCCAGTAATTTTATATAAAAATAAAATCTTGGGGAATAAAAGAAATAAAAAATAGGGGAAAGGAAGCATTATTGTACACTATACCAAAAAGAGAAAATTAGGTGTGACTAAAAGGAGATTGGAGATGAATTACTTGAGAAGCTTGAAACTGAACTAAACACAAGCATTTGCAAACTTGTCAGTATTTGGTTTAAGTTATGTATTTGTGAGGGTCCCTCCTGGCCAGCAGGTAGGACCCTTTGTGGGGCTGAGGAGGGGATGCAGCCGAATGAACAAACGCAGAGACAGAAAGCAACAAGAAAGAGGAGAGAGAGAGCGAGAGGGAGAGAGAGAAGAGAAAGAGAGCTTTATTCCACTGGCAGCTACAGCATTTGTACTTGCCTGCTGGGAGGCCGTGGTATGGCATGTGTGCCCGGACCCCGTACAAGCAGTAGTCAATCACAGATCGTGACATGTTCATCTATCATGTCAGGCATGGGTATCGGCTAGTGGGATGGTAAGATCAGTAAGGTCAGTAACGGCAACCTTGTTACAGGAATTTTAATTAGGCCCCTGTTTGAGAAGTGCCAGGCTCTGTCTTACTTGAAGATAAGAGCCAGGATTGAAAAATGGCTCCCTACATGTATTAGTCCTAATTTCTGCTTAAGATCTATATCGATGCTGCTTGTTCCTTACAGCAAATCCTTCTGTACATACAGAAAAATGATTCCTTGGATAGGTGTTCAAATTCTAACATCACTTTTAGTACTATTTCATTAATCAATTTTTCTTTATAATGCACGTTTCTTATTTATGTTGTTTACTTTGTATGTACATGAGATTATTTACCTTGTTTATTATATTTATCACTGTTCAGGCCATAATAACTTCCCTGCTTTTCTGTTTCGGATAGGTAAGTTCAACGTCTCCACTCATCAGCCTCTCTCCGTGACGCCTACTGATGCAATCTCAGATATCTCTGTCCATTACTCTGTGAAAATCAATGAAACATATTCCACTACTGTCACTGTGAAAAATGGTTCTGTCTTCTTAGATGTAATGAAGGAAGCTCAGAAGAAAAATGAGACCCTATTTGGGTATGTCTTTACCTAAGGTTAATGTGTTTGGTGTGGTTTTTAAAAGACTCGATAAAAAGACATCTGTACCTGGAGCTGGAGCGATAGCACAGCAGGTAGGGCCTTTGCCTTGCATGCGGCCGACCCGGGTTCGATTCCCAGCATCCCATATGGTCCGCTGAGCACCACCAGGAGTAATTCCTGAGTGCAGAGCCAGGAGCAACCCCTGTACATTGCCGGGTGTGACCCAAAAAGCAAAAATAAATAAATATAAATAAATAAATAAATAAATAAATAAATAAATAAAAACATCTGCACTAGAATAAAAAGGTCTAAAACTCTTCAGTTCTTTTGCTATCTATCCATCTACGAGGTATCCATCCACATCTTCCAACAGGATCAAAAAATGTAGATTAGACATTCCACTTTCTATAACACTGTAGAATTTCAACTGAAGTTTATTCAACGAGTGAATAAATCCCAGCAACCTCTGTCGGCAAAATTCTTTAAACAAGTTCTTTAAACAAACTTCTTAGGTCATACATTTGTGTCAAAAACAGTGTATTTTCAACCACTGATCTGCTTGTTGATTGTGGTCCGCATACATTTCTGCTAGTATCCAGGAAAAAAAATGTTGCAGTATTATAAAAACTACACATAAATGCATAGTTTTTATGTGGTTTACATAAGTAAATAATGGTTTTACTTCTTACTCAGAAGCCATTGAAATACTTCTCTTATTTTCACTGGTCTGAAAGAAGGAAAAGGTTTAAAAACACTGGTCTAGTTTCTTAACTACTTCTGAATCTCTGACCTATTTGAAAACCAGAAAAATAAATATACGCATACAAAATATATGCAAACAAAAAAGCAGGGGTTTCATAAACACTCCTGAAACCTCTCCACTTCCCACTTTCAGGAAAAATCAGACACCTTTAGATTAAGGTTCCCAATCTTCTGTATCACTGTCATCCTGTTGCTCATCGAGTTGCTCGAGTGGGCACCAGAAACGTCTCCATTTTGAGACTTGTTGTTACTGTTTTTGGCATATTAAATACACCACGGGTAGCTTGCCAGGCTCTACCGTGTGGGTAAGATACTGAGAAGCCAAATAATAAAATTGAGAGATCAACTTTGCCTCTAGAAAGAATGGCTCATTTGACCCATTTAACCTAACTGTTAATTATTTATTATGCTTAATAATATGATGTTAGAGGTGTCCGAGAAAATCCTCTAAGAGGGTGCTGGAGCGATAGCACATCGGGTAGGGCCTTTGCCTTGCATGCGGCTGACCCGGGTTTGATTCCCAGCATCCCATATGGTCCCCTGAGCACCACCAGGGGTAGTTCCTGAGTGAAGAGCCAGGAATGACCCCTGTGCATCGCCAGGTGTGACCCAAAAAGGAAAAAAATCCTCTAAAGATAAAATATATGCATGTAGAATTATAAGGGTTGTCTTCAAGGACTTCCAGAAAGAAGAATAACATGACTAGGAAATGAAAAACACTGACCATATTACTTTTCAATAAACAGCATCAGTGTATCACTGTATCACTGTCATCCCATTGTTCATCGATTTACTCGAGTGGTAAAGTCTCCATTCGTCCCAGCCCTGAGATTTTAGCAGCCTCTCCATACTTGTTTTTCCCAATGATTGGAGGCTCTTTTCAGGGTCAGGGGATTGAGACCTGTTATTGTTACTGTATTTGGCATATCGAATATGCCACGGGGAGCTTGCCAGGCTCTTTCAATAAACAGCATATAGCACTGTAGCACTGTCATCCCATTGTTCATCTATTTACTCAAGCAGGCACAGTAACATCTCCATTGTGAGACTTGTTACTGTTTTTGGCATATCAAATACGCCACAGGTAGCTTGCCAGGCTCTGTCGTGCAGGTGGGATACTCTCAGTAGTTTGCCAGGCTCTCTGAGAGAGATGGAGGAATCGAACCCAGGTCAGCTGCATGCAAGGCAAATGCCCTACCCACTGTGCCCTATAGCATAAAGAATTAAATTATTCTTTCTTATTCCCTCTTTCCTAAGAGAAATTCTGATAACTTTTGTGTGTCTAGGACACAGGGACAACTTTCCTTCTACTGTTTTTGGATCACAATGGTTGCTAGCTAAGTGTCCATTGGAAATGGATCACTGACAAGCGTCTACCATGACAAGAGGTGGGGACAGAAGCCACAAGCATATTTCTCTAACTTAGCATGGAACTAAATTGAGTGCTTTGTAGAGAGCTTGCATTATCCCCGAGAATGTTTGTAAAACCTGCAGATCCCTGAT
Source organism: Sorex araneus (assembly GCF_027595985.1). NCBI lineage: Eukaryota > Metazoa > Chordata > Mammalia > Eulipotyphla > Soricidae > Sorex > Sorex araneus. Next base: position 158,124,300 of record NC_073307.1, on the reverse strand, counting down.
CTGACACAGATCTACAGAATCATGGTATCTGGACAAAAAAAAAAAAAAGGCTGAGAAAACTGTATTGTTTGACAACAGTTTCAAGTGATCCTTAAGCACAGTGGAGTTTGTAAAACTGCCATATGGGGTTATCTAAATTCCTATCACTGTTCCCACAGTTTTACAGTGACAGAGAGTTCGTGGGGCCCCTATGTCACGTCTGTTCAGGGCCTAAAAGCCACCAATGAAGATAGAAGCTACTGGCAACTTCTAAGTGAAGATAAACCATTAAGCCAAGGTAAGGAGGAGCACCCACAGAGTAAAAATGCCCAAAGATGAAGGGTGGGGGGAAGGAGGAGAGGGGGTTGTTCTTTTGAGGAACAGGTCAATGACGTGGAAAGTAGTCATCATTATTCAGTATCACTGTCATCCCATTGATCAATGATTTTCTTGAGTGGGCACCAGTAACATCTCCATTCGTCCTAGTCCTGACATTTTAGCAGCCTCTCTTTACCTGTTCTTCCCAGCAGTGCCACAATGGAGGCTCTTTCGGGGTAAGGGGAATGAGACCCATCATTATTTCTGTATTTGGCATATCAAATATGCCACAGAGAGCTTACCAGGCTCTGCCGTGTTCTCAGAGAACCTGCCAAAACTCTTGCCAGGTTGTCTGAGAGGGAGAACTAGGCTATAAGAGGTCATGCGGCCGAGAATGTGGCCATGTGCTTCTGGGAGTGTTGTTTTATAGTCTCTGGATCTTGGCCATTGATGGGATTTTAGTGTTCTTGAGTAAAAAAATCATTATTCGGTGAATTCATAAAATCATTTGACCCAATTTCTTTTGATTTTCCTAAATTTCACTTCCTTGAAGCACCATGATTTACAAAGTTATTTATAGTTGGATTTTAGAAATACAATGTTTCATCACCAGTCCCACCACCATCATTTGACTCACTTTTTTTTTCTTTTCTTTTTCTTTTTTTTTAATCTCAGGCATTGGCAGTTACCTTGTTCATGATGGAGAAAATTTGGAGATTCGGTGGAGCAAATATTGAAAAACTCAAACCTTCCTCAGCTGGATCTAACCCTTTTTTTCAGGGGACTCTCGTGTGGAAAATGACCTCATGTCTTCCTGTTCTCTTCTCTCAACCCCCACACAGAGAGTCAGAAACCTTCTTTTCTCTGGTTGTATGTTCAATAAAAGATCAACAACAGTATGAAAACGAGCAGCTTCAACTTGGCTCATTACTACTAAAATGGATTCTTATTAAAGGGAACAGTGGCCCAGGAAGGAACAATGTGAAGAGAGGGTCAACCATGAATCTAAGAGCTTTAGTTCCTCTCAAGTTTTCTCCCACTGACTAGATGACCTTGGGCAACAGGAGAAAATAAAGATAAAGTTTTAGGTCAAATGATATAGCAACAACCAATGAATCAGGAAGAATGTTTACAGGGAAAGTGAACTCTGAAGTCCGGATGCTAGGGCTGAGTGGACATAATGACCTCATTCAGGCAGGGGGAAAGGGGAAATTTTCTGGAAGAGAGGAAATGTTCTAAGAAAAGGGAAGAATGTGCAACTTCTACATTAAAATTAGTTCATGGGGTCAAAGAGCACTTGATTCACCTGTGGGAACTCCAAGTCTGATTCCCAGCACTATAGGGTCCCCCAAGAAACTTTGCTAGATGTATCCCTGAACAGTCAAAAGAATTAAAAATTAACTAGTATATAAATTTTGAGGGACAGTATCATCTTCACCTCCAGCTGCATTTTTACTTTTCCAAAAATTATTTTCCCCTTACATCCCCATCAAAATCACCTGATTCCATATCATTAAAATACACATGCAAGTTCCCTGAACAACACTAGGAGTAATCCCCTAGCACAGAGCTGGGAGTAGCCCCTAAGCACCACTAGGTGTGGCCCCAAAACAAAAAATAATAATAATAAAATGCATGAGCCCCCCCAAAACAAAAGCAAAAACCACACCTCCAATATTAGTTTTAGCACAACAACCAGAATGCTCATGAGCACCACAATGAAAGGGATACAGTGCTTCATGCACCCACCCCGCCCCAGTGAGGCCCACAGCTGCGCGGGAAAGTGCCAAAGCATGAGGCACACTCCAGGTCATAACAACAGTGACAAAGGGAAGGGAAGGCGGGGGTTAGAAAGCAGTGGCTGAGGCAGGCATATGGGAGAAGGGCCTGGCAGTGAGGTCTCAGGAAATGATAAAACCAAAATGTGTGGCTGGAGCAATAGCACAGCGGGTAGGGCATTTGCCTTGCATGCAGCCGACCAGGTTCGAATCCCAGCATCCCATATGGTCTCCCAGCACTGCCAGGAGTAATTTCTGAGTGCATGACCCAGGAGTAACCCCTGAGCATCTCCAGGTATGACCCAAAAATAATAAAAAGAAAACCAAGATGTGATTTAAAGAAGTTACTCTGTCCACTTGTCCTAAAGTAGCCTAAAATGCACAAAGGCCAAACTCCTTTGGGGATATAGAAATTGGGCCAACAGGACTCTCGTGCCAAGGTTGCCTCCATAGAAGCCTGGATCACCTCAGGAGATAAGTTTCATCAGGAACAAATGGCTGTGATAAGAATTTGAAAGAAGACCACTGAAAGTTCTGAGCTCTTCTGTTTGATAACACCTTGCAATAGACTCTTATGGACATAAAAAAAAAAGTCCCAAGGGAGTGGGGTGGGTGGTTATTTTTGGGGGAAATCTCATAAAACCAACTTTGCAAAGCAAATTGCACACTTTCCCCATTGGGGAGCTTACCCACATCTCTACTTGTCTCTGCCCTGGAAAAGTTTGTGCTCTGTCTTGAATGAATTTCACTCTTTCCCACCTCAATCTCTAAATAAAATTGTTTCACCCCATGGTACATCTCCTCCTGAAATTCTTTTCTGCAAAAGTAGTTGTCAGATCTGGAAATGTGGGTGGAGGTACAAACTGGTTTTCCTTTTCCTGCAAAGGATAATCCCTCCCTCCACCCTGAGACCACAGTTCCCCAAGAATTCAGGTGATGGGAGCCAGTTCTCATGCCAGATAGATCAAGTGGACTGTGGGTGAAGCTTGATGGGTGCCCAGTAAGATGGTAAGACACTAGCATACAGGCCAGGTGAATTGTTGGTTGCAGACTTTTCCAGTCCCAACCACCCCCAGGGACTTCCCTGGGAAGATGGTGGGTTGAGCAAGAAGATGACAGTACTCTATATCGAGACAATTACCTCCCTCATTCCCCACTTCTCTGGAGCGATAGCACAGCCAGTAGGGCATTTGCCTTGCATGCGGCCAACCCAGGTTCGATTCCCACATCCCTCTCGGAGAGCCTGGCAAGCTACTGAGAGTATCCCGCCTGCACGGCAGAGCCTGGCAAGCTACCAGTGGTGTATTCGATATGCCAAAAACAGTAACAACAAGTCTCACAAAGGAGACATTACTGGTGCCCACTCGAGCAAATCGCTGAACAATGGGACCACAGTGCTACAGTGCAACTCCCCACTTCTCCCACCAACATCACTTGGGAAATACCAGGAATCCTACGTATCTTGGAGGAACCACCCACAATACCAACATCAACAGAATAACATTAATCTTTGAGCAAAGATATGAAGGGAGGGAGGGAGTCACAGATTTGGAGGAAGAGAGTTCTGGGCAGAAGGAAGAGCAAGTGCAAAGACGCTGATCAAAAACAGCCTGAAGGGGGCTGGAGTGGGGAGGGCATTTGCCTTGCACCCGGCCGACCCGGGTTCAATTCCCAGCATCCCATATGGTCCCCTGAGCACCACCAGGAGTAATTCTTTAGTGCAGAACCAGGAGTAACCCCAGCGCATTGCCAGGTGTGACCCAAAAAACAAACAAACAACAACAGCAACAACAACAACAAAAAAAACAGCCTGAAGTTCTCAGGCAGCTGCACAGAGTGAGGAAAGGAGAAAGTGGCTAGAGGTGAGGTCTGAAAGGAAATCAGAGGCCAGATCCTACAGGACTTTGATTGATCACTGACAAGATTCAGAGAGGCCTAGGAATGGCTCAGTGGTAGACCAGCAGCCGGGGAGGCATGAGACTCTGAGCTCAAACCCCAGCACCAATCCTTATCCAGACTCCCACTGGAACTCTGCCGCTTGGGATCCCAGGTCACAACAAAATGTGTGACCTCTGCAACCAAGTGGGTGTGAACTTGTTAAAGTGTGTTACCTCCAATAAACACCACAGCCAAGCCTGCAGATGCCACGACTGACCGCAGGCGGTGCAACTCCCCACACCCAGCCCTCTGCCCTCATCACAACAAACGAGAACACTTAAAAGGGCCGTAGGTGGGGCTGGAGTGATAGCACAGCGGGTAGGGCGTTTGCCTTGCATGCGGCCAACCCAGGTTCGATTCCCAGCATCCCATATGGTCCCCCGAGCACCGCCAGGGGTGGTTCCTGAGTGCAGAGCCAGGAGTAACCCCGGTGCATCGCCGGGTGTGACCCAAAAAGAAAAAAAAAAAAGGGCTGTAGGAAAAGATGAAAGCACTTGGAATTTCATTCAAAGCCACCTGGAGAAGGTGCGCCTGAAAGGAGCAAACTCGAGTTCATATATGTCACATTTTAATATGACTTCAAAAACTATATATCTGGAAGCTGAGTATTTGAGACCGCTTTCATCCCAGATACGGGGAATAAAAGTCAAACAAAATAATTTCTGGGAAACCAGGAACTATGGCTTATCTAAAGTCAACGGACTTCAAAGAATCTAAGGTAGACTCCAGGTTGGATCAACTTCACTGCACAGAGCCGGGCCTGACCTGGCGGGTCCGCATCTGAGGTCTAGGAGAGCAGACTGTACAGCCGGGGGCTCTGGCTGGCCACAAGATGAGTTCCTTAGCAATCGCTCAAGCCTCGGAGAAGTGGTTTCTGACCATTGGCCAATGACTGTCTGACAGGGCACATCAAGATGTAGTCCTTCCACTGGAATAGAGAGACAACGTCTTTCTTTTTTCCTACTTTTTAAAGATAGACCCTTACAAAGCTGTTTGTGGTTAGGTTTCAGCTGTATAATATTCCAACACCCATCCCTCCATCAGTGTACATTTCCTGGCACCAGTGTCCCCAGATTCCCTTCCATCACTCCCCACCCCCACCCCACCCTGCTTTTATAGCAGGCACTTTTCTTCTCTCTCTCCCTCTCCCTCTCTTTCTCTCTGTCTCTATCTGTCTGTCTGTCTGTCTCTCTCTCTCTCTCTCTGCAGAGTCAAAGTCTTGTGTCTATTCATACCATAGCCCGACCTCCCAAAGCAATGACCCAGGAATGCGGTAAAGGGCGCTTTGTGATCCGTCTTGACTTCACTAGAAGCCCCAAGTTTCTCATGTGACTGAGCTTTCTAGAAGTCACATTCAGACTGCCTGGACAGAGTAGGCAAACTTAGATAAGCAGAGGGACGGAAGCTCTATCAGAAAGAGAGGTCAGCAAAGACTGGAGGTCAGCAAAGGTCCGGAAAGGCTGGCTCGGGAGGAGGGCAGGCTGGTTTCCCAGGAGACGCACATATGTATATAAAGGAAAGACGAGAAACACTCTCTTGCCAGCACAAGGATTTGTGGAGAACAGACGTGGGCAGCAGAGAAGAGAGAGATGGCCTGGTTCACTGTCCACCTCTTCGCCCTTCTCTTCTCCTTGGCGAGGACCGGGGCCCTCACCTGCTGTGAGTTGAGCCTTTTTGCCCCAGAGCACAGGGAAGCATCTCCTAGGATTCCGAGAAACGGCAGGCACGGGGCATCCATCATTCAGCTGATGAGAGAACAGCTCTTGCAGGAGGAGCTCCCAAAGGGGCAAGGGGGGAGGAAGTGGTGCGGGCCCTCTTTCCTAGCTTAACACGCTCATGCCGGTGCATAGATGGCTCACATGGGGGTGAGGATCAACTCACCCAAATTGCATCAGTGCCTTAATAAGTCCTTGGAGGGGCAACTTGATGCCTTTTTTCTTTTCTTTGTTTTTTTTTTTTTTTTTGAGAATGATTGAAATACCCACAGAGGAATGAAGCTTGATGGACAGAGTCACACTCCAAAGATGATTATCCATCTGTGGCCATTTGGGGTATTTGCTTGACAAGTCATGTCCCTAATCCTTTTTTCTTTTTTCTTTTTTCTTTTTTCTTTTTGCTTTTTGGGTCACACCCGGCAATGCCCAGGAGTTACTCCTGGCTCTGCATTCAGGAATGACTCCTGGCCGGTGCTCAGGGGACCATATGGGATGCCGGGGATTGAACCTGGGTCAACCGCATGCAAGGCAAACGCCCTACCTGCCGTACTATCACTCCAGCCCCCATGTCTCTAATCCTTAATGGTCCTTCTGTAAGAGTGGGGGTGGGGTGAAATCTATGCAAGGAGATCTGTCATTTCTAGGAATCTACTGCAAGGCATCAAAAATGCCTGTGAACCGGGGCTGGAGCAATAGCACAGCAGGCAGGGCGTTTGCCTTGCATGCAGTCAACCCGGGTTCGATTCCCAGCATCCCATAGGGTCCCCTGAGCACCGCCAGGAGTAATTCCTGAGTGCAGAGCTAGGAGTGACCACTGTGCATCGCCAGGTGTGACCTAAAAAGAAAAAAAATGCCTGTGAGCCATCTGCTGGAAATTCCTAAATGAGAAAAACGTTCTTCCGGGGGAGGGTTATTTCAAAAAGTGCTGGGACTAACCAGAAAAGAAAAATCTCCATGTCGCTCCACGCATCTTGGATGCCCACCCCTACTCGAGGGCATTCCCTGGGAGGGCTGCACCAACCATCTCCTCCCCAAAGGCCCAGACCTGCTTCTCAGATATGGAGAGGGAGGTCTCGGGGTGGAAAGTGGCTTTTCTCTCCCCAGCTGTTCCCCCGGCACAGCAGTCCTTGGTGGATGGGATCCAAGAGCTCATGGAGACATCGGTGAGCAACTCGGCCTTCCCTAACCCCAGCGTCCTGCTTGCCATGAACCTGGCTGGTGCCCAGGACTCAGAAGCCCAGGAACTGCTGGTGTACAAGCTCATGGCCAGTGACGCCCCTGGTAAGCAGTCCCAGCCCTCCACGGGCTCCCTGAAGCCCACGGAGATCCCAACTTCCTGTCTCCCAGACCCCATGCTGCCTCTGATTAAACCCCATCCCTTCAACGCCTTTCCCAACACATCTGGGAAACCCCAGGAAAGAAATGCGTGTGATGAAGAAGCAGTGTGTGACAGACAGAGCCTTAGACCCAAAGTAGAAAGAGCGGACTTCCTCCACTTCATTTCCTCCTCTGCAAAAGGCAGATGATTCTAATCATTAGAACACTAGTGGTGCCCGAGTGATAGTACCATGGGTAAGGTGCTTGCCTTGCAAGCCGCTGACCCAGGTTCGATCCCCGGCGCCCCATATGGTCCCCTGAGCACTTCCAGGAGTGATTTCTGAGTGCAGAGCCAGGAGTAACCCCTGAGCACTGCTGGGTGTGCCCCCTTCCACCTCCAAAAAAGAAATACTAGGAAAAAAATAAAACCCTAGTATGGGCTGAGCTGGGGTTCAGCTGGGTAGAGCAGAGGCCTCACATGTGAGAAGCACTGAGTCTCATCCCTGAAACCACACGATCCCTGGGAATGCTCCCCTTCCCACACCACCAAAAGTGGCTCTCGCTACAACAAGGACCAACCGGAAGTAAATAAAAATAGTACTAAAAGCAACAGAAACGATGGTGATGAACTGTTCTGCCAGCCTGCCTCACAGGATTCACCTGGAATGTCCAGTTAAGTCACTGGGTCAGAACTGTTTTAAAACAGGGCCTAGGGAGCTAGCACAGAAGTCAGAGGCAATGTACTTGGCCTGTGGAGCACCCTGGTTTGATCCGCAGCACTCTAGATGCCCTGAGCACTGCTGGGTGTCACCCTGGGAACCCTTGAGCACTACAGGGGTGCCTGGTATTTCTCTGCCCTACAAGTCTTGCCTGAACAGCACACATCCTTGGGCCTTGCATTAAACCATGCTGCCCAGAGACCAGAGTGATAACACAGCAGGTAGGGCTTTTGCCTTGTATGCGGCCGACCCAAATTCAATCCCCCGCATCCCATATGGTCCCCCGAGCACTGTCAAGAGTAATTCCTGAGTGCAGAGCCAGGAGTAACCCCTGAAAATCCACTAAACTATCCTTCCCACCAGCCCATCATCACTCCCTAGCCCTCTGAGTACTGTTTGAGAGAATAAAATAAAGGCTATTTGACAGCTATAAATTTTGATGTATAAATTTGCATGGGCTGAAGGGATAGCACAGCAGGTAAGGCGTTTGCCTAGCATTCAGGTGACCCAGGTTCGATTCCTCCTTCCCTCTTGGAGAGCCCGGCAAGCTACCAAGAGTATCTTGCCTGCACAGCAGAAACTGGCAAGCTACCCATGGCATATTCGATATGCCAAAAACAGTAACAAGTCTCACAATGGAGACATTACTGGTGCCCACTCGAGCAAATCGATGAGCAATGGGATGACAGTGATACAGTGAAATTTTCATGAATATTCTGACTGATTTTCTATTTGGGTGGGTGGGAAGGCCACACCTGGTTGTGCTCAGGGCTGACTCTGGGCTCACAGATCACTCTTGGTGGTGCTCGAGGGACCCTATGGGGTGCTGGGGATCAAAGCGAGGTTGGCTGTGTGCCAGACAAGTGCCTTAACCCCTGGACTAGCTCTCAACCCCTCCTGATGCTTCTCTAAACAGCAGAGATCCTTAGTGGACGGGTCAAGTCGTACAAAGGCCATTTGATTAAATATTCCTGAAATTAAAAATTTCCCACATTCCTTTCCCTTAGCCAGGTCAAAACTAGGGAAATAGCACTGGAATAGACTGGAATTCATGTCTTTCCTGCAGAGGCCTTGAGATTAACCCTGGCACTACATGGTCTTCCAAGCACTGCCCGGATGGTCCCCAAAACCACTGGTCCCGAGCAGCACTAAATCAACGTGTCTGAGTATTGACCTTTCCTGCCCACACTACCAGGTAGGACAGGAGGAAAAAATGGCCCCAAGGTACCCAAAGCACTGCTTGGGATACCTCCCTAGAAAAGATCAAAATATGGGGCTGGAGCGATAGCACAGCGGGTAGGGCGTTTGCCTTGCACGCGGCCGACCCGGGTTCGATCCCCGGCATCCCATATGGTCCCCCAAGCACTGCCAGGAGTAATTCCTGAGTGCAAAGCCAGGAGTAACCCCTGAGCATCGCTGGGTGTGACCCAAAAAGCAAAAAAAAAAAAAGAAAAGATCAAAATATGATCCAGTCAGATTACAAAATTAAATGATCTGAGTAAGATGCAGAAAACTTGGACCAGAGATATAGTACAGGGCTAAGGTGCTTGACTTGCATGTAGCTGGCTCTGTTTTGATTCAGGAACCACATTAGATCTCTGGAGTATCGCCAGGAGTGATCCCCGAGCACAGTACCAGGAGTAAGCCCAGAGATGCATCAGGTGTGATCACTCTGTAAAATGACAATAATGAAAGAAAACAAGCAAGCAAAAAATATTGGGCCGGAGCAATAGTGCAGTGGGTAGGGCGCTTTCCTTGCATGCAGCTGGCCAGCGTTTGGTCCCCGGCAACCCCCTGTGGTTCCCCTAAGCTCTGCCAAAAGTGATCCCTGAGTGCAGAGTCAGGTGTAAACCCTGAATAGAGCGGGGTGTGGCCCAAAAAACAAAACAACAATAAAAAAGAAAACCACCAATGAAACAAAGTACACACAAGATATACATACATCTTGTGTGTATGTACTTTGCATATAAATATATATATACATATATATATATATAATCTGGGTAGGATACAGAAATCTGGGGCCAGAGATATAGTACAAGGGTAAGGTACTTGCCTTGCATGCGGTTGACCCTTTTTCTATTTCTGGCACTTCATATGGTGCTCTGACACCTGCCAGGAGTGATCCCTGATTGCAGAGCTAGGAGTAAGTCCTGAGCACCTCTGCTCGTAGCCCCCAAAACCAAGAGAAGAAGCAACAGCAGCAGCAGAAGAAAAGCTCAAGTCTGTCCCCAGAGCCCTTTTCTCCACTAAGCTGTGTTGTTTTCTCCACTGTAGACCTGACCATTGGCCAGCTCGCCCTCACTGTTATGGCCCTCACCTCCTCCTGTCGAGACCCCACAAATAAAGCAGAGATTCTACAGAGAGAGATGGAGAAGTGGGCACCCTCGGGTAAGATCTCATCTGAAGGAAGGGTCAGAGTGAGGCAAGTAGCCCTTCCTGAGGGTTTCAAGTCTCGAACAGGGATTGGGAGGGGGACTAGAGAGGAGTGGAAAGTTAAAGAATCTTGAACTGGCTCCACCCAAGTGCCCCCGAGTGAGGCTAATCCTCCTCCAACTGAGACCCTCACTTGCAGGCCACATTGAAAGTGACGCCCTTGTCCCAGTGACACGGATGTGCCCAGAGCTTCACTACCTGCCTGGACACAGAGGCCAATGTCCTTTGATTTCATTCTCCCATCAGTTGGCCAATAAGTTTTTTTCCTTGGGGGACAGGGTTTTCTAGCACTATCTCTTGTAAAGGTTTGGTTCTTCCTCTTTCACAAGCATCCTTGACATGGTGTATGTAAGTCTGATGAGGACCCTCTGTTTCCGTCAAGGTCTCAATGAGCCAGCTTCGTCCTTCTATGGCCCCAGTCTGGCCATCTTGGCTCTGTGCCAGAAGAACTCTGAGTCCACTTTGCCAATAGCAGCGCGTTTTGCCAAGTCCCTGCTGGTCAACACTTCTCCCTTCAATGTGGGTGAGTAAGGTCCCTGCTTTCATCCCCTGACCTCAGCAGGGAATATTCAGGGCATCAAAATGCCTAGAGATGGAAAAGATTTGATCACATGTTGTCAGTTCTGTGGATGAATGGATATATCAAAGGGATATAGTAAATCCTAGAAACCAGGATGACATTTGTCTCAGTTACCAAATTGGGAACAATAAACACACCACTCAATTCAGAGTGGTTTCCTGACAAAATATTCATCATTAGCATCATCATCATCCCATTGATGGTCAATTTTCTCAAGTGGTCTCAGTAACGCCTCCATTTGTCCTAGCCCTGAGATTTTAGAAGCCTCTCTTTACTCGTCCTTCCTAACAGTGCTGCATTGGAGGCTCTTTCAGGGTCAGGGGAATGAGACCCATTATTGTTACTGGTTTCGGCATATGAATACGCCACAGGGAGCTTGCCAGGCTCTCCCCTGCAGACAATAAACTCTCGGTAGCTTGTCAGGTTCTCCGAGAGGGAGAACTAGGCCATAAGGCCATAAGATGTCGCGAGGCCACGAAGCAGCCTGGAGATTCCAGGAGCTTGGTTTTAAGTCTATGGATGTTGGCCGTTGATGGGATTACATGGCAGCGGGGGGGGGGGGGGGGGGCGCCGGCAGCAGTTTCTGGGTGTCACCACCTACCTACTGGAAAAAGGGAAATCTGGATGGAAGAGACCCAGTCCTGATCCGAGCAGGCTTGGAGATCTCAGCCCCGGGTCCCACACACCTGGGTTTCTTTACCAGTTCCTTCATGCCTGAGGCTCATCCAAATGTGCGGAGAGGGGCCTTGAGTATGGCTGTAGCTGGGTTCCACAGGTCTTCGGCTGCCGGGGCTCTGCTCAGGGCAGGGAGGGAAAGTCAACCTACCCTCTCAGGAGCCCCTGTGAAGACAGATAGGCGCGAGGGCAAGAGATGTTGTGCAAAATCCTTACCATAAACAACCTCATAGAGAAGAGTAATAGTAGTAATAAATAATAATAGTAATAATAATAGCAACGTGCTGAGACTGCATAATAAGTGCAAAAAACAGAGGTCAGGGGCTGGAGCGATAGCACAGCGGGTAGAGCGTTCGCCTTGCTCGTGGCCGGCCTGGGTTTGATCCCCGGCATCCCATATGGTCCCCCAAGAACCGCCAGGAGTAATTCCTGAGTGCAAAGCCAGGAGTAACCCCCTGAGCATCACTGGGTGTGACCCAAAAAGAAAAAAAAAACCCAGAGGTCAGAGGGTTCAGAAAGGAGACAGCAGCTTCTGACTGGGAATCTGAGAAATGGTGGCTTTTTGAAAGATTGAGACCAAATGTTGAGACCAAACAAGTGGGATGGATAATACTCCCAGTCAATCAAATAAAAACAGAGGCTGAGGAGTCATACAGGTCTGGGAGCATGACTTACTTGCTGTGTGCTCTTGGGCAGTTACTTGATTGACCTCTCCAAGCTTCTATCGCCTCATCCTAGATTTGAACATCATTTCAGGTTCCATTTCACAGGTTGTCCTGAAGAGGCAATGTGTCCGGAACACATTTTATCTGGCACCGTGTATCTGGAAAGCAACATGCTCAGAATAAGTGGTGGTGTTGGTATTGTGGTGGTGGTGGCGATGGCAGTGGTGATGGCGGTTGTATTTTCCCTGTGATTCACAGACACGGGAGCAATAGCAACGTTGGCTCTAACCTGCATGCTCAACAAGACCCCTATTGGTGCAGAAGAAGGTTACAGGACCCTGTTTGGTCAAGTATTAAAGGATATGGTGGAGAATATCAGCCTGAGGATCCAAGACAATGGCATCATCGGGGATATCTATAGTACTGGCCTTGCCATGCAGGTAAATACATCACTTCGTCTCTTCACCAAGTCCTTTCCAATTAGGTTGCACTATAGACCAAGAATTCAGGATTCTCTCCATATCTCTGGGGAAGATCAGTGAGTATGATATGAAGAAGTTTCCTTATGGTGCCTCTATTTTTCTACTGATAAAATGCACTTACTAATTAGGTTAAATGTTCAAACAAATCTCCTTTCTCTTCCTGGGAAACAAAAAAGAAACAATCCAAAAATATTGGCTTATTATTAATAACCGTGTTCACATAATTCGCAGCTGACCCAGGTTCAATTCCTCCATCCCTCTCGGAGAGCCCGGCAAGCTACTGAGAGTATCTCGCCCCTACGGCAGAGCCTAGCAAGCTGCCAGTGGCATATTCAATATGCCAAAAGCAGTAACAACAAGTCTTACAATGGAGACATTACTGGTGCCTGCTCGAGCAAATCGATGAGCAACGGGATGACAGTGACAGTGACTGTTGACATAATTGTAAACAATTGAAAGTTCGCGGCATTAAAAAATACAAGGTGCTAGGGGCTGAAGAGATAGGACAGCGGGTAAGGAGCTAGTTTTTCACATGACCAACGTGGATTCAATCCCTAGCATCCCATACGGTCCTCTGAGCCCACCAGGAGTGATCCCTGAGCATAGAGCCAGGAGTAAGCTCGGAGCTCCATCAACGTGACCTTCCCACACACCAAAAATAAATAAACAAAATAAATAAGTTTTTTTAAGGGACTAAAAAAAAACTACCAAATTTTCTGACCCCATCTTGCTTATCAAATGTTCTTTTTAAAACTGTCTTGATATAAAAAATTAATAACCAAGGGGGCAGGGAATAGAGACTTAATGGACTGAGGGGTGTAGTTCAGTGAAGGGGCAAATGCCTCACCTACATGAGAACCTAGGTTTGAAAGCTAGCGCCAGGTGGGGTGAATGTTTGTTTAAGTAATGACGGGGGCTGTGGATTTTATTTTTAAGTAATAGAAAGCTCTACCTACATATCTAATTCATGAAGATCTCCCAAACTCACCAAACAACGAATCCTTCTCAAGCTGTCATACAATCTCATTGTCCTTTCAGCCTTGAAAAGGTCCTAGGAAATAACAGTACCAGCTGAATCTGCTACAAGTCTACACACTTAGTCCTGTGCTTTTCTGAGTTTAGATTTCCAGTCTTGGAGTCTATAAGCTACTCTTTTTAAATTTTTTTTCTTTATTAATGAGTCACCGTGAGGGTACAGTTACAGATTTTCCTGCTTGTGTTACAGTCATACAATGCTGAATTGAGTACCCATCCCTCCACCAGTGCCCATTCTCCTCCACCGATGGCCCCAACATCCCTCTCGCCCCCCCCATTTCGTCTCCCCCACCCTACCCCCTCCCTGTGGCAGGGCATTCCCTTTTGTTCTCTCTCTCCTTTTGGGTGTTGTGATTTGCAACGGAGGTACTGGGTGGCCATCGTGTTCGATCTATAGTCTGCTTTCAGCCCACCTCTCCCATCCCAAGAGGATGCTCCACCACACTTTAGTGTTCTCTTCTCTATCTGAGCTGCCTTTTCCCCCAGCATGTGAGGCCAGCTTCCAAGCCATGGAGCAAATCTTCTGGTACTTATTTCTACTATTCTTGGGTGTTAGTCTCCCATTCTGTTGTTTTATATTCCGCAGATGAGTGCAATTTTCCTATATCTGTCTCTTTCTTTCTAACTCATTTCACTCAACATGATACTTTCCATGTTGATCCCCTTATATGCAAAGTTCATGACTTCATCTTTTATGACAGCTGCATAGTATTCCACTGTGTAGATGTACCAAAGTTTCTTTAACCATAAACTACTTATTGTTCTACAGCTCCACCCCATCCCTCGGGCACCATCCTCCCAAGCAAGATGCATTCGAAATAGCAAGTAAAAGACCGTGTAGTCAAATTCCCTAGTCCAGGGGTTTCTAACCATTCTACACCTGCCAGTCTGCATCCCAGCAGCTGAACTTGTTAGTTGTTTCGCTTTGTTTTTTGTGGTGGTGGTGGCTGTTGTTGTCCCGGAGCCATACCCAGCCCTAGTTCAAGCACCCTGCCCTCTGTACTATCTCTCCCAGCCCCTTTTGTTTTGTTTTGCTAAGCCCAGGATTCTGGGTTCCCAAGTGGCGAGATGAACAGAAACACAAACTTGATAATGCAAAAGCAGTAGGAGTTTTATTCCAATATACTGGAGTCAACTCTCCCAACTCACCACCCACAGAGTGGTCTCTTGATAGCGACTCTGACTTCAGGCAGCAAGCAGTTTATATAGGGTTTGATTACACAAGTAGTACATGCCTTATTGTTTCAGAAAAGAATCGTACTTAGTTACCAAACAAAGGTGTTTTGGCAAGTGTCTAGAGTACGTGTTGGACTCTGATAGGCTTGCGATTGATGGGTACATTTTCTATGGTATCTGGCACATCATGACTGATTGAGCCCACTTGCCCACTTGCTGGGCTCAGGAACTTTCTGGGGGGTTGCAGTGCAGGTTGGTTAGTTACACATTGTTTTATTGCTGGGAAACTGAAACTGTTTTAGTTTCCTTAACTGGCCCCGAGTTCTAGTTGATTTTGCTGATTTCTGCCTCCTGTCATGGCATCAGTTTTGCCCTTACAGTTTTTGTTGGGGTTTCTTGGTTGAGACTAGGGGATTTTGTTTGTGGCAACAGGGATTGAATCCAGGGCCTCAGACATGCAAGGCGTGAGTTCTACAGAGCCACATCCCTATCCCTGAAGAGCAGAAGTTAAAAACTACTGTGAAATCTGTTCTCAAAATGTTTTCTGGGGACTGGAGAGATAGTACAGCAAGTAGGGTGCTTGCCCCACACAAGGCCAACCCAGGTTCGATCCCTGCCACCCCATATGATCCCCCAAGCCTGCCAGGAATGTGACCTGAGAACAGAGCCAGAAGTGAGGCCTGAGCATTGCTGGGTCTAGCCAAAAAAACAAAACAAAACCCCAAAAATCCAACATCAAAATACAACTAGGATTAATAGAGAAACTATATTATGACTCTTCCAATTAAGAAAGCACAGGAAACAGAATCAGGGGGTTACAGGTTGTCATCCTAACTCTAATGTAACTCGGAATGTCACTGTCACTGTCATCCCGTTGCTCATCGATTTGTTCGAGTGGGAATCTGTGACGTTTCTCATTGTGTGACTTATTGTTACTGTTTCTGGCATATCCAATACACCTCGGGTACCTTTCCAGGCTCTGCCATGTGGGCACGATACTCTTGGTAGCTTGCTGGGCTCTCTGAGAGGGGCAGAGGAATCGAACACGGGTCGGCTGCATGAAAGGCGAACGCCCTACCGCTGTGCTATAGCTCCAGCCCAACTTGAATGTAAGGACATAAACTAAAAATTTGCTTATATGAAGCATGCATATAAATGCAAACTACATGATAAGAGCAACAAATAAGAACAAAGTCCATTTCCATGTCAGAGTCAAGGAGATTCTGCCACAAACACACACAGAGCTTGTCTCCATGCTGAACTCTACATGTTTCACTCTATATTTGCAGGGCTGAGCTCCACAGGGATTTGTGGAGAAACAAAAGCAGTTTGGAAGGCTTTAAAACATGGGCTTATTTATGACTCACTGAAGAGTAAACTAATTTAACCTTCGTGCTAGACTGAGAAGTGTTTGCTTTCAATAGTCTGGTTTGTCAATTACATATGCGATTTTCTCACTACAGGATATATGGTGATAAATGTACCCGTGAATGAAAGCTTTCCTAGAAAAAGGCAAGATGTCATCTAGAGCCAAATATCACTGGCCTCAAGGCTTTCTTAAGGATACACAACCTATCTCTCTCCTGACAGCTCATAGCCAAAGTTGAATTGGTTCTGACTGCAACCTTTAGTCTGAAATCACCCCATATCTAAGACAGACACTTTCTCTAATTAAAACATTCCAGTGAAGTTAAAAAGTGCAAAGGAAGCCAGATCAGTGCTGACGTGGATGTGAGTCCCAGCTCTGCCACCATTTTAAGCCCACAGTGAATTTTATTTTGCAAAAGTAATTTTAACACATGTTCCATAATTATCTGTGGCCGCTCCCAGCAAAACTAGTGTGACATTGGGGCAGGAGTGGGAGTACATGGGGTAGGATGCTTGTCTTGCATGCAGCTGACTCAGGTTTGATCCCTGGCACCCCAAACAGTCCCATGAGCCTTGCCAGGAATAATCCCTGAGTACAGAGCCAGGAGGAAACCCTAAACATCACACTAAGTGTGGTAAAAAATAAAAAATTTTAAAAGTAAGGGTGACTTTGAACTTCCTTTCTTACCACAGTCACCCACTTCTGCCAAGTCCATGAACTTTAAGTGATTTGGTCCATCTTCATCACTTCCCAAAGACACTCAGATAATTCCTTTGTTCCTATAGACCTTCTCTATCATCATCATCATCATCACCATCACCATCATCATCATCATCATCATCATCATCATCATCCCGTTGATCATCTAATTTCTCGAGTGGTCTCAATAATGTCTCCATCCGTCCTAGCCCTGAGATTTTAGAAGCCTCTCTTTACTCGTCTTTCCCAATAATGCAGAATTGGAGGCTCTTTCAGGGTCAAGGGAATGAGACCCAGCATTGTTACTGGTTTTGGCATATGAATACACCATGGAGAGTTTGCAAGGTTCTCCCATGTGGGCAGGAAACTCTCGGTAGTTTTCCAGGTTCTCCCAGAGGGAGAAGTAGGCTATAAGATGTCGAGAGGCCACTTTGTGGCCGCGCACTTCTGGGAGCTTGGTTTTAAGTCTCTGGATGTTGGCCGTTGGTGGAATTACATGGCGCCGGGGGCAGTTCCTGGGTGTTACCTCCTAGCTACTGGAAAATGGGAAATCTGGGCAGAAGAGGCCCAGTCCCAATCCAAGCAGGCTTGGAGATCTCATCCCTGGGTCCCACACACCTGGGTTCCTCTGCCGGTACCTTCATGCGTCAGGCTCATCCGAATGTGTGGAGAGGGGTCTTGGGCATGGCTGTGGCTAGGCTCCGGAGGTCTTCGGCCTCGGGAGCTCTGCTCAGGTCAGGGAGGGAAGCTGGAGCCCATCCCATCCAAGGGGCCCCAGGGAAGACAGCCAGGCATGCAGGCAAGAGACTCTGTGTGGTCAAAGAAGTAGACCTTCTCTATAGTCCCACATATTACAATGCTTTAATGCTTCTACTGAAAATAACCTGGATAGGGATCTAATATAATTCCCTCAAAATTATGAGCAGTTTCTAACAAGTTGATGTGTTTCTCTTGGGTGTTGGGATGGGGGGGGGCTTTATCTCAACCAGATACATCCCACCTGGGGTAACTTAACCGTTGACTGTATTTGCTGAGGAATAACTACCTGATGCCTCTTAAAACAAGTTGCCTTATATTGTGACCTCTGTCAAGAGCCACTGTTCAAATTCTCCAGAGTTAGGAGTGAAAGTGTGTGTGGTGGTGAGGGTGAGCGGGGATGTGCGAGGGGAGTGGAGGGGTTAGGTGATTCAGGATAAAGCAGAACAATAGAGATCTACTCTCATGTTTATATGGTCAGGGTGTCCACACTAAAGCTCCCCTAAGTTTGCTTTCCCAGTTCCTGTTCTCATTTCCTACCCAGGGATCATGTGTAACTACAGCAGTGACAACCGCTTCTCTAAATTGGAGCTGAGAACAGATATTTGTTGTGTGGCTACTAGGTCATCCCGCAGTGAATAATTCCGAGGCTGTCTCAAACCTTGTGCAGCCTCAGTTCGGGACTCTGGGCAAGCACAAAGATTAGTGATCACGCCTATCCTTGAGATGACTTGAAAGGGTTCAACATCAAGCGGTGTCTCCACTTTCTCCCTTTCCCCTGTCCTAGGCACTCTCTGTGACACCTGAGCGACCTAACAAGGCGTGGAACTGCAAGAAGACTATGGAAGCAATGCTGAGGGAGATTAAGAAGGGGAGCTTTCACAACCCCATGTCCATCGCCCAGCTCCTCCCCTCCCTGAAAGGCAAGACATACCTAGATGTGCCCCACATATCTTGCATCCCTGGTAAGAACTCTTAACATCTGCCTCTCTTTGGGTCACTAAGTAGCAAGTTATGTCAGGAATGGTGTGGAAACTGATTTTTTTTCTTTTTTTTCTTTTTGGGCCACACCCAGTGATGCTCAGGGGTTACTCCTGGCTTTGCACTCAGGAATTTCTCCTGGCAGTTCTTGGGGGACCATATGGGATGCCGGGGATAGAACTGGGGTTGGCCACGTGCAAGGCAAACGCCCTACCCACTGTGCTATCGCTCCGGCCCCAGTGTGGAGACTTATTTTAAGGGACATGCAGGCTCCTTACAACTAATACTCCCATGCAGGCAAAGCTGGAGTGCAATCCCAATCCCCAGAGTTGTGCGCTAGCTAGCACTCAGGCATACCACCCTGCCCTCACGAATCAGCACCCACGTCCACTTTGCCCAAAACATCACTGAAGAAAATGGATAAAACATTTTGTGGGACGCTGGAAAGAAGCTCAGTGGTGCTTAATAAGAAGCATACGGAGTTTCTCCATTCATTTCACAAACATACCAAATATTATGTAAGGTATCATATCTGTTTTTTTATAAAGTCAGGAGACATGATGTGAGTAAAAATTACAAGACTGGTAAGAGTGAAATAAGCGTTCCTAGAAATGAAAGCCACTATCAGTACCAAAGCAAAGAAAGCATAGCAAATGCCTTGACTTTTGTTGGGAATCTTAGCAAAAGAACTGAGCTGATATTTGATATTTGAATATCCAAATGCATAGCATGCCAAAAGAATGTGGCATATTGTCTTTTTAATTTATTTTAATTTATCCAATGACAAGTGTGATGCAGAAGTACCTACAATTCAAACATTACAGAAGAATACATTTAGAAAGGGAGACTCCAGCATAGAAGTGTTAACCACCTAGAGAAAATTGGTGTTTGGTATGGATATATCCAACTCTTCTTTCCAATCAACTATTAATATGAAGTATCATTCACCTTTCCTTGCATGTATCTTCCTAAAATAAACAGATGACTAAGTTGTCTACCTCAGTGAAAAGTCTACCGAGGCCACATTCAAACAACCTAAGTCAAATCATACCAAATGCAATCATATTCACCAAATTCTTCAGCTGCTTTCCAGTGATTTTCAATTTTATCAAAGTATGAGCGGGGCCTTTCTCCATGGAGTCTATATTAGTTGTCCAGGTATTTTGTTAAATGTCTGAAACTTACTACCTTTGCTCCCAGACCCTTCAATTAAACAAAGCAAACACTGATTTGGAAGTACCATCTCAAATATACAATTTAGGGCTCCTAATCTTGCCTTTACACTCTCGATTCTTGGAGCAAAATAAATGTTCATTGTAAGACTTTCTTCAGCGATGGTTCATTCTCTAGCCTGGAACCGAGAGCTTCCTATCATATCAGCTGCTCAAAGAAAATGATCAAGTTCACAAACTCATTGACATTTCCTAAAATGCTTCCCAGGAGTCACCAGCCACAGAGATTTTGCTCCCAAAATGCAAATTAGGGCGTTTGTCTTGCATGCGGCCAACCCAGGTTCGATTCTTCCATCTGTTTCAGAGAGCCCGGCAAGCTACCAAGAGCATCTCGCCTGCACAGCAGAGCCTGGCAAGCTACCCATGGCGCATTCGATATGCCAGAAACAGCAACAAGTCTCACAATGGAGACGTTACCAGTGCTCGCTCAAGCAAACTGATGAGCAAAGAGATGACAGTGTGACAGTGTGAATGCAAATTCCATCCCCTTTAACATCTCTGGGTTCTTCGCTCTTCTCAGATCAGGAGGTGCAACCAACTCTACCCGACCATCCCAGCCCTGTGCCCACATCAGCATCCAACATCACAGTGAGATACACCATCAACAACCAGCTGCGGGGGGTGGAGCTGCTCTTCAACGCGACCATCGATGTCAGTGTGAAGAGTGGGTCTGTGCTTCTTGCTGTTCTCAAGGAAGCGCAGCGCAAAAATCCCATGTTCAGGTGAGCCCTACAAGGGCCTCCACGATTCCCCCACCCCGGCCTCACTGGAAAATAAAAACAAAAATTCAGAGAGAGAGAGACAGAGAGACAGACAGAATCCTTTGTGAATTATAAATGTGAGGGAAGGGGGCCAAAGGGATAGCACAGCAGGTAGGGTGTCTGCCTAGTGTGCGGCTGACCTGGATTAGATCAAAGCTCCCAGATCTCTTGTAACCTCGCCCACTGATGTGCCTAAAGCAGCACACGTGTTTGGTTTTAACATACTTGCTTGTATTCTTTGATATACGTTCTTCGTCCCTCTTGGAAAGCCTGGCAAGCTACTGAGAGTATCCTGCCCACACAGCAGAGCCTGGCAAGCTCTCATGGTGTATTCAATATGCCAAATACAGTAACAATAACAGATCTCATTCCCTTGACCCTGAAAGAGCCTCCAATCATTGGGAAAGACGAGTAAGAAGAGGCTGCTAAGATTTCAGGGCTGGGACGAATGGAGATGTTACTGGTGCCTGCTCAAGCAAATCAATGAACAACAGGAGGACAGTGATAGTGATGCAGTGATTTTCCCATGTCACTAAAATAACTAAAAATATTTTCATAATTTAAAGTTTTATCTTCACTATTCCTATTTATTTGCCACTGTTGGGCATTTTTTTCTTTTTGGGTCACACCCGGCGATGCACAGGGGTTACTCCTGGCTCAAGCACTCAGGAATCACCCCTGGCAGTGCTCAGGGGACCATATGGAATGCTGGGAATTGAAACCGGGTCAGCCGAGTGCAAGCCCTACCCGCTGTGCCATTACTCCAGCCCCTAGTGTGGGACATTTTAAAGATTTGCTTCTTGATAGTTTTTTAAAAATCCACTCACTTAAATTTCACTTAATTACAAGTCAAATAATAACTTCATTGTGGGTTTTTTTTTTTGCTCTTTTTTGGGAGGAGGGGGCGTCACAACCAGTGATGCTCAGGGGTTTCTCCTGCTTCTACACTCAGAAATTACTCCTGGTGGTGCTTGGGGAACATATGGGATGCTGGGGACCAAACACAGGTTAGCCCAGTACAAAGCAAATACCCTCCCCACTATACTATCGATCCAGGCCCCTCATTTTTATTGTTAAGCATAATTCTATCTGATCTTTAAGGTACTTATACTGTTTCCATCCCTTTATCTTAATTTCTTGTTGCTTGAACCAAAGTGAAATGTTTGTTGTATGTATTCATATTCCTACAGATTTGAAACTACTATGACATCTTGGGGACTTCTTGTCTCATCTATCAATAATATTGCTGAAAATGTTAATCATAAGACTTATTGGCAGTTCCTCAGTGGCCAAACACCTCTGATTGAAGGTGAGTGAAAAAATATCTGGAAAAATCTTCCATTGTTTGAAGTCTTCATTCTTTCATTCCTTTACATAATTCACTTATTCCTTTGATCAGTATATAATTGAGAAATTGCATGTATATACTGTAATTCATGCACAGCGATTACATGTATATGCACATATGCTAATATTGCCACTACATATAGTGGTTCGGGCTGGAGTGATAGCGCAGCGGGTAGGGCGTTTGCCTTGCACACAGCCGACCTGGATTTGACTCCTCCACCCCTCTCTGAGAGCCCGGCAAGCTCCCCGTGGGTATTCAATGCGCCAAAAACAGTAACAAGTCTCACAATGGAGATGTTACTGGCGCCCACTCAAGCAAATCGATGAGCAACAGGATGACAGTGATACAGTGATACAGTGATATAGTGGTTAAATGGCTATAGTAAAGATGAATAGCTATGTAGATGAATGAGAAAGAGAACAGTTAAATAGTTATATAAAGTATTTTTTCTAAGTAAAAAATCATAAAAGATAAAATAAAATAAATGCAGAACTCTGAGTCAGATAGAAAATATCAGGTGAGCAAGAGAAATAGATTGACCAACTTAAAACAAGAAGGGCTAAAAGAAGTAAAAGGGCGATAATGTTAGGGGAAAAAAAAGGAATGGATAAATCAAAACATGATGTTGGAACATGATGTTAACCTGATTTAACTATCACCACACAGAGATATAACGTCAAATAAAGTCACAGAGAGTCGAGATGCTTCACTATTCAATATTGTTCAGTTTTTTGGTTGCTTTTATATGTGTATATAAATCATGCATTTATATAAAATCTGGACACTCAAAATTTGTAAAATTGCAGCAAAGCATGAAATAACGATCCCAAGAGATAGTACAACCAGTAAAACACTTGCTTTGCATACAACAGATCAGGGTTCAATACCCAGGACATATTCCCAGTTACCTCTGAATACAGAGCCAGAAGGCAGTCCTCAGCAGTAAAAGGAAAGAAAAAAGACAAGGAGGAAAAAAGGAGAAGAGGGGGCAGAAGGAGGAAGAGGAGGAAAATAGAAAGAGGAGAAGGAGGAGGGAGAGGAGGAAGATGAGGAGGAGAAGGAGAAGTACAAGGAGGAGGAGGAGGAGGAGGAGGAGGAAGAGGTGGAGAAGGAGGAGAAGGAGAAGAGGGGGAGGAGAAGGAGGAGGAGGAGGAGGAGGAGGAGGAGGAGGAGGAGGAGGAGGAGGAGAAGAAGAAGAAGAAGAAGAAGAAGAAGAAGAAGAAGAAGAAGAAGAAGAAGAAGAAGAAGAAGAAGAAGAAGAAGAAGAAGAAGAAGAAGAAGAAGAAGAAGAAGAAGAAGAAGAAGAAGAAGAAGAAGAAGAAGAAGAAGAAGAAGAAGAAGAAGAAGAAAAAGAAAAGAGTAATGAGTCTTCTCTGAGGCACAATTTTCACAGCTACAAGATAGAAATAGTCATAGCCATTTCTGAATTATTATTAGGATTAAAAATATGCATTAAAGATGAGTGAGTGCAGTGTCCATTTTGGGCTGAAGATGTGTGTGAGAAGGGTGAGAGAGTTAAGTACAATGTCCAGAGGGTGGTTATATGCTCCGTGATCACCTCCCTCTGCTCTCTGCTTACTCCCAGGAGTTGCTGACTACATCCCCTTCAACCATGAGCACATCGTGGCCAATTTCACGCAGTACTAAGAAGGAGATGGCTTCAGCTCCAATCAAACCTCTCCAAAGGATGGTTGAGACAGTTTTCACTTTATTTCACTGGAATTTCACTTCACTTCATGTCTATGACAGAATATAGAATATATCAACAATGCTACCATGTTCTTGGTAAAAATGTGGAAACTACTGTGTAGAATAAATGATGCAAATTTCCCTGATCTAAATATTTGTGTTCCATGGGTTTCAGGGTGGAAAAAAGTCCTTTCTCAAGGCAATACAAGCACTCATTGCTTAAACCTAGAGCTGGGGGCAACAGCAAAATCCAGAGGATATTTCAGACATCATTGTGATTGTCTCAATCAATTACCTAACACACTCCTAAAATTAGTCACTGTCACTGTCATCCCGTTGCTCATCGATTTGTTCGAGTGGGCACCAGTAACGTCTCTCATTGAGAGACTTATTGTTACTGTTTTTGGCATATCCAATACGCACGGGTAGCTTGCCAGGCTCTGCCGTGCAGGCGCCATACTCTCAGTAGCTTGCTGGGCTCTCCGAGAGGGGCGGAGGAATTGAACATGGGTCGGCCGCGTGAAAGGTGAACACCCAACCGCTGTGCTATCCTCCAGCCCCTATGTGTTTAAAATCCGAGTACTTTTACAAATTACTTAGTGTGAATACTACATGAAATGACCGGGGTTGTTCCTTAGGAAATTCCCAAATAGTTCAGAAATGGGTCATGTCTGAACTCTCCCCTTTTCCAAAATGTGTTTTAGAGAAAGCCAAGTTTTAAAAAATATCTTGATGTAATTTACATTCATAAATATATATTAACACTATAATCTGTATGTGAATGTCTATCTTAATATATATTTATATATTAAATACAAAATCTATCCATAGATCTATCTATATAAATAGATCACCAATAACCCCATTTCTTATACGACTTTAAATATTAATTATTTATAACTCTACCCCATACGTATATAGTTGAGTCGCTATATTTGACAAATTTAAGCTTTCTGTAGCTGCTGACTCCTGTCAATGAGCCAAACATCTAAAGAAAGATAAGAAAGATCGCATCAAAAGATTTAAAACATCTCACCTTTGGCACACTTAGCCCCATCCCATTTTTTTTTTTTTATTGTTTTGAGCCACACTCAAGGGTGCTTAGGGGTTACACACATAAGTGGCTCTACACACATAAACCACTCTTGGCCGTGCCTGGAGGACCATATGGTATGCGGGGAATTGAACCCGTGTCAGCTGCATGCAAAGCAGCCGGCCCATCCAAATTTTGAAAGCTATACAAAGGGGAGTATCATAAGAGACAGATACACGAAAAGCAATGTCATCTCAGGCAGTTAAGGAACATACTCTAGGTCGGCAACTTCCATACCCTTCCTGCTACTGACCCCCAGAAGCAGGCCAGTATAACTGCCCAGTCCCAGGCCTCCCTTCCTGGCACCTTAGTGTAAGAACTTACTTCCTGGCATCTTAGAAAAAGAAAAGGAGGTTCTGATCTGCAGACCCAGGTCTTCATCCAAGCGCACCTACTAGAACGGGGTTAGCTGTGTGTGTCCAGTTGTAGACACTGGTGGGAGACCGGGAGACTGACAGTGCGTTTTCTATAACAAGTTACAACTCCCCCTGGTGGAAGCACTTTAAGGAACTGTAACCTTGAGTGTTCTCGCGGGATATCTCTGTGTGTGTGTGTGTGTGTGTGTGTGTGTGTGTGTGTGTGTGTGTGTGTGTGTGTGTGTGTGTGTGTGTGTCCAATAAAGTGCTTTTTGTGCCCTCTAGTGGCTGGATCTGGTAAAGTCTAGGTAAAGTCTAAACTTTCTTCAGGAGCATGGTCTGTTAGGCATAACTACTTTTGTGAAGATGAGAAATAAGAGAAAAGATTGCTACCAAATATTTTCCAGCCACTTGAAAACGGTTTGCTATCGTACTTGCCTTTACTAAGCTGTATGAATGACCTATGGCAAGCACTAATTTCATAAGAACTGGGAATAGCAAGTCTGTAGTACTTTAGTAACTCCCCAGGACTGAGTTGGATCTAGATTTAAGGCTCTGGAATACATATAAACACATAAATGTTTCTCCCTGAAATGACGAAGGCACTCAATAGAGATCTGTTAAATAAATAAAGACTTTTCAGTGCCCGTTTCTACCACTATCGTCTACAGGATTTTATTAAGATAATCTATGGGTATATGAAAGCTCTTTGTAAACAGTAAATTATTCTAGGGCTGGAGAGGATATGGTCCTTTTTTTGGCATGTGGCTAACCCTGGTTTTGATCTTCAGTATCACATATGGTCCTCGAGCCTGGCCAGGAGTGATCCTTGAAGACAGAGCCAGGAATAAGGCCTGAGCACCTTTGGATGTGGTCCCCCAAAAAACAAATAATAAATCATTCTGATATGTTAGTTAATGTTAATTAGAATAAATATAATGTTAATATTACACTGGTTTTGTTGTAGCAAGGTTATAGTGCCATTGCACTTTAAGACATGTCTTTCAGAGGCCAGAGAGATAGTACAACAGGCAGATGCCATGCACGCATCTGATCCAGGTTTAATCCCCAGCTCTATGTATTGTCCCCTGAGCATCACCGGCAGTGATCCCTAGCATAGTGTCAGGAATCAGCCATAAGCACTGCCAGATGTGACCAAAAGAAAAAAATGGAAACAAACACCCCCAAAAATCTTATGTAATATGAAAGCTGATTCAATGTTAAGGCACCCTTGACAAAGAAAGCTTTGTGGCTTTCACCCCATCTTATAATTAATAAATATTTTATTTAAATTATATAGTGCACCCATTTATATACATACACATGTGTGTTCCATTTATAACTACAGCCAAACTTGGAACTAGTTTGGGGTTCCTATTATATCTTTATATTAAAATAAGTAGGTTAAAAACTGAAGTGCTATACAATTTTTATATGCATAGAAAAAAATAACAAATCCTAGTGGTGTCAACTTGAATAAGCCAGAAACAGTACCTTGTACAGACTCTCAACTTCTTCCACTGTGAAAGTGTTCACAGAACACTGCATCTCAAACTTTATCAGGCATTAGAACTATCTGTAAGGCAAGTTCTCTGTAGAAATTCCTGAACCCCATCTTTAAACTTCTGACTGATGTAGAAACCAGTTACACTGTTCACAAGGAATAGTCTTATGCAGATGATCTAAAGACCAATTTGGGGAGAGATTTTATATCAGGTCTTAATCCTTTTGAGCACACTTGGTATCATTCTAACTGTGTGGCAAATAATTTAATCTTTTTTCTTTTTTTTGCTTTTTGGGTCACACCCAGCGATGCTCAGGGGTTACTCCTGGCTCTGCACTCAGGAATTACTCCTGGAGGTGCTTGGGGGACCATATGGGATGCCGGGGATCGAACCTGGGTCGGCCGCGTGCAAGCGATACCCTCTGTGCTATCGCTTCAGCCCCCAAATAATTTAATCTTAAACCTTCAATGTCCTACAAATGGCAACTAGAAACATTAGAAATGTAAATATCAGAACAAAATAAGGAACAGTCAGAAATTGTAAGAAAAAGAATAGGTAAGGGGCATGAGATACAGTATAAGACTAAGGCACATGCCGTGCATGCAGCCAACCATCTGATCCCCAGCACTACATGATACTCAGAACAAACCCAAACACTGAACAGGGGAGATCTTAGGTGCTACATTTGATTTTTTCTGACTTATATACACTTCTTTACTGAAATCCCAATATAAGCTAGTTGTAGCCTCATCATAAATTAAGACTAGTATAAGTTGCTAAAGAATTTATGGGGGGAGGGTGGAGAGAGTACAGCAGGCAGGGCACTTGCCTTGCACACAGTTGTCCCAAGTTCAACTCCTGCTACCCTATATGGTCCCCCAAGCCCCACCAAAAGTGATCCCTGATGGCAGAGGCAGGACTAAGCCCTGAGCACCACCAAGTGTGTCTCTCTCCCCCAAAATAATTGTACCGTAGCACTGTAGCACTGAAGTCCCATTGTTCATCCATTTGCTCGAGCGGGCACCAGTAACATCTCCATTGTGAGACTTGTTACTGTTTTTGGCATATCGAATACACCACGGGGAGCTTGCCAGGCTCTGCTGTGCGGGCGGATACTCATGGTAGCTTGCCGGGCTCTCCGAGAGAGATGGAGGAATTGAACCCGGGTTGGCTGCGTGCAAGGCAAATGCCCTACCCGCTGTGCTATCGCTCAAGCCCCCAAATAATTAATTTTTCAAATTATAGAATGTTCAATATACTTTCTAGTTCTTTTAAAATAAACTAGGTGGAAATTTTCCATTTAAAAAAAAAAAAACCTTAGCAACCAAAGATTGTACTGCTGTCCTATTTTCTGCCCAAAGCAATATTGCACAACATTCAGTTTGAGTTTTTTTTTCTTTTTGGGTCACACCTGGTGATGCTCATGGGTTACTCCTGGCTCTGCACTCAGGAATTACCCCTGGCCATGCCCAGGGGACCATATGGGATGCTGGGAATCGAACCCGGGTCGGCCGCATGCAAGGCAAACACCCTACCTGCTATGCTATTGCTTCAGCCCCCAGGTTGAGTTTTTTTTAATGCTTGCAAGCAAGTTAGCATTAGACTACCTCCTTCTCCACATATGTACATCTGTCTTCACTTCTCGTTGGCTTTTGTACCCAGTTTCCCAGTCAAGAGTGGAGGGAGAAGAGCAAACACCAAGCAGGCCCTCCTGGGACTTCCAAGGAACATTCTACTATCTCCTCAGGGATTCATTAAGCCACTGAAGCAGGCCCATGGAGACTGAGCCCCTCTTGCTCCCTGATCCTCTGTAGCACTGTAGCACTCTCGTCCCATTGCTCATCTGGAGCGGGCATCAGTAACATCTCCATTGTGAGACTTGTTGTTACTGTTTTTTGGCATATCGAGTATGCCACAAGTATCAGGGAGATGCAAATCAAAACAACAATGAGATACCATCTCACACCACAGAGACAGGCACACATCCAAAAGAGCAAAAGCAACCAGTGCTGGCGTGGATGTGGGGTAAAAGGGACGCTCTTTCATTGTTGGTGGGAATGCCGACTGGTCCAGCCTTTCTGGAAAACAATATGGACAGTCCTTCAAAAACTAGAAATTGAGCTTCCATATGACCCTGCAATACTACTTCTGGGAATATATCCCAAGGATGCAAAAAAGCACAGTAGATATGACATCTCTACCTATATATTCATTGCAGCACTGTTCACAATAGCCAAAATATGGAAACAACTCGAGTGCCCCAAAACAGATGACTGGTTAGAGAAACTTTGGTACATCTACACTATGTACTGCTACATATGGAATACTATGTAGCTGTTAGGAGATATGAAGTCATGAAATTTGCTTATAAATTGATAGACATGGAGAGTATCATGCTAAGTGAAATGAGTCAGAAAGAGAGGGACAGACATAGAAGGACTACACTCATTCATGGAGTATAGAATAACATCACATGAGGCTGACACCCAAGGATGGTAGATACAAGGTCAGGAGGATTGCCCCGTAGCTGGAATCCTGCTTCATGAGCAGAGGGGAGAGGGCACATGGAATAGAGAAGGGGTCACTAAGAAAATGATGGCTGGAGGAATCAGTCGGGATGGAAGATGTGTGCTGAAAGAAGATAATGGACCAAACATGATGACCTCTCAGTGTCTGTGTTGCAAGCCATAATGCCCATAAGTAGATAGAGAGTATGGGGAATATTGTATGCCATGGAGGCAGGGGGAAGGTGGGAAAGGGGAGGTATACTGGAGATATTAGTGGTGGGGAATGTGCACTGGTGGGGGGTGGGTATTTGATCATTGTGTGATTGTTACCCAAACATGAAAGCTTGTAACTATCTCACAGTGATCCAATAAAATTTTTTAAAAAGAATATGCCATGAGTAGCTTGCTAGGCTCTGCCATGAGGGCAGGATACTTTCAGTTGCTTGCCAGTCTCTCTGAGAGGTACAGAGGAATCAAACCCTGGTCGGCCCTATGCAAGGCAAACGCCCTACTCGCTGTGCTATCGCTCCAGCCCAAACCCACTACCCATTTTTATTATATTTTACTTTCTCAACTAGTCCTGCATAAATTCCTAACCCCAACCTGGGAATAACACTGTTTAAACGGACAAGTCCACCATTGTCCTTCCACTGTTGTCCTTCCATTGCTAAGCCCTGAATAAACCAGCTCATCACCCCCTCCTTTCAAACTATCATCTCCAAAATGGGTTCAATAGTGTGCTAACACCTTAATAATGGCGCACATAAGGCTGAGGAGCACGGTTTGATCCTCTGAGAAGTTCTCTTTGGACCATAAGTCTTTGCTATAGGGACTGGAGAGGTAGTAGAGGGGTTAGTTAAGGTGCAACTTTGTACCCAGCCAAGGCCACTTTCTGTTTTTAATTTCTAGCATGCCAGGAGTGATCCCTGAACAGAGCCAGAAGTAAATCCTGAGCACCTCATGCCATGGCCTAATCCATCCCTACCAATTGGTTATAAAAATAAAAGCCCATTAACTCTACTGAGGGAGATTTAGTGTGCAGACAAAAGAAGCCCGTAAGATTGTGAGCAGAGTTCTCCCAGTAACTTCTTCAGCATAACAGATTTAATCTGTTGCCATCTGTGAAGTTAATCTCGTTGATGCTGGGGGCATGCACAGATTTAGTTTGATTTAACTACAAGATATCAGCCACAATCTGCTAAGCCCTAGTGTGTCCTAAAAACTTGGGAGGGCGGGCACTCTCTGTCTTCCTAAATATTATGATGCTTTAGGCTCATAAAAAATATTTACCCCGCACTCTCCAAATAAAATTGCACGTAACTTCCTTCTACTTTCATAGCAAGTTCACTGGGGTCTCTGGCATGACAGATTGTGCTCAAAGTTAGATCCAATTGTTTTCCTGATATGTGACCTTGGGAAATAAAGTCCTTTCATGCCTTCGATGGAACCCATCAACTGGTGTCATGACCTATCTATATCTCACGGATTTGCTGGAAGACCTCAAGGCTGTGCCCAAGTACTCAAAGCCTGACACACTGCAAGCGCCCAGTAAAGCTAAAGGTCACGGTGAACCAGTAACATTCTTGTCATGCCTCTGAGCGGCAGCCTAGAAACGTGGCATTAGAAGGGTGTTATACGGGCCTCAGTGACAATGCAGCGGCTGGGGCGTTTACTTTGCACGCAGCCCACCCTGGGATCGATCTGAGATATCGATCCTGCAAGGACCATATATGGTCCTGGGTGCAGAGGCAGAAGTAACCCCTGAGCATCGCTGTGTGGGGCCCCTCGCCCCAAAAAACAAACACCAAACCGAAAAAAAGATCTAACCACCCCCCCACACCCCGCCAAAAAAGAAAAAAAACAAGCGC
This sequence comes from Sorex araneus, assembly GCF_027595985.1. Classification (NCBI taxonomy): domain Eukaryota; kingdom Metazoa; phylum Chordata; class Mammalia; order Eulipotyphla; family Soricidae; genus Sorex; species Sorex araneus. The sequence goes on along the minus strand of NC_073307.1, from coordinate 158,093,323 downwards.
GTTATCAATGAACCCAGGCTCATTCCGAATAAGAAAGGAAATGAGGAAACGGAGCAAAAAAAAAAAGAGACAGAGAGAGATGCCAGGCGGTCCCTAGCGCCGCCGGAACGCACGTTCCGCGGCTCTGGTTTCTCCTGCTTCCGGCGGAAGTCTCCCGGCGGAGCTCTGGGGCGCGGACCGCCCCGACCGGAACTTCCGGCGCCGCCGAACATTGCCGGAGTCGCTGCGCCCGTGGGAGCCCGAGTCGTGGCCGAGCGCGCGTGGCCATGTGGCGCCTGCTGGCCCGCAGCGCCGCGCCGCTGCTGCGGGTGCCCCTGGCAGGTGGGAAGCCCCCCGGGGCGCCCTCGACCGCCCCCCTCTTGCGCGCCCTAACGATCACGGGGGTCTCTGCGCCCAGCGACCCGCGCAGGCCCGGCCTGGGTGCCCACGAAGCACCCCTGAAATCACCTGCGTGGTTTGCAAGCTTCTGGGCACCGCCCCGCCCCCCATCCCACCTAGTTTGCGCTTGCGCCCACTCTGCCCTGCAGGTTGGACTCTGACCCTCATAGTGCGCCCCCCTCCCATTTCTGCAGTTTTCACCCGTGCCTCCCCCACCCCACCCCCGGGGGGAGGGGGAGATGTCCACGTGGCCCCGTTGGGAAACGCTGGCCCCCGTGTGCCCTTGGCCCAGGGCTCTTACGTTTGTCCCCACCCCATCCTCCCCATCCCACCCACCCCCTCAACTTGCTCTGTCTTTGTAGATTCCTGGGCCGCCGCCCCCGCCAGTGCTGGGCTCAAGACGCTGCTGCCCGTGCCGACCTTTGAGGGTGAGGACGTTTGTGCCATTCTCCTGCTCGCTTGCTCTCGGATAGGACCTCCCTCCCCCAACGCAGAGAGGGGAGGTGGCAGGGGTGTCTCCCCGTGGGCTTCCCTTCGGCCTGTGTGCCAAGGAGGGAAAGGACCCCCGAAAGGTCGCGGCTTGGAGGGAGCAAACGTGCAGGGGGATTCCCTAACCCACCCAGCAGCGGGTGTGGCCCGAGTTCCATCCTCAGCCAGGCCCTCACACTTGGAACTCCTGGGCTTTCTCACCAGTGAGGCGCACACAGCTGGAGGCATTTGCTTTTATTATGCGGTATTAGTTTGCCAAATATAGACAGTATTTGATAAACCACAATTTCATCAATCTGGTTTTTGAATTTTTTTTTTTTGGAAGTTCTGAGGAAGGGAAGAGAAAGAGAGAGACACTCAGGAGAGAAGTCCCCAGTCCATATCCCAGCGTTAAAGTAGGAAAGGACACATCGCAAAAGGTGACATGTGGGTGACATATGCTCAGGCAACTTATATCCCAGGCAACACATGTGCACTCTTGAGTGACACATGTGTTCAGGCCGCACATGTGCGCCTGATTTGCCATTTTAAAAAAATGATTGGAGGACTGGAGCGAGAGTACAGTACAGGGTAGGGCGTTTGCCTTGCACAGGGCTGACCCGGGTTCGTTTCCCAGCATTCCACATGGTCCCCCAAGCACCACCAGGAGTAATTCCTGAGGGCATGAGCCAGGAGTAACCCCTGTACATCACCGGTGTGACCCAAAAAAAAGAAAAAAAATTATTGGAAATCTCAAGAAGTGAGATGGGCCTGGATCTATAACTGTTAAACTTCTTCCACCTCTGTATGCGCAGGTGGACTCCAGGCTACAGGCTCACAGTTTTCCAAAAAGAAGTGCCTCTGAAAGCCTCAGCTAGAAAATAGTAGGGGAAAGTTTCTGTAACCCTTTCTTGTCCCCTTGCATGTTGCTGTTTGGGACAGGAGGAACTCGATGAGCAAATGCTTTCATGCAAGAGACTTGGGTTCTGTTATTGAGCATTGCTGGGTATGGCCCAATAATACAAAAAAACAAAAACAATGATTTGATGTTTCTTCGAAGTCTTCGGTTCTCATAGCTGACTCTACCATGAAGCTTGTTTTACTATACTATTTTATTTTTTAAATTTATTTATTCACAGGGGTTACCCCTGGCTTTGTACTCAGGAATTAGTCCTGATGGTGCTCGGGGGACTATATGGCCTGCTGGGAATTGAACCCGGGTCGGCCGTCCGTGTGCAAGGCAAATACCCTGCCTGCTGCACTATCGCTCCAGCCCCCCCCCACACACTATACATTTTAAATGACTTACAAGTTAGTTTTCCCTCACCCCAGAATTGCAGGTGTAGCCTGCATCTCACCAGCCCACCCTCACCCAGCACCTTGTCAGATAGGTCCAGGTATCCGGGTGAGAGAGCACTGCGTAAATAAATGGCACTGATCAAAGGAGTCCTAGTTGTTAACGTCCCCACAGGAATGTGGCAGAGAACGAGGGCTTAACTAATTTTGTGTAGAATACACTATCATTTCTGTCCTTCCTCTTTAGGAAGAGGCAGTAGTGTGTCATGTCTGTGGGTGTGTGTACTGTAGTGTGAGCCTGCCTGTGTGTGGACCTGTGCCTTTTCTATATGTTAACGTTTCTTAGAAGTTCTCTGTTTTCCAAAAGGAAGTCCGGGGGGGAGGGGGAAATAGCAAGATTATAAAGTTGATTTAGAAATTAAATGAGGTAATGCATGTAACGCTTTCATCTCAGGCACTTAGTACACATGTGAAAATAACGTTGACTAGTAGTATGCTGTGACAATCTTATATCTCTAACCCTTTCCAGAATAGCCCCTGCTGGAGTTTTAGGCACTGTCTAATAAGTGCATTTTGGTTTCAGGTTTAAAAGTTGATTAGCTTTAAGGGCCCAGAAGTATTTGCATTGTCCTTCACTGATAACTTTGACTTCGTTTTTGTTGTTGTTGTTGTTGTTAAGATTATCATCTGACAGTTGTAAATATTTCTAAAAGAGAAAATGAAGGCTCTGAATTGTATAGCATTACTTAATCTTGGTTGCCTATGCTCCTTCTAGATGTTTCCATTCCTGAAAGGCCCAAACTTAGATTTGTCGAGAGGGTACCACTTGTACCCAAACTGAGAAGAGAACCTAAAAACTTGAAAGACATACGGGGACCTTCTACTGAAGCTACTGAGTTCACAGAAGGCAAATTTGCGATCCTGGTAAGTTCCACGTCAAGCAGCCACAGTGGTTCCTGAAGTGCCCAGTACTCCCCCTGTGGGTGCAGGAGCTGTCCAGCGGCACTGCCGTCCAGCCTCCAGGGCACTGGGTTGTTTTTAGTTTGTTCTCTTGGAGAAGGTAGGTATCCAGGGGGCGCTTTTTTTTTTTTCTTGAAGAGGAAGTGGTAGATCAAATAAATTTGGGGACCTCTGAACTGCCTAGTGGAAACCAGGGATCAACCAAATCTCATGCTTTGCATTCAGAATTCTGTTCCATGGTTTTGTTCTTGTTTCCTCTTTTTTTTTTTTAGAACTGCTACCAGTTATTTAGTTTGTCTGTTTTCAGTCTTTTAAACTGATGTACAGTACCCAGTGAGGAGAAAAATGTTATATGTAGACATAAATATAAGAGCAAGAAGAGGCAGCCTAATTATAATTAAACCAGGAGATTTTTTTTTTCTTTTTCTTTTCGGGTCACACCCAGTGATGCACAGGGGTTACTCCTGGCTCTGCACTCAGGAATTACTCCTGGCAGTGCTGGGGGACCATATGGGATGCTGGGAATCAAACCCAGGTCGGCCGCATGCAAGGCAAACGCCCTACCCACTGTGCCAGACCAGGGGATATTCTTAAGTCTCCTAAAATCAAACTATTCTTGGACTGGGGAAAGGGCTCAAAGGACTAGAGCACAGGGTTCGATCCCTGGCATCACATGGCCTCCTCAGCATGGCTGGGTATAGCTCTGGAGGGCCCATCCCTCCCCAGAATGAAATGAGCAAATGCCTATGATCAAAGTAAACTGCCTTTAACACCGGGTGTGGAAGAGTGTTTCTTGACTCCATGAGGAGCTTCTGGGCAGCCATGAAGCCATAGGCAACCAAGATTAATTGATGCCATGCCTACACAAATAGGTGTGGAGCAGGATTTAGTTCCCAGAAGGTGGCACAAGTGATGTATTATTAGAAGGTCTTCATTTCTCACTATTCCTGCCACCCTGGCTTTGCTTAAATCCTCCAAGCCCTTTCTTTGGGGCCCTTCCTCTTCCTGGAACATGCATCTCTTCCCTGGGCTAGACCTTACCAGTTGGGCCTGCACTTTCAATGTCACCTCAGTGAGACCCTGCCTTTCTATCCGCTGAAGTGGGCGAGCCATCCTCCCTTACTACCAATCCTTAGATTTTTGGTTTTTTGGTTTTTGTTTTTTTCACAACAGTACTTATCATAAAACTTGGTTGTATCTTCACATGTATCGTTGGAGTCACTGTCATTGTAAAAAAGAGAACTAAGACTGAGTCTGTAACGTTGTTCAGTCCCCACGGTGTTCTAATTTCCCCATTCATTTTTAGGCACTGGGTGGCGGTTATCTCCACTGGGGCCATTTTGAGATGATGCGCCTGACCATCAACCGTGCTATGGACCCCAAGAACATGTTCGCCCTGTGGCGAGTGCCAGCACCTTTCAAGCCCATCACCCGCAAGGGCATGGGGCAGCGCATGGGAGGAGGGAAAGGCGCCATTGATCACTACGTGACTCCCGTGAAGGCCGGTCGCCTCATCGTCGAGATGGGCGGGCGCTGTGAATTCAAGGAGGTAGAGGGTCTTCTCAACCAGGTTGCACACAAGTTGCCCTTCCCGGCCAAGGCCGTGAGCCGTGAGACTCTAGAGAAGATGCGAAAAGATCAAGAAGAACGAGAACGTAACAACCAAAACCCCTGGACCTTCGAGCGCATAGCCACCGCCAACATGCTGGGCATCCGGAGAGTACTGAGTCCCTACGACCTGACCCAGAAAGGGCGGTACTGGGGCAAGTTCTTCTTGCCTGAGCGTGTGTAGTGAGAGTGTGAGGAGAACAAAATACAGACTTTCAAGAAAGCCAGAATCTCTCTTCCCCTCAGCCTGCTTGTAAAGTCTGGGATAGCTCTGTGGGCACACAGCCTAGGAGCATATGAATAGATGTTTTGGAGACAACTGTGTTACTTGTTGGTTTATTTTTTAAAGTGTTATTTTAAGTCTGAGCGTCATCTTAAGATACAACTTCTCGGGGCTGGAGTGATAGCACAGCGGGTAGGGCGTTTGTCTTGCACGCGGCCGACCCGGGTTCGAATCCCAGCATCCCATATGGTCCCCTGAGCACCGCCAGGGGTGATTTCTGAGTGCATGAGCCAGGAGTAACCCCTATGCATCGCTGGGTGTGACCCAAAAAGCAAAAAAAAAAAAAAATGCAACTTCTCATTGATAAGCTTGAATTGCTTAAGTGATTACCATACTGGCCCAGTTCCTGGGCGCTCTGCTTCTCCCTGGCTGAAGAGGAGTGTCTTTCAGGCGGAAGTGCATATTTGGATCTTCCACCCCTGATGTAAGTCAGACTCAGTATCTTCACTGCCTTCATCTTGTTCACACTTTCTTCACTACCTTCATCATGTTCACATTTCTGCTCATTGTTAAATAGTTTTGTGAACACATTTTGTTACTGGTGATTTTGGAAAAAATGGGGGGGGAAAATGACAAAACATAGTTCATTGATTCAACAGGTATTTATTTATGATTCAGTAGACATTTGTCTGGAGTTCCCCATCTCTCAACTTCAGAAGGGAGGATGGTTAGCAGGAAGAACTGATGCATAAAGACACTCAAACTGGCCTTTGTTAGGTCTGGGATTCTGAAGTTTTCTGAGGGAGAGTGGCTCTGCCTTTGTATCCCTGCTGGGTCCAGTGGCACGGTGCTATAGAGAACATCACTGCTTGGATGAATGAGGGACCTATCGACTCAAGGTCCCATGGTCCCAGCTTCCTGGTTCACTTTTAACAAGATGAAACTTTTCAGAGCTAGTCAGCACTAGTTCTCTGCCCCCTGTACAATCTAAAGGAAGTACAAATTGTTAAAAAGATTTTTCGCTCTCTCTTTCTTAAAGCATAATAATCTCCAGCAAAGAAAATGATTTGTTTTCAGAATTTCAATAATTCAAGAAAAAAATAAGTATAAATTTATCATCAAGAATTGGCCTGATGTGGGGCTGGAGTGATAGCACAGTGGGTAGGACATTTGCCTTGCACGTGGCCGACCCAGGTCTGATTCCCAGCATCCCATATGGTCCCCCGAGCACCACCAGGAGTGATTCCTGAGTTCAGAGCCAGTAGTAACCCCTGAGCATCACCGGGTGTGACCCAAAAAGCAAAAAAAGAAAGAACTGCCTGATGTTTTGATGTAATCTTAGTGGCCCTCTTAAGTTATGACTAACTGCTGAGTTACATTAGAATCCAGCAGAATCTTACCAGCTGGACGTGTCTTTATTGGCTTTTTCATTTGGGGTTTTGGTCCCTACTGGCAATGCTCAGGGCTTGCTCTTGACTTGCTCAGGGATCATCCCTGGTGAGCACTGGGGGACCATACAAACCCAGTTTGGCTATGTGCAAGGCAAGCACCCTACCCGCTGTACTGTCTCTAAGGGCCTGGGTTGGAATGTGATTTCAGAACACATTCTTCAGGATTCCTGCCCAACAAAATTAGTTTCAGCCTCAATCAGGTGAGAGGTGATGCAATGGCCTCATTTGACCTCTGTGATTTAACATCTTACTATTGTCTGTTGTCTTGCATAAAGCATGACACTGATGAGTGCTGGGAGCTCAGTAGTAGAGAGACTTATTTGGGGGCTATGTGTTTAGTTTCCTAACCGCAGTCCTGAAGCCAGCCATCATCTCAGAGAGGGTACTGGCAGAACTCTACCATCAGCCCCCCAGAAAACAAGCTCTTTTATCTTAGGTAATGGGGGGGAGGGGGGGGCAGCGGCATCCATGGCGTTTTTGCATGAGTGGGTCACTGCGAATTCTGGCATGTCTTACTTAGCTTCTGATACCAAAAAGCCATTTTCCACTGAAGGCTTAAAAGGTTTCAAATCCAAGCATCCATCATGAGCAGAAATCGGAGCTTCAACAGAAGTAATGAACATGTCTAAGCAGATCTCCACGTGCGCACAGTGCTAAGCACTGGGACACAGCAACGAGAAGAACATGGATGGTACCTTTTGTCAATCTTTAAGAACTATAAGGCCCTAAAAGAAGGATACGGGTGTAAGCTTAGTTCAGGGTGAGCCCTCGAAGAGCAGCAATAACAAGTGCCCTGATCAACTCGGAGTAGTCGGAACAAGAGCCTAAGAAACTGGACATCCTGTGATATCTGTCTGTCTCCTGGCAGACACTGGTGATGGCTTAAATTCAACTTCCTGGTTGGGTTCCTATTAGGGGTTCTTCTCTACACTGTAGTACCTTTAAACCATCTTCCTAACACAGACTGCTCTACACCCTGTTCCAACTCAGCCACCACCCGATTCTGCATTTTCGTAAGTCTCCCTTTGCATAACTTTTAATAGGTATCTGACTTTCTGATTAATATCCTGTGTCATAAGAGGTTTCACAATGGAAAAAGGAGCAGTTGAGGAATCTGGAGTGGAGAAGTGGTGGCACCACAGTGGTAGGATTGGAAATGCCCATCGAGGATCCATCTGCCTGAAGGAGACAAAAAGAAATGTGGGGGCGGGGGAGAGGGAAGAACTATAGATTACACTGTAAGGTATGCAAGGTCGGGATCACCAAATCTCCTCCTGCAGGGGATCGGCTTTATTCATAAGGACATGCCCTTCTAATCTTAAGTAGATCTCTATTTTTTTTTTTTTTTTTTGCTTGTTGGGTCACACCCGGTGTTGCACAGGGGTCACTCCTGGCTCTGCACTCAGGAATTACCTCTGGCGGTGCTCAGGGGACCCTATGGAATGCTGGGAATCGGACCTGGGTCAGCCGCGTGCAGGGCAAACGCCCTACCCGCTGTGCTATCGCTCCAGCCCCTTAAGTAGATCTCTAAACTTATCAAGACACTTAGGTACTTTGGTTTTACTCTGTGTCCCTCTTCCCAAAAGTTTAGGGTGCTTCCAATACAAGAATTAATTCTGTCGCCTCTTCCTCTTCATGCTGAGGCCCAAAGTTTCCCTGCAGAAACGTTCTTAAGACAGCATGCTGGCCTGTTCATGGAACGGACTACACCTGCCTCCCCGTCAACAACTGCCAACTCCTTACTCGTTCCTCATTTTCCTCTTCATAAAATACCCCTGTCGTCTTCCCCAGTCTACTCCCACACTCCATCCCACCCAGAGAGGGGCGGCCCATGGTGAACAATATCCTAAGGACACGAGAGTGCCAAGAGGCTCGATCCTCTCCAGGGATGTCTCACCTTTTTCAGGCAAATATGCTCCCAATGGTGGAAGCTAAGATGATGGCGAGGATAATGCAGCAGATCATGATCATGATCTTCTTCTGCTCGTCCAGAGAGGAAAAAGTATGGGAGAAACATCAGCATCGTGCATGGGGTGTTCCGAAAGGAGGGAGACAAGGAAAGGAGCTGGAGGAGAAAGGAGTGCCAGAAGGGAGAGGGAAGATGGATCTGGCTGCTAGAACCCAGAGACAGATCGAAGTGTTACTTCAACGTGAGAGAGTCACCAGAGGTGAAGAGTCAACGGCCAAGGTGGAAGATGCCCTCTACCTCCCAGAAAGTCACCGCTTCCTGCTAGAGACACATACTCGGAAGTGAGTGGACCAAATTCCTTTGGGTAAGAGCACCTAAAACCTGAAACTCACTATTAAATGTTGATGTCTTTGAAAGTTAAGCCATTTAAAAATAATAATAATAAAAACAGAATTTCTGATCCATCTGACTCAACACAGTAGTTTTAAAAAGATTCCAGGGGCCAGAGAGATAGTAACAACAAGGAAGGCAAGCACCTGCAAGGGCCGACATGGATCAGTCCCCAGCAGCACATACGTTCCCCTGAACTAAACCCCTGCACACCACCAGGTGTGGCCCAAAGCAAACCAGAAGATTCGAGGCCCTTTGCAAAAACCTACGCAGCACCCACCACGGTACCAAATCACAGAATGTTTTTCAGGAAAATAGAGCCAGAGCTGTTTCATAATCAATATAAAGTCATTTATTCTTAAATTAGCAATAAAATAATCATGTTTACATTAAAAAAAATACACACAACAACAACAAAATACCTTCACTTGCATTCTAAACTCTAAGTCCCAGACGCCAGTCTCCAGAGCATGAAGGACTGAGTACAGCTTGTCTGCATGCTGCAGGACCCAGTCCTAGTCTGACTTCACAGCCGTGGGCCAGAGCGACCCCCTGGCTCTGTCTGAGTACTGGGCAATGGCGGAGTAAAGGAGCCCGCGTGAAGGAAGCCAACAGGCGATGGCTGGACGAGGGTGCTCACCCTGTCCGGAGAACATGACGGTCGGAGCCGAAATACAAATCGGGGAGGACGGAGGCAACAGGCAAGGGGCTCACCGGCTGGTGGGCCAGTCACTACACTTGAGAACTTCCCAGCTGTTGCATCCTCCATGATGACACATGGAGGCCACAGTGAACCATTCAGATTCACTCTGGCAGAACCACCCAGTTGTTCCTCATCCGCGCCTACTAGATCAGCCCCAGAGAGAAACAACACCCGCCATCCCAGGGCCACTTGGGTGATATCACACCCCGACAGGATGTTCTCAAGTCAAGCCTAGCTTCGGGGCATCGAGGAGAGGTGCCAAAACTTTGGTCACACTTTCTGTCTGCTAAGCAGAAGAGCTGAATGACAGCTCAGTCCTCAGCCCAAAGATCTGTGACTCTCCCAGTACTCTCCCAAAGAGCCCAGTGCTCAATGACATGGTAAGATTCTATTCTCAGTAGAAATTCATTCCGTGAGTTGTTTCTTGCATAATTTTCACTCGTGTATTTCTTTTTTAAGGTCATAAATATCCTTCACTTCTAATTTATTATTTCCTGAGAGATACACGCATCCACAGACATGCACCTCAAATACAGAATTAAAAAAAAGAAAAAATCATCTGGAATCCATGAAGTGAGTGAGTGAATACTCTGTCTGAAACATGTCCAGAGCCCGCGATGTGGAGCACCTAGCCCCTGGCCCAGTTTCCAGACTTGGTTATTGCTGGTCTCCAGGCAGGGGCTTCCCCGAGTGGCCAACAGCGAGCTGGTGTCCAGGACTCAGACATGGAAGCAAGTACCAGACTTTCAATGCTAACAGATGGTAACTTCAAAGGACGGTCAGCCTGGTGCCTCCCTGGGTAAACATGAGCAAATACAACATACGCAAAGATCAAAGTTGGCCGGTCACCAGGCTGAGAGTAGCTTGAAGCCTAATTTCAAACAGCCCAGCTGCTGAGGCCAAAATGACATCTGCTGGTCCCTCCTATTTCCTGACAGAGGGAACAACAGACCGAGGATCGGGGTCCTCCCTGGCCTTTTCAGCTGCAGGCCTTTTCACTGCAAGACTTAGAAGAATCCCTTTACTTTTCTTCTAGAAAACCACCCCAGCCCTGCCCAAATAAAAGCAATTTCTAGGAGAAGAATCCTCCATGAGGTAGAAAATACAGCACCTTGGGAAGGCCTCAGCTAAGCTTTTCAAGGTGCAGTGTCTAATTTGACACATCGGAATGACAAGGTGCAGTGTCTGATTTGACACGTCAGAATGAAGAAACGCAAACGGCTACTTCCTCATCCAGGAGAAAAGGCACTTCGGCATTGGTAGGGCAGGAGAAGGTTTGGAGAACTCAGGGTTGCGCTCGGTCGGCGGGATTCCTCCAGGCCTAGATTGTTGGCTGGGTCAGGTCCAGGGATGGTGACACGGAAACAAAGGAATGGGTTTCTCTCGCCCTTGGGTGCGCCATTCCAACTCCATTTCCATCGAAAGTCACGGGTGGCCGCTCCAGGCTGGAGAAAAATTGGGTTCTAAGAGAGGAGGGGAAGGAAGAGCCGATCAGTGTACAGGATGATGGCAAAGAGCGACATGAAGAATCACCCAGAAACCTAGAAGGTGCAAAGGTTAGTTATAACTGAAAAATGGAGAGTCACAAAAAAGTCAACAGGAAGCTCAAGAAATCCAACAGACAGCCCCCAAAGCCCAGAATTAACTACCCCACTGTACTAGGGAGATAAAAGATACTTTGATGAGGGAGGGAAAAAATAGAAAACTCTGGGCGATTGTGAATCCTTCACACTGGCCACCACATGCTCATGAAAGGACTTGTCAACGGGGAGGCACGATCTGACTAAAAACACCAGTTCTCACCGCACAACTCCCATCAGTACCTTTCGAATACAGCTGCAGAAGCCTCCGAGGTACTCGAATCTTCTCCATCACTGCCCCCCACCCCCTGACCTCCCAGAGAGCTTCCAAAAGGCACAGTGAAGTGAAGAGGGGAGGGGCTGGAGCGATGGCACAGTGGGTAGGGCGTTTGCCTTGCACACAGCCAACTCGGGTTCAATTCCCAGCATCCCATAAAGTCCCTCAAGCATCGCCAGGAGTAATTCCTGAGTGAAAAGCCAGGAGTAACCCCTGTGCATCCCAGGGTGTGACCCAGAAAGCAAAGCAAAAAATAAATAAACAGGGAAAAGCTTAGGGGACAGACGATGGTGCTCTGCCTTATAAGCCGTGTGGGCTGGGCACGTTTAACTTTAATGAACTTGAAAGAGCTTCCGTGTCTGGAAAAGGAGAATATTCCTGTGCTAGAGCTGCAGCTGGCACACAGCTGGGGAGTATAAATGCAGACTTCCTCTCTGCTCCCGTTCACAGTCCTCTCTCCCTCAGGGCAGACGGATGCCCAGGGTCGATGTCAGTAGGGAATATGAAGTGCAGCAGAGCAAGCACCCAGACAGCTGTTCAGCCACTGGCATCTTCAAGCTCAGATGAGCCAACTCCCAGCAGCGTTGGAATTATTGCCCTGGTTTTAAAAAATGATTTGTGGGTGCCGGAGCGATAGGACAGCGGGTAGGGCTTTTGCCTTGCATGTGGCTGACCCGGGTTCAATCCCTAGCTTCACATATGGTTCCCCCGAGCACCGGGGGATTCCTGGTGTGCAGAGCCAGGAGTAACCCCTGAGCATCGCTGGGTGTGACCCAAAAAGGAAAAAAAAACAACAACATAAAAAATGATTCATTTGCCTTCTGAATTCCCAGGATTTGGAATAGAAATAGGCACTATGCATTTGGAAGGCATCTTTCATCCAAGGCTAAGGGAAGATTTCAACTATTTCATCCTTACCTAATTTTTACTTCCATTTTCAATGAGACTTAAGAGCCCAAACAAAATGTGACCCTTAATATGAGTAAAAAAATAAATAAATAAGGAGTAGGGTCCAAATGCCATGGAGAAAAACGGAATCAGGCAATTAATTGTCTCAGAGACATCGATGACCTCATTGAACTGCTTATTTTCCAAGAAGAATTTGAATGCTAGTACTATAGTAATTTGGCTTTCAAACTACTTGAAAGGAAGAAGAGGAGGAAGAGTCATATTGAAACAATACAAGGAAGCATCAGTTCGAAGTATCAACATGGCAAAATACACAGTCTCAAAAATACATCTATTACTCAGTAACACCTACGAATCTGTAATAAAGAGAAAATGGGTATGAGAAAAAGGTTAATTTAGTCGTACCATTAGTAATAGCAATATAGGGGCTGGAGCGATAGCACTGAGGGTAGGGTGTTTGCCTTGCATGCGGCCGACCCAGGTTCAATTCCCAGCATCCCATATGGTCCCCTGAGCACTGCCAGGAGTAACCCCTGTGCATTTCTGGGTGTGACTCAAAAGGCAAAAAAATTTTTAAAAAATAGCAATACAAAAGTAAAACCCTACAAATGTTGGGGGAACACTAAGGAGTTGATGTGATTGAAAAAATGGACTTGTACCATGCACAGGCATAATTCTACCTGCAGTTCCCAATACGGATGTTGGTTGGATAAATTCAATAATCTAGATGGCTGGTGAGAAGTTGTTTATAATGTTTATGCTGAATGAGGGCAGAAGTCCTGCCCACCAACAAGGAAAGGTGGATAGTCACAATCTCAAGCCAAAAATTAGATATACAAGGAGATTTTAGCATTGAGGAATAATGCCTGTGATTTTGTAACAGTGCCCAAAACTTTAGTCACACATGAAATCACTGTCATTGTCACTGTCATCCCATTGTTCATCAATTTGCTCGAGCGGGCACCAGTAACATCTCCATTGTGAAACTTATTGTTACTGTTTTTGGCATATCGAATACACATGGGTAGCTTGCCAGGCTCTGCCGTGCGAGAAAGATACTCTTAGTAGTTTGCCGGGCTCTCCAAGAGGGACAGAAGAATTAACCTGGGTCGGCCGCATGTAAGGCAAATGCCCTACTCGCTGTGCTATCGCTCCAGCCCCACACATGAAATATATAAAATTACACTGCTTGTGAGGATATATCAGTATTAAAAGTTAATTATTTCACCTTTTCTATATTTTATATATCTTTTAAATATATATAATCCTTGTATACTGTCCTATTCAAAAATAATATTGAAGAAGCTTTAACAGTCCCCAAAATGAGACCATTCTTGCCAAGATATTTCTAGACACATGAAGCTCTGAGGCAGTCATCAGCTCATTTTAAAGAAATTAATAGGCTAACCTTTAAAGTCATCAGCACTAAGATTCTCTAGCTCTTGGGGACATTTCTAGATGGCTACTTGTTTCATAAAGAGAACTTAGGATGCAATAAGGAAGACTCCTAGACCCATTACAAGGTGTGTATGTGTGTGTGTGTGTGTGTGTGTGTGTGTGTGTGTGTGAACTTGCTTCTGTTCTTGTCTTGAAGTCTGAGTGTCTTCACCTGTAAAATGTGGATTATAATTCCCCTCTCACAGGGGTGCTGTGAGGACTCCGGGGTAAGTGTAAAAGGTGCTTACGAATACACTGTCCTGCACGACTCAGTATTCAAAAACATTAACCACTTGAGATGCCATCACTCAGCCACAGACCAAACCCGAGGAGCCTAATCCCGATTCCCAGCTTCGTTCACATCGAAAAGGATACCAAAGCAAAGCCCCTTACCCAAGCAGGCCAGAGAGAATGCAACAAACTCCGGATCCCAACCACCTATTCTCGTACCCAGCTAAGGAGCGGGCTTACGGAGTGAGGAGAGTGGAACGGAGGTGCTCAGCTGTGCCAGGAGAGGTGGGGAAGCACATCCCAAGACAGAGGGCAAAGACAGAATCTGCAGGACAGCAGCAAGCAGAGATGTTGTGGCCCGTGGACCAGAATCCAAGAGCAGAATCTGAAGCAGATGCAAGAACGCACAGGTCACCGAACGTCGGAGAGTTACAGTGTCCGGGGACAATCAGAAGGGAGAAGCAACTGATTGATCGGCAGCCTCAGGGAGCCCATCACAGTCCCCCGGAACCTTCCTGTACTTACATTTCAGTGCAGCAGCCGCTCAGGCCGCCCCATTAAAGGGCAACGGAAAGTCCAATAACCAATGCTAGAATGCCCAGCAACACACCTACTACCACAAAGATAATTATCAGTTTCTGGAGAGAGGAATAAGAAAAAAAAATATGTATTACAAACGACAAAAAAAAAAAATCAGAAATTCATCCCCAACCCAAATCCTCTCACCTCGACATAAAAGCATCATCAATCCAAATAAAAAGCTGACGTCCCTACACAACACAAACATGCCAATCAGCATATTGTGTTTTCCTTGATTGCTTCTTGGCTAGCAAGGCCAGCAGTCAGAAATAATAGCACTTCGAGCCATTCACATAACAGTTCTGCGTGCTGGGACAAAGGCAGGGTTCCCAAGCAGCAAAGGGTCAGCATAATTGTCTTTTTCAAGCGAGTAAAGCTCTTTCTTGATAGTCCTGATTTCAAACTTTCATCCGTCAAAACTTGACACCCCACCTCTTATCACAAAACACACAACTACGGTTCTAGAGTGAGCTGGCCTGGATTCATAATGACAGTCGTAAAATCACTTCAGGTCCTTTAACTCCCTGCCCAAGCAATAGATGAAGTCTGGAAGAAAGACTCAGGAGTGAAAACACCAGAGCCCGGGAGAAAGCGCCGGAAAGGGACAGCCTGAGAAAGAGGGGCCATCCCTGTCACCCACCGACACCAAAGACAGAGAAGCCTGGATGTCCCCCAGCAAGGGGGGAATGAGAGCGGAAGGGAAGCGGACGGAGTGCTTGGATGAGCGTGATGACTTACTAAACCTCAACTCTCACCCGGACAGTTCTGAACCTCTGAGCCTCAAATTTTTTTTTTTTTTTCACTGTGAGGCAGAAATACCAGGTGCTCTAGAAGATGTGCGAGAATGTTCCCGGGACAATGAGCACAGCACCCGGCTCCTGGCGGAGGCAAAGGTGTGTGTGGGGGTGGTGGTGGCGGGAAACAGGCTAGTCCACTACGGTGAGAGACCACAAAGAGGGGGACGAGGTGTCTGAGGGACGGAGGGGTGAAACAGCCTGGTGGCAGGGATCCTAAGCTGTGTCCAGGTGCCAGCCACTGCTGGGCAGCGTGTCCCCCCGCCAGAGCGGCCGGGTACGGGTTCACGGGGGGAGTCTGAGCCAGATCCATGCGCTCCTCAGCGGGGCAGGAGTCCCACCCGGGAAGGCCGGTGTAGGTCTGGGGACCGAGGAGGGGACAGGTAAGGGGGAAGGCCTGGGGCCCGAGGACACAGGCGGGCAGGGCTCTGAGGAGAAGCCGTCGGCCCCGCCGGGCAGGGCGCTCACCCGCCGAGCTTCGCTCTGGTACTTGACGGCCTTTTTGGTATCGGCCACCGCCCGCTCCACGAAGCCCACCGACTGGTCCATGTTGCTCTCAATCCGGTCAATCATGGCTCCCTTGGCCCGCGCGGAAGACACGGCAGGGACAGAGGCAGGCAGGAGAGAAAGCGAGAGACGGCAAACCCCAGTGGACTCTCTCCTCTGAGGGCCGCAGAGAGTCTCACCTTCCGGGCCTGGCCCTTGTACTTCACGGCTCGCTTCGTCTCTTCCCGCGCCTTCTCCACGTGGTCCACGGTGTGCATGACATTCAGCTCTATGTTATCTAACATCTCACCCTGCGAGGGACAGACACTGGTCACACCCCACGAGCCTGCCCCGGAACCGGGACACTCTTCCTCCTCAGGCTCAGGGTGGAGAGGCCGAGCCGGCCACTTGACATGTGGGCAGCGTGTGCGTTCGCGTCCTCCTCCTGCACGCCTGCGGTTTCCCCAGTCCTTGGTGAGTGACCTCCACTCACTCAAGAAAGTCAACCAAATGACTAAAAAACTCCCTGGTGACCAGCACCGAGCTGTCTGGATACCCAGGAACCATAAATTTAATCGCTTTTCTTTCCCTGAGGGATGCCACCACCAGATTTTTTCCCTAAAATTCAGCACGTGAGAAGGGAAGCCAAAGCAAGACTATCCTGGGCTGGGGGTGTGGCTCCGTGGGGAAATGCCTGCAAGGCACGTCAGCCAGCCCCGAGTACTGTCTAGCTACCCGAACTCGAGACTTGAATAGAAACACTAGAAGCCTCATGTACTTAGCACATTACCCATCTCCTCCCGGGCACTGAGACCTGCGCCAAGCTGGTCGTTCAGCCCGACTGGGTCTATTCTCCTGCATACAGCGAGTGCTCAGCAAGTATACCAGAGTTGGGGGAAAACGTCTGCTTCCTCTGAAAGGCCCTGAAGGGGGACACTCGGCACATCCTCAGGTGACTGACAGACATTCCGCGTGACTGACCCACGAGTCACTGGTCTCTCAGCACTCCCAGCCGTCTCCTCGGCCCAGTTTCTGAGCATCTCCGGATGGGACTTCCCCTCCCCTCCCCCACTCTCTCCCCCAGCCGTTCCCTGTGACCTGGCCGTGTGAAAACAGAGAGTGGCGACTTACCCTCACCGGAACCTCAGGCCAGTCCCTCCGCAAGGCAGTGGGGGGGAGAAAAGAGAAAAGCGGGGATAGGGGGGCTTGAGCAATGGTCTCTCGGGCCAGGGGTGGGGGAAGGCACAGCCAGAGCCCTGGGCGGGGGCTGAAGCCCAAACCAGCCAGGCAGGGCTCAGAGGAGATGGCGGCAATCCTCTCCCGGGGGGGACACAGCAGCGGGAAGGTCAGGATAGGTGACACCCCCCCTCCCCACCCCTCCATCACTTGTGTCTATCAGCTGCACCCGAAGCCCCAGGCACCGGCTGTATGGGAAAGTCACCCCGTCCACGGGGAAGCCAGGCTGGTGACTGCCCAAACAAGCGTCTCCAGGGACAGGACATGCCACCCGAGGAGCACCGGGAGTGCAGAGGAGTTTCCGTTAACTAAATACTACTCTCACTTTTGTGCTCTGCTAGTCTTTCAGGAAAAAAAAAAAAAAGATGTTGTCAACTTTTTTAGAAAAACACAGAAGGAAAATATCAGACATGGGGTCTCTGTCACTGTCACTGTCATCCCGTTGCTCTTCGATTTGTTCGAGCGGGCACCAGTAACGTCATATGCCAAAAACAGTAACAGTAAGTCTCTCAGACAAGGGGTGAAAAAGCAAAACCTCTGCTGAACTTAACATTTCCTCCCTGCAGCTGGAGCGACAGCACAGTGGGTAGGGCGTTTGCCTTGCATGCGGCTGACCAGGGTTCAATCCCTGGCATCCCATATGGTCCCCTGAGCACTGCCAGGAGTGCAGAGCCAGGAGTAATCCCTGAGCATTTGCTGGGTGTGACCCAAAGAGCAAACAAAAACAACAACAAAAAAAAACACAAAATACTTCCTCCCTGTGAACCAGGGAAAAGCAAGCATGTGCACATCATTAGCGACAGTTCCTCTGAGAGGCAACGGCATTAAGAACCCGGCACTCTAATCTGAGAGAAGGGTGGGGGAGGGAGGGAGGGAGAGGGGGAGAGGGAAAGGGGGGGGGAAGAGAGAGAGAGAGAGAGAGAGAGAGAGAGAGAGAGAGAGAGATGGGGTAGGGGGCAGGGCTGGGGAGTGACTCTAGGCCTGCAGGAGCCCAGGGCATCCCTCGGGAGCCTGCAGTTCGGAATCCCGAGAACTGCGGGCTGTGCTCCCCACGGGCCCTCACCCCGAGAGAGGGAGAAAGACACCCTGAGCAGCTCAGAGCCTGCGGCAACACGGGGTGGCAGGAGCCTGTGTGCTCAGCAAGGAGTGCGGAGGGCCAGCACCTGGGCGTGCCTCTCCCTGGACCCCGGGATGCTGGTCCTCCGGGCGGGGAATTTCAGAGGATTCTCCCCGGGATACACACACACGCACACACACACACACACACACACACACCCCAGCACCGCCCCCCCACACACACACACCCCACACACACCAGCACCGCCCCCCCAGCCCCTCTCCTCCTCCCCGACCCCGGGATGCTGGTCCTCCGGGAGGGGAATTTCAGAGGATTCTCCCCGGGACACACACAGACACACAGACACACAGACACACACACACACCAGCAACCCCCCAGCTCCTCTCCTCCTGCCTGCTCCTCCCCCGCTCCCCCGAGCGGCTACCTGGTTCTCCACCAGCATGGTGATGTCTATAAACACACACACACACACACACACACACACACACCAGCACCCCCCCAGCCCCTCTCCTCCCGCCTGCCCCTCCCCCGCGCGGCTACCTGGTTCTCCACCAGCATGGCATGTCCATGAACACACACACACACACACACACACACACACACACACACACACACACACACACCCCAGCACCCCCCAGCCCCTCTCCTCCCGCCTGCCCCTCCCCGCGCGGCTACCTGGTTCTCCACCAGCATGGCGATGTCCATGAACACACACACACACACACACACACACCCCAGCACCCCCCCCTCCAGCCCCTCTCCTCCCGCCTGCCCCTCCCCGTGCGGCTACCTGGTTCTCCACCAGCATGGCGATGTCCATGAAAACACACACACACACACACACACACACACACACACACACACACACACACACCCCCCAGCCCCTCTCCTCCCGCCTGCCCTCCCCGCACGGCTACCTGGTTCTCCACCAGCATGGCGATGTCCATGAACACACACACACACACACACGCACACACACACACACCCCAGCACCCCCCCCCAGCCCCTCTCCTCCCGCCTGCCCCTCCCCGCGCGGCTACCTGGTTCTCCACCAGCATGGCGATGTCCATGAACATGTCGTGCAGCTCCTTGATGCTGCTCTCCAGCCGCACGATGTCCTTGTGCCGCCCCTCGATCTCGCTCAGGGCTTGCTTGGAAATCTGAGAGTCGATGATCTAGGGGGGCCAGGGCAGCAGGCTGTCGGCCACCGCTCCCCGCCGGCGCCCCCTCCCCGCCACTCCGCAGCTGCCGCCCCCAGGCGCTCACCCCGGAGGTGAAGATGGCGGGGTTCCCGCTCTCCAGCATCTCCTCCAGCTCCTCGTCCGTGGTCTTCTTGCCGGCTTTTAAACGCAAGAACCAGGGTCACGTGTGAGGTCGAAGGGGGCTTGAGAGTTCCCTAACGGCAGGAGTACTCCCTTCACCCTAAGGAGAGAGGCCCTTCACACACACCACACACTACTCAGAGATGCACAGGCACATACACACACACTCATACAGACACACAGACACACACTCATACAGAGATACACAGACACATACACACACACTCTTACAGAGATACAGACACACACTCATACAGACACACAGACACACTCATAGAGACACACAGACATACACACTCATACAGACACACAAACACTCATACAGAGATACAC
Source organism: Sorex araneus (assembly GCF_027595985.1). Classification (NCBI taxonomy): domain Eukaryota; kingdom Metazoa; phylum Chordata; class Mammalia; order Eulipotyphla; family Soricidae; genus Sorex; species Sorex araneus. The sequence goes on along the minus strand of NC_073307.1, from coordinate 158,073,675 downwards.
AGACACATACACACACACTCATACAGACACACAAACACACTCAGAGATACACAGACACACACACTCATACAGACACACAAACACTCATACAGAGATACACAGACACACACTCATACAGACATACACACACACTCATACAGACACTCATACAGACACACAAACACACACTCATACAGACACACAAACACACACACTCATACAGAGATACACACATACACACACTCATACAGACACACAAACACACACTCATACAGATACACAGACACATACACACAAACTCATACAGACACACAAACACACACACACACTCTTACAGAGATAGACACATACACACATACAGAGAGATACTCATAGACACACAGACAAATACAGACATACTCACACAGACACTCATACAGAGATACACAGACAATACACACACGTACAAAAAAACACTCATATGGAGACACAAATACACACACTCATACAGAGATACACAGATTCATACACATATAGACACTCATACAGAGACACACAAATACACACATTCACACAGACTCATACAGAGATACACAGACACATACATACATACAAACACTCTACAAAGACACACAAATTCACACACACACTCATACAGAGATATACACACATATAGACACTCATACAGATATAGACAATTACACACACACTCATACAGTCTCATACAGAGACGTACACAAACACACAGACATTCATAGACACACAAATACACACACTCATACAGAGATACACATGTACACACATACACTCATACACACACAAATTCACACACTCAGAGATAGACACATACACATACAGACACTCATACAGAGATAGACAAATACACATACTCACACACTCATATAGAGATAGACATACACACACAGACACTCATACAGAGACACACAAATACACACACTCATAGATACAGACACGTACACACACGTACACTCATACAGACACACACATACACTCATACAGACACACACATACACTCATACAGACACACAAATTTACACACACACACACTCAGAGATAGACACACACACAGAGACACTCATAAAGACACACAAATACACACTCATACAGACATTCATAAGAGAGAAACAGACACACACACACACACACACTCAACAGCCTCCTGACTTGTCTGGACGAGAAGGCCCCTCCTGCCTGAGCCCTGCTCCATCCATCCATCCTAACCCTCACGTACCCCCCAGGACCCCCTCACCCCAGGCGCTGGACAGCCTCCACTCTTTCTGAGGAGACGTGTCAGAATTCCTCACACCTGAGGAGTCCTTATTCCTCACAGCAAGCCCACCCCGCCTGTTCTTTACCCATGTCCTCTGCGGTTGGAGGGGGGCCGTGACTCCTCAGGGGAGCGGGCGCTCAGCCAGCGCTTCCTCGGCGTGTGAAGCAAGGCGGGCTTCCCCCACCCAAGGCTGAAACGCCCCCGCAGGGCTGGAACACGGCCACACTGGGTTCTGGGTGGGCGCAGGGAGAGGTGCGGCGGCCCGGGCCACACTTCCAGCACGTACTGATTTCGAGCTGCCGCTGGATCCGCCCCTTGCTGCGCTCTCGGAAGTCCACCTGCGCCTCGTTGTATCTGGTCATCACCTCCACGAACTTCCGGGACAGGACCGAGTGCTGGAGGGAGACACCGGGAGATGGAGGGCGCCCCCAGGGGGAGACGGAGACCCAGGAGGCCCCTCACCTCTGCAGAACCCGCCAGCCTCCCCAATGCCCCTAGAGGCAGGGCCCCAAGGGTCTACGATCTGGACATAGAAGCCCAGGGGGTCAGGCTCCACGTCCTGGTTTCCTCACGAAGCCCACTGGCCTTTCTAGAGCATGTTTGCAGCCCCTGTCCCCTCCCTGCTGACCTCAGTCATGGTAGGGCCCAAGCCACCAGCTTCCCAACATCCCACGCGTGCTGAAGTTCTCGCCAAACTGATCACCCTGCCTCCCTGCCTTTTCCTGCTTATAACAAGACCAATTTACTCAATAATACTGTAGTACTGTCATCCCGTTGCTCATCAATTTGTTCGAGCGGGCGCCAGTAACGTCTCTCATTGAGAGACTTATTGTTACTGTTTTTGGCATATCCAATATACATGGGTAGCTTGCCAGGCTCTGCCGTGCGGGCTAGATACTCTCGGTAGCTTGCTGGGCTCTCCGAGAGGGGCGAAGGAATCGAACACAGGTTGGCCGCATGAAAGGCGAAAACCCAACTGCTTTACTATCGCTCCAGCCCCAATAACTTTCTTTCTTTTTTTTTTTTTTGGAGGAGTGTGTGGGTCACAACCAGCGATGCTCAGGGATTACTCCTGGCTCTGCACTCAGGAATTACTCCTGGCGGTACTCAGGGGACCATATGGGATGCTGGGAATCGAACCTGGGTCGGCCATATGCAAGGCAAACGCCCTCCCCGCTCCAGCCCCTCAATAACTTTCAAACGACTCCTACATTACTGTCCTCACATGCTACAACCTACAACTGGGGCATCCAGCCAGTTTCAGTCACAGCCAGTCTCCCCAGACCAGAGTCCACGGCCTCCAGAACAGGGCTCTGCCTTCTCTCTGAAAATGTCAGTGTCTGCTATGCCACGACAGGTGTTTTTTCTCCACACACATTAGTCTCTTCAAGTCTGCCGCTCACCCCATCTCCATCACCACTTACTGCTTCTAGCCCCTCGCCCCCTCTCCTTTGCACCCCACCTGGTGGCACTCAGGAGTTTTCTCCTGGCTCTGCACTCAGGAATTACTCCTGGTGCTGTATGGGGGACCCTAAGGGGTGCAAGGGGTGGAACCTGGGTTGGCCCCCAGGATCATTTCCTCTGATTACCTCTACACTGGACAGCTACAGACTAACAACCCTTAGAGAGACTTGGGCCTTCCCGCTTGCATGAGGGGGCTGGGCTCAGAGGGCCTGAGTGCCAAGTGCTCTGAGGAGCCTGCAGAGAGAGAGAGACAGAGACAGAGACAGAGACAGAGAGACAGAGAGACAGAGTGTGAGTGAAAGGGCCCAAAGGGCTGAACTCTGGCCCTGGCCCTGGCTCCCTCTGGCCAGCTGCCCTCTACTGGCTCTTCAAATCAACGGCCAAGTCACAATCATGGTCTGCAGAAGGAAAGACCCCTTGGCCTGGGGGAAAAACAATGAACCGGTTCTCGGACGGAGGGAAGTTTTACCTGGGATTTCCGGATGCGAAGGTCTGCAGACGAGCGGACTTCTTCGTCTTCAATGTGCCTCTCCATGCCTGGGGACCAGAGAGAGAGAGGTGATTCCGGCCACAGAGGGAGGTGATCCCGGCTGGGTGCCAGCCTTCCCGCTCGGGCACACACCCGCGGGTGGGCGATGCCTCACCAGCAAGTGCTGTCCCTCAATTTTTATATTTTATTTCCATAAAAGTAGTTGACGATAGTTTCTGACAGATAACATCCAAACACCAATCCCACCACCGAGCACCATCCCACCACAGTAAGAGGGAAGTGTGTGAAGGTTGTTGCATTTCATTCTGGAGCCATTCAAGCCTGAATACAGGAGGATACAAGCAAGTATGTTAAAACCAAACACATGTGTGCTACTGTTGGTAAGTAAGTGGGTTAGAGTATAAGAGGTCGCGTGGCCACAAATGCGGCCGCATGCTCCAGGAAATTCTGCAGCCCTCTCTTCCGGGCGCTTTAGTTTATAGTCTCTGGGTCTTGGCCACTGATGGGACTACATGGTGCCGGGGACAGTTTGTGGGTGTGACTGCCAAGCTACAGGTGCCATCCCTCCAGGGCTGCTCCCTGAGGACCAACCTCCCACCTCCCCATTGGGCCCCTGCTGGGCTGCTGTGGGCTCCAGCATACATGGCTGCTCCTCCTCATCAGCAGTGTGACTCCCTGCCCCCGCAACTCCTCGCCCTGCCGCTTCTAGTGAGTGTGGGGTGGGGGGAGGGGGAGGTCTGAGCCACACCTGGCAGTGCTCAGGGCTTCCTCCTGGCTCTGTGCTCAGGGATCCCTCCTAGCAGGGCTTGGGGGACCATGTGGGGTGCCAGGTGTGGGGTTGGCCACATTTCAGGCGTGGGGTAGGCCTGCCCTGCCACTTTCAACAGTATGAGATGCTGGGAGAACTACTATGGGCCTGTCCCGGTGAAAGGGGACAAGTGGCAGTGCCCCCAGCACAACATGGTGAGGGCCACAGGCAGAGCGCCTGGCACAGCGGCTTCTCGCCCCGTCCACCTCCGCCCTCCGTGGGATCAGACCCAAGGCTGGGCAGTGCTGCTCTCGCTCTCCGGCCTGCGGGACACAGCCACCGCCCCCCTGGGCAAGCACAACGCCCAGTGACCAGGGAGCGAGCAAAGTCCCCCGAGAAGGATCCCTCCGGCAGGGGCTTCTCTGACCCAGGCTCTGACCAGGGGGCGTGGGGTGTGGAGCCAGTGACACAGACGCCCCCAGAGTGTAGCCCAGACTGAATGACCACACAACTCCACGGCTCAGGAGGGCCAAGCGAAGAGCCCAGTTCACAGGGCACTGGAGCTGAAGGCGCCCATCCACCCCACCCCCTCACTTCAAGTCTGGACGCTTCCAGCTAGGGCCACACTTTCCAAGCACAGGCTGAATGTCCGGGGCAGTCACGGGGCCAGGGGCCGAGCCCCAGAAAGGACAGGAGAAGGAGGGGCAGCACGCCAAGAGGCCGGACGTGAGGGGGGCGGCGGGGCCGGCGGGCTCCCAGCTTACTCTTCAGCTTGTTCCGGACGTTGTTGGCCCTTTTCTTGATCTCGGCTGTGAGCTGCTCCAGGTCATCCTTGGTTTCTGGGGTGGAAATAAAGGCAGGCTGAGTCCACCGGGGCTTGACCCGCCGTGTTAGGCGCTGCTGCCTAACGTGGGGAGAGCAAGGGGCTCTCTCAGCACCCGCACCCAGAGCTGTTTCATTCCAGCAAGAATCCCCATTAGAATCCCAGCTTCACAAAAGGATTTTTTTTTTAAGGACACCCATCCCAGAACTCTAGAATTAAAAAGAAAAAAAAAAGAAAACACAGCTGGAGCCTACTATCTGTCCTTATAACCAGGCTACCAATAGGAAAACATTCTAAAAGCTTGCTTCTGGGTTGTTTTTTTTCCTTTTTGGGTCACACCCAGTGATGCATAGGGGTTACTCCTGGCTCATGCACTCAGGAATTACTCCTGGCGGTGCTCGGGGAAACTGGGAATTGAACCCGGGTCTGCCTCGTGCAAGGCAAATGCCCTATCTGCTGTGCTCTCGATTCAGCCCCTTGCTTCTACTTTTAAACATTTATCTGTTTGAATTTGGGGGCCAGCCATGCCAGGGATGACTCCCAGCTCTGTGCTCAAGGGCCACTCCTGGCAGTACTTGGGGAACAATATATGGTGCCAGGGATCAAACCTGAGTTGGCTGCATGCAAGGCAAGCACCGTAACCCTTGTACTATCTCCCTGGTCCCAAATGCTGCTTTCTTTTTTTCTTTTCTTTTAAAAAATTTTTTTTTTACTGAATCACTGTGAGAGAGACCCTTACAAAGCCATTCAGGATTAGGTTCCAGTCAGACAGTACCCAACACCCATCCCTCCACCAGTGGACATTTCCCAGCACCAGTGTCCCCAGTTCAAATACTGCTTTTAGAGGGGGAAAAAAAAAATCTGGTTTCAACGAGGAAATGTGGACTGTGTTTTCCTGCAACTTCTACACTTAGAATCAAGCAAAAATGTAGAGCACCCGGGCTGCGGGCCCCAGGCACACGGCATGCAGATACGGGGAGTGAAGTAAGTAGGAGTGAGATAAGTAGGAGTGAGGACCGTTCAAAAACATCCTCCAGCACCTGCCCCAAGGGTGGCACTGGGCAAGGAACACAGGGTCAGAGACAAGTGACATCCGGAATCTGCCTTCAAGGGCTCCGCATCAGGACAAACAGATGAGCAGGTCTAACGTACAGAGCACGTCAACCACTGGACGGGGAGGGGTGCAGAAAGGCTTCTCACACAGGTGAAAGGAGGACTGAATCTCCAGGACCCAGGGCTTAGCAGGTAGAAAGGCAGACCCGGAGTGTGTGGGAAGAGGAAGGTCTCTGAAGGAACAGGAACTGTCCGCAGGACACAGCTGAGTCTGGGGCTATGCCGGGCGACCAGCATGTGGGGGAGGACGGAACGAAGGATGGCAGGGAAGGGACACATGGGACCACGACAGTGCCCGGGCACCTGCTCTTTGCAACCTGATCTTTATGGGGTGGAGCAGTCACGGAAAAATTCTAAGAGCAGAATGACAACATGACTGTGTCCCCTGTCCCCAAGGAATACAACGTATCACTTTGAATGCTACCCTAAAAATGTGACATTTGGGGGAAGAGGGGGAAGTATTTTCCTGGGTGGTAACAAAATCACAGGTTAAGGGTGGGAGGAATAAAGGGGGATATGGATCATGTTGGACACATGTCGAGGGAGGAAAAGAAAAAGTAAGAATGTGGAGAGGGAGCTGGAGGAAGGGGAGAGCGCGCCAGCCACGGTGCAGTGGATACACACACATGGATGCCGGATGCCGCCCGGAGCAGTAAGAGGCCCAGCACACACACACACACACACACACACACACACACACACACACACACACACACACACACACACACACACAGAAGAGCAGTAAGAGTCCCCAGCCAGGTCCTGGCCAGATACACACACACACCCCCCCCCCCCCCCAGCAGTAAGAGTCCCAGGGCGCGCGCGCGCACACACACACAAACACAAACACACACACACACACACACACACACACACACACACACACACACACACACACGCTGGAGCAGTAAGAGTCCCAGCGCATGCACACACACACACAGAGCAGTAAGAGTCCCAGCCAGGCCCTGGCCAGGTCCTGGCTGAAGGGATTACATGCAGGTCCATAAAGGGGCCGGAGGCTAGTACAGTGGGTAGGGCAATTGCCTTGCATGCAGCAGACCCATATGGTCCCCAAGCACCGCCAGGCGTAATCCTTGAGTGCAGGGCCGGGAATAACCCCTAAGCATCGCTGGGTGTGACCCCAAAGGCAAAAATAAATAATATTTTTTTTTTAATAAATGCAGGACCATAGAGAGAAACGCTTCCCAGGGCTGGGCAGTGTGAGGTCAGGGAAGGCAGAGGAGCTGGAGACAAAGGGACGAGCCCATCACGTAAGATGCTGGGGCTGGACTCTGCGGGAGGGAGGAGGGCGAGCTGGCTCGGTCCCAGGGCCAAGGGTGGCGACCGGAGAGTCCGCGCGTGGAGCAAGCACTCACTTGGCTCTGGAATGGGTGCGGACAGGATGACGCTGTAGAGCTTTTTGGCCTCCTCCACGTGCTCTGAGATCTTGTCGATGTTGAGCCGCGTGTCCTCGATCTACCAGGGGAAAGACAGTAACCTCTGTCACCGAAAGGAAGAAGACACCCACCACGGAGAGGAAACGCTGGCAGCACTCCTGGGTGGAAGCGGCAGGACAGGGAAGGGGGGGAAGAAGAGGGAGAAGAGGAGGAGGAGGAGGAGGAGGTGAAGGAGAGGAAGAAAGGAGGAAAGAGGTGGAGGAGGAGGAAAGAAAGGGAGGAGGAGGAGGAGGAGGAGAGAGAGAGGGAGGAGGAGGGAGGAGGGAGGAGGGAGGAGGGGGGAGGAGGAGGAGGAGGTGAAGGAGAGGAAGAAAGGAGGTGGAGGAGGAGAGAGAGAGGAAAGAGGGAGGAGGAGGAGGAGGAGAGAGAGGGGAAAGAGAAGGAGGAAGATGTGGAGGAGGAGGAGGAGGAGGAGGAGGTGGAGGAGGTGGGGGAGGAGGAGGAGGAGGAGGAGTGGGGGAGGTGGGGGAGGAGGAAGAGGAGGAGGAGGAGGAAGAGGAGGAGGAGGAGGAGGAGGAGGAGGAGGAGGAGGAGGAGTTGGGGGAGGTGGGGGAGGAGGAAAATCCACACCCACTGCTTCCTGAGAGGAAAACATCCGCCCGCCCTGGAAGAAAGAACCTCCAAGAGATACCCTGGAAGAAAACTCGGGGGCGGGAGGGTGAGAATCCTTCAGCCCAGGGTTCTCGACCTTTCTCCCCTCCCGCTCGGGGGCTCCTTCCTGTGTCTCTCCATCCGTCCTACCGGTCGGCCCTCTATTCTTATGCCGCACCCCCCATTTATGCCATTTTCATCTTTCATCTGAAATATGGCGGGGGGGAGGCGCCAGGCACATGGACCCTGACTGAGAAATGCCGCCCAGCCCAACCCCCCACCGCAGTGAGAGCAGGAGGGGGAGCACGGGGGGAGAAGAAAGGGAAAGGGGGAAAGAAAGGACAGGAAGGAAAAGGGCAACAGAGAATGACCGACAGAGAAGGAGGAGGGGAAGAGAGAGGCGAGGGGGCAGAAGCTAAGCCAGGGTGCACTCAGAGGCCGACTCCGCGCCTCCTGTGCAGTGACCTCTTGCTCGCTGAACCCTCAGGACAATGGGGACCGAAACGGAAGCCAGGAAGGCCTCCTGCACATTTCTGATCTGACAAGACGTGACATTTCCAAACCCAGCGCTCCCAGCACTACATTCCCAGGGGGGACGCAGGCCACTGAGGCATGAACACAGGGTGCAGCTAAGGGCCCCCCCGCCCCGCACCAAGGCCTAAGCAGTGGGGCAAGTGCACAAGAGCCCCCTACGCCACTGCTACACCCGCCGGGTCTGCCCGGCTGCTTCCCAAGCCAGGGGCACATCACCAAGGAGAGGGACGCTCGGGCCAGCCAGGCAGAGATGGACGCCCGGGACCCGGGGGGCGAGGAGAACATAACCCAGCATGCTGTTTCTAACGGCCCCTTCTTCTCGGCCCAGATACTGGCCTGTAGCTCTCCAAAGCACACAGAATAGGAGGAGAGAGAAAACTGGATCTGCCTCAGCCTCAAGCCAGCAGTTCCGCCACTGGAAGGGAGACGGTCCCCTTCAGAGATGGACTTGGGTGTCCCACTGTAAGCAGCGTCTGCTTGCTTGCTTACAAAACAGCAGAATAGGGGCTAGAGCAATAGCACAGCGGGGAGGGCATTTGTCTTGCATGCAGTCGACCCGGGTTCGATTCCCAGCGTCCCATATGGTCCCCTGAGCACCGCCAGGGGTAATTCCTGAGTGCAGAGCCAGGAGTAACCCCTGTGCATCACCAGGTGTGATCAAAAAAAAAAGAAAAACAGGAGAATAAAATCTCAATATACTCATAATCTCAGGACACAGAGGAAAACACAAGCCGTCAAGCAACCGTCGGAGAAGCATTTTGATGGCTGGCAACACCAAAGGTTGAAAAGGTCTGAGGCCACACAGCTGGCGGGTGGCAGAGCACTTCAATAATGCCTGGGCTTCAAGAATAGTAGAAATAAGTACCAGGAGGTTTGCTCCATGGCTTGGAAGCCAGCCTCACAGGCTGGGGGAAAAGGCAGCTCAGATAGAGAAGGGAACACCAAGTCAAGTGTGGTTGGAGGACCTGCTCGGGATGGGAGATGCGTGCTGAAAGTAGACTATAGACTGAACATGATGGCCACTCAATACCTCTATTGCGGACCACAACACCCAAAAGGAGAGAGAGAACAAAAGGGAAGGCCCTGCCATAGAGGCAGGGTAGGGTGGGGGGGATGGGATGGGGGTGGGAGGGATACCGGGATCATGAGTGGTGGAGAATGGGCACTGGTGGAGGGATGGGTTCTCGAGCATTGTATGACTGAAACACAAGCACGAAAATATGTAAATCTGTAACTGTACCCTCACAGTGATTCACTAATAAAAAAAATAATAAATTAATTAAATAATAATGCCTGGGCTGCTTTTTCCATTACATCCGAGACCTGATTTTTCTTTCTTCCATACAGTTCTATTTTCAGCAGAACCCCAAGTGACCTGGTTGTAAAAAGAGGAATGCCAAAATTCCCCTGGGAAGGCTCTGGGGGTACACCCACCTCCAAATCTGACCCTTGGGGCTGGAGCGATAGTACCGCGGGTAGGCTGTAGGGTGTTCGCCTTGCACACAGCCAACCTGGGTTCGATCCCTGGCATCCCTTATGGTCCCCGAGCACCGCCAGGAGTAATTCCTGTGTGCAGAGCCAGGAGCAACTCCTGAGCATTGCTGGGTGTGACCCAAAAAGCCAAAAAAAAAAAAAAAATCTGCCGCTTGAGTGACCTGGAAATGACCACCTTCTTCTGTCCTTCCCCTTCATCTCAACACTGGCAACCTATAGAAGGCCATGGCGTCACACCCCGTTTCTCCTTCTGTCACTGGACTGTCTGTCCAAAGCAATCAGAGTTATCCTCACCAGGACAGGGCGAAAAGCTTCTCTACAATAAAATGCACGAACCGCCTTTGAATGGGCCCACCGTGTTGTAATGTACCACTGGATCTTCACTGGTGCAAAGCCTGGGGGATCGGACGTCTTAAAATAAAATAAAATAAAATAAAATTTAAAAAAAAGAAAAGAAAAGAAATCCTGGACCCTTAGTTCACAAACTGAGGAGTCCTCTTTGGCCCGAAGTTGTAGGAAAACGCAAGGCAAGCAGCTGCTGGGGTGCGACTGCTGGCCTCAAGCACAGGCAAGCCCCAGACAAGTGGGGACTGGATGACAGGGGACCCACGTGAGCCTGTGGATGGGAGACCTGAGCCCCAGGGGCTCCGTCCTCAGCCTGCCTGCGGGGCGCCCGGGCCCAGGAAGCACATCTGTCCACCCTTCTCCACCTCTACCCTCACTGCCGCCTCTCTCCTCTGTCCTCATCAGCCTGACCATCTCGGGGCCTAATTTTCACTCTGTAATCTAGTAACTGCATCATCAGAAGCCCTGGAGAGGATCAAGCTGGGCAACTGGCCAATCATAGAACTTGGGGGGGGGTTCCTTCCTGGGGGGTGGGGGGGTACATTCGGCTGTGCTCATGGCTTACTCCTGGCTCTGTGCTCAGGGACCACTCCTGGTGGGGTTTGGGAATCCACGTGGGGTACTGGGGCCCAAACCCAGGTTGGCTGCGTGCCAAGGCTAACACTTCACCAACGGTACCATCTCTCCGCTCTCAGACGGGAGAGCAGGCGTCATCCCTCCACCTGCCGCCTAGGAATCCTGGTGGCCGCCATCTTCCAGAACCCAGTGAAAAGTCCAAGTACTCGGGGTTTGTGCTGGCAAACTCCAGGCCTCACTGGAGAGGGGACAGGCCGGCTTTTCCCATCTCCCGGCCCCGCATGGGACCCTGGATGTCACGGCCAAGGCAACTACTTAAGCTCCTTAATGGCCATGATCCAGAGACATACAAAGAATCTCAGAGCCAGGCAGCTCACTGCAGAGACTTCTCCAGACCCTAATGATCTAAAATTTTCGATTTCTAGGAGCACGCGGACACTCTCGCAGCCGTGCAACATCCTATGTTATTCACAGCGGGCAAAAGAAATAAAGTATCTAGCACCTGTATTCAGCAGGTTTGGGTGGTGCTGGGAAATTCAAAATAATCAAAATAATGGTGGTGGGAAGGTGTGATGGTGGTGGGGCTGGTGTTGAAATATTGAATGTAATTCAGTGTTGTGAACAAGTTTATGATAATTGAAAATAATTTTAAATAAAAGTGAAAGTGTTGGACACAGAGCGGGGGCAGGAGTGACTCCATCATGCCCAGTTCCTTCCTGCTCTATGTCCTGTTTTACTTAAACCTTTTTGTTTTTCTTAAAACCCCCACTTCTCCCTCTGGCCATCTGTGAGGGAAGGTCATCTGGGCTGGAAACTCGGCCTTGGCAAATAGTTTCATCACCGATATTCACTATCTATAGAAGCCACCCACATACAAGCCGGGTGGGTCGCTGCCAGAATGTTCTGAAGACATGTCTAGATCACTTCTCTAACTGCTCGTTTGTACTACTTGAAAGTATGTTTTCTTCTGAATCATTAAACTTTCATTTTCACTTATGTTTCTGTTAAAATCCATATGTGCGGGTTGGGATGTAAGCAGATGTAAGCCCTGACTATAAAATTTGTGGCTTTTCCCTTGTTCGGGGTCTTGCCTGGGCCTGCGTGCCTAGAGGCTTGACCCCAGAGAGCTGGCTAATAAACTCCGCTTGTTTATTACATTACTGGCTGCGCTCTTTGTGCGGATTTGGAGGGGGAAATTATTGTTCCGGGACCCTAACAAAAGGAAGATTGAACCAGGGCCTGGGAGAGAAACCCTCCCTGCCTCTGGGCCCACCTCCCCGAGGCTCATCCCTTCTGCCCGCGTGTGAGGCGGGTGTCTGACTCTCTTGTGACATTTGCCTCACTGAGATCCTCACTTTTCCTTCATTCTCCAACCAAGGTTCAGGCGGGAGAGCATTTTACAAGGAGAACTCAGGAAACCTTGGTGACGCCGGGTGGAGCTCAGTGTGGGCGCACTGGCCTTGCATGTGTGAGGCCCTGGGTTCGATTCCTGGTCCCACAAGTGGCAAACAAACCCACCCAAATCAATGATGATGGGAGAGTCGATTGAGTGTTCTTAACTCGCCTTGCTAAAGGTATAGCTAATACAGCCTCAAGCCCTTCTTACTTAATGTCCTTCGACACGTATATTTTCAATGATTTGTCAGTAATGTGGCAATCCTGGGAGTTCCAGTTTAATAAATCACCATCGGGCAGAGCTGGGTCAAGTTTCAGCTCTACCTCCTAGCTGTTCCGTGACTCTGCACAACCCATACCCCCCCCACACCCCCTACCCCCACTGATCTCCAATGCCAGTCTCTCAGATGTGCAATAAGGGTGATCAAAACAGGATCGCAGGCCAGAGAGGTAGTTAAGGCACTTGCCTTGCACCCCCATTTCAATCCCTGGCACCCCATGTGCCCCCCCCCAAGCACCACCAGCAGTGACCCCTGCGCAGAGAGTCACAAGTAAGCTCTGAGCACCGCTGAGGGTGACTCCAAAAACCAAAAACTTTCAAAACAGGATACAGAGAATTTTTGGCTTGAGAATCGGAAGGACCAAGGAGCCAAAGGAGGGCGCTGGGCAACTCTGGAAATGAGCAACTGCAAGATGGGGGACAGAGAGGACAGAACGGCCAGCACCTTCCCTCCTGAGTCACCCCGAGAGTCTGAGTTACCAAGTCTGAGATCCCATCTCTTGTTTTCCACTTCACAAGCAGAGAGGGTGGAGCAAAAAAAAAAAAGCGTCCACCTCTGAAGCCGAGAGGAAGGGAGTTCAAAGGGCGGGTGCTCCTGTCGGAATGCCTCGGGCCCAGGCTCTTGGGCAGAGATTAGATGGTCCCCCAAGGACAAAGCTGGGAGTAGCCCCTGGGTATGGCCGGAAGCAAATAAACAAGCAGCATATACGGGCAGGCTTGACGGCGGCATCCACAGAAGAAACACAGGGTAAAGGGGCAACCAGCTCACTCAGGGGCGGGGTGCAGTTCTTCCTCCCCCCCTTGGCTGTGGGCTGTGACAACAGGCGACCCACAGGCCTTCTCTCCCACGGCCCCCACCGGAATGCTCCCCTGAGAACAAGGCGGGGGTCCACAGTTCCTTCCACAAACCCTCCCCCACGTCTTAGGAGTCCTTAACTTCAGCAGGAAAAAAGAACCCATGGGGGGCGGGGGGGATCAGGCTGGGCAACTGGCCAATCACAAGACTCGGGGGTTTCTTGGGTTTCTCGGCTGTGCTCATGGCTTACTCCTAGCTCTGTGCTCCGGGGTCAGTCCCGGTGGGGTTTGGGAATCCACGTGGGGTGCTGGGGACCAGACCCAGGTTGGCTGCGTGCCCAGGCAAACACCCTTCACCAACTGTACTTACTGATTCTCTGGCCTGATGGCGGGGGAGATTTTTGGTTTGGGTACTCTACATGAGCTCTGTGTCTTTATTTTTTGTTTTTTTCTTGCAAGTGAATTACTAAATTACTAGATTACAAAGTGAAAACGAGGCCCTGAGACGGTCTGGTTGATGAGGACAGGAGAGAGCCAGCAGTGATGACAGAGGTTGAGAAGGGTGGAAGCTGGAAGAACTTTCTAAAAATTCCCTAAACCTGAACCATCCCAGGGTCCTCTCCATACAGGCTTGAGTGTGCGAAGAAGTCATCCTGGGGCCAGGGAGCTTAGTCAGGGGGCAGGAATGCCTGCGGGAGACCTGGGGTTCGCTCCCCCAGCCAAGAGTGAGCCCTGAGCACTGAGCTGAGAGTATCCCCTAAGCTCTGCCAAGTGTGGCCCTCTTAAACCCCCAAAAAGAAGTTCTGGTGACCATGATGGGAAATGCCTAACCCTCCCCCGCTCATACACCCCCTTCCTGTAGGCAGAATGCAGTGATTCCTTTGGGGGGCTCCCATGTCCTGGTAGAACATGTGTCCTATGACTTTTTCAATCTTTCACTAGATACGGAGGCAGAGAGAAGGACCCGCTATGGTGGGAGCTGTGTCCACAGCCCAACTCTGAAAGATGGTAAAAGGTGTGGATTCTGCGGACTAGACGAACGCATACAGCACCGAGAAGCCCTTCGTGTTCCACCTTCTCTGCTAGAGTGATTTATTTCCTGAAACACTGCTCCCTGCCAAGTGAGCAAACAGACCAGGAGAAACACACAGGCGTGCGCCCAGGAGATGAAATCGGAGGTTTATGGCTTATAGGGCCCTGGCGTCATCGGCCACGAGGCCTGGAATACCTAGCGGCCAGCGCTATTCCCGGGAGGAAAAGCAGAAGGTGCTGGTGGGGTTTTACAATGCCAAGCACGTTCTGGGGACGTCCCCGTCCTATGACTTCACCCACACCTTGGACCAGCCTCCTGGCCAGCGCTGATGCACGCTGCCAAGTCCTCTGCAAACAGCCCCGGTGACGTGTGTCCTGGAGCCGGTCCAAAAGGCAAGTGATCAGCAGAGCGTCTTCCCGAGAAATCTCCCTGTGGTACTGAGTGTTCCCTCAGTCAAATTCAGGGGGGACACCCTCGGGTCCCCAGGCCCCCGTCCTCGGGAATGTACTTTGTCCCATTTTCAGGCAGCATCCGGAGGAATCAAGTGTGTGTGTGTGTGTGTGTGTGTGTGTGTGTGTGTGTGTGTGTATTTACAAACACCCGAGGAACACACAGTAACGAGAACTCAAAGTTCCTTGAAAGACATACAAGCTCTCTCTGCTTGGCCAGTGCTGAGCGCAGCCTCGGGGTTTTCATTTTGCACCCAGAGTAACCAGCAGGGAAGAGCCTTATCCCGGCTTCTGAGAAAATGATTTTAAGAGTGTCAAATCTGTGCTTGTACGTTTACTGCAGCACTATTTACAATAGCCAGAATCTGGAAAAAAGCGGAATGCCTGATGAACAGATGACTGGTTAAAGAAACTTCGGTACATCTACACAATGGAATACTATGCAGCTGTTAGGAAAGATGAAATCATGAAATTTGCATACAAGTAGATAGACAGGGAGAGTATAGTGCCAAGTGTAATGAGTCAGAAAGAGAGGGACAGACATAGAATGACTGCACTCATTTGTGGAAAATAAAGTAACATAATAAGAGACTAACACCTAGGTATAGTAGAGATAAGGGCCAGGAGGATCACTCCACGACTTGGAAGCTGATCTCATATGCTGAGGGAATGAGATGGGCAGGTGGGATAGAGAAGGGACCACTAAGTAAATGATGGTTGCAGGGCTTGCTCAGGATGGTAGATGCGTGCTGAAAGTAGACTACGGATCAAACATGATGGCTGCTTAGTACCTGTATTGCAAACCGTAACACCCAGAAGGAGAGAGAAAGAGGGAATGTGCCTGCCACAGCGGGGGGAGGAGGAGGTAGGGAAGGCAGGAAGGATACTGGAAACGTTGGTGATGGAGAACGGGCACGGGTGGAGGGATGGGTACTCAAACACTGTATGACCGAAACATAATCATGCAAGCTTGTAAGTCTGTAACTGTATCCCACGGTGATTCGTTAAAATAAAAAAAAAAAAAATTAAAAAAAAAAATAAAACAAGTGTCAAGTGAGTTTTCCAAAGTCCTACTCCTGGCTATGTGCTGAGCCGAGCTGAAGACTAGGATCTGCGGGCACAGAATCTCCTTCTCCGGGACTATCCCGCCGCTGCTCTGGCTGATGCTCGCCTTTCTCTGCCCGCTTGGGTAAGAAAGACGCGAAGGCGCAGCCACGCTAAGCCCACGGTAAGCACTTCCGGAGTATTAGCTTCTTCAATCCCCCACAAATCGGCGAGCTGAATATTTTTCTCTCTGCCGCACAGATAACCCCACCAAGATGTG
Source organism: Sorex araneus (assembly GCF_027595985.1). Taxonomy (NCBI): domain Eukaryota; kingdom Metazoa; phylum Chordata; class Mammalia; order Eulipotyphla; family Soricidae; genus Sorex; species Sorex araneus. The sequence goes on along the minus strand of NC_073307.1, from coordinate 158,057,515 downwards.
TAAAAGTTATGGAACGTGCCATGGGATCCCACGGTGAATGGCAGATCAGGGCGTTTCCTCTCGAGACCACAACGTGCCTGCCACGCCGCCCGTGGTGGCCCTGTTCCACCCTACACAGCATTAGCTCTTCCTGACATGACAGAAACTCGAAACGCGCTAACAGAGCGTTAAGAAAAAGGGCAGCCCTGATGATTATGTCATGGTTTGCATCCCCAGCATCCCACATGGTCCCCTAAGCACTTCCAGGAGTGACTCCTGAGAGCAGAGCCAGGAGTAACCCCTGAGCATCGCCAGGTGTGACTCAAAAAGTTCAAAAAAAAAAAAATTGTCCAAAGGACTTAATATTTGAAAACAACAAATTGGATTCGTTGAATCCCAAGCCTAAAATAAATCGATGCTTCAGCTAGGAGCCCATATTTGTTCCTGCATTTCAGTTACGTAATTTAGGTAACCACCTTGCCATGTGGCAGCTAGTTTCTCACACTGTGGGTAACTGAATGTGGGGGGTGCAGGTAAAAAAACATTTACTTTGCTTTTTTGTTTGTTTGGGCTGGTCACCCCCTGTGGTTTTGGGGGCTACTCCCAGCTCAGATCTTAGGGGTCACTCCCACAGTACTCTGGGGACCGTGCAGAGCCAGATTGTTCTCATACAAAGCGGGAGTTCCAGCCTGCTTAGCTACCTCCCCAGCCCGTGTATGTGTATATATACATGTATGTATATATATATATATATATGTATACATATAGACACATATATATTTTGCAAGCAATCACGTTTTTAAAAATTTTTTATTAGAGAATCACTGTGATGCACAGTTACAAACTTAGGAACTTTTGTGTCTGCATTTCACTCATACAGTCCCAGCCCATATTTTAAAGTAAATATGTGGTTTATAGTCAACAAATGTTTAATTTTCATACCTTTCTGAATTTTTTTTGGGGGGGAAAGAAGCTGAGCCACACCCAGAAGTGCTCAGGGCTTACTCCTGGCTCTGTGCTCAGGGATCACTCCTGGCAGGGCTCAGAGGACCACAGGTGGTGGCATGACCTGGATACAAGGCAACCACCTTATCTGGCACTGATTCTCATGCCTATTTTATAGGGTCATATACAAACTTCTCAGGTGAAAAGGGACCAAGAGGGACCGGAGCGACAGTACAGCAGGGAGGGCATTTGCCTTGCATGCAGTTGAGCTGGGTTCAATCCCCCGGCATCCCATATGGGTCCTCAAGCACCGCCAGGAGTAATTCCTGAGAACAGAGCCAGGAGTAACCCCTGAGCATCGCTGGGTGTGACCCAGAAAGAAAAAAACAAAACAAAACAAGGGGTCAAGAAAAGCAAACATACAAGAAACCCAAAGTGCTCAAGAAGACAAGAAGACTCTAAAGCACATCTACAATTACAGATCATTTCGCTTGCCCAGACTTGCTGTCAGAATCAAAACCCCAACCGTCCAGTGTTAAAGAGAATCTCCCCAGGGTTCTCACCTGGTCTTTGGGGCCAGCGAAAGGCTGACATCACTCTGTGATCCCAGACAGAGTGCCCGGCGTTTCCTAGTCTTTGCTAAGGAAGCTGTGTTTCCTTGTGTGCACTCGGGGGGAAAAAAACACCATACTGAAGGATGCCTACCTCAGCGAAGAACTCATCCATGAAAGCCGTGTTGTCGATGGCAATCTCCACATCCACGGCATCGTCATCCTGTGTCAGCTGCTTCTGGGAAAGACGAGAAAGTGGGTGAGACAAAGTGGGCAGAGGGGACCAGGGGCAAGCTCTGGAGCTACGAGGGGTGATGCAACGTGCCAACATCAAGAACTGAGGACGCCCCAGCCAACTCTGACCGCCAAACAGTCTGGAATTAGGTCCTACGCACCCCCTGCCCCTCCACTGAGGGATTTATTTAAACCCCTTTAAGGTGGCCAGGATGAGAGGGGCTGGCATATTACTAGCCCCCCTGTGCCCAAACGCTGTGATAATAACACAACTCACACTTCCGAGGGTTACCGACAAAATGATGTGATGGTAATGATAAATGCTCTTTTTTGCCCAGTGCCTGACGTACTCTAAGTGACCATTACATGCAAGATTTAGGTGGATGGCTGTAACGGTGACCCACGTTACAGAAGTTCCCCACTGGTCTTTAGATTGGGGTCTCGCGTTCCTAACCCACTTCTCTGCCCTGTCCACCAGCGTGATCCACTAACCGGGGGTGTGCACCGTTTCTAGCTTCAGCCCCACCAAAGAATGCTCAAGCTTCAAATCCACACAACAGGAGCAGAAGATTTCCTGTTTTCAGAAACCATGCAGTATAGAGGAAACAACAGCGCTGTGTGTCTTGCCCGTCATGGAGCTTATGTTTATAAGGAAAGGGAAGTCTTTCCCGCCCCAGCGCTGGCCTCAGCATCCAATACTGCCTGCCCCCAGGACTCCGGCCTTCTTAATCTCATTCAATTTTCTACACACACACACACACACACACACACACACACACACACACAAAATATCACTGTCACTGTCATCCCGTTGCTTACCGATTTGCTCGAGCAGGCACCAGTAACATCTCCACTGTGAGACTTGTTACTGCTGTTTTTTTTTTTTTTTCTTTTTTGGCATATCAAATACGTCACAGGGAGCTTGCCATGCTCTGCCGTGCGGGTGGGATACTCTCAGTAGTTTGCCAGGTTCTCCGAGAGGGATGGAGGAATCGAACCTGGGTCGGCCATGTCCAAGGCAAATGCCCTATCTGCTGTGCTATCGCTCCAGTCCACACACACACACACACACACACACACACACACACACACACACACACACACACACACACACACACACACACACACACTCACAAGAATGCGCGTTGTAAAGGAAATGCTTCCATTTCGCCCCCAGCAGAGGGCCTGGCCCCTGCTGCCCTGCCCGGAGGACATGTGGGCCTGCGGGGTGTGGACCGGCCAGGACGTGTCCATCTCCAACACTCCTGGCTCCACGAGCCCCCGGGATCTCTGCAGCAGGGCATGAATGACCAGGAAACGCCACCAACCTGGTGAGCTCTCCAGCCATCTGGGGAGTCCGTCTTGACTCCCTCCCACACCCCTGATTTCTCGGACTCGCCTGGAATCATCCCCCACTGCGCCCCAAGATCTTCCTAAAACCTGGACCGCATCGTGTGCCTGTGCTCACACGTCACCAGCGCCTCCTACTCTCCACGTCCCCAAAGCTTAACAGGGTACACGGACCAAGAAGCCCGCCCTGCTCCTGCCTGCCTCGTGCTCTAAAGCACCCCTTAAGAAGGTGTCCGGGGGCCGGAGCGATAGCACAGCGGGTAGGGTGTTTGCCTTGCATGCGGCCAACCCGGGTTCGATCCCCGGCATCCCATATGGTCTCCCAAGCACCGCCAGGAGTAATTCCTGAGTACAAAGCCAGGAGGAACCCCTGAGCATCACTGGGTGTGACTCAAAAAGCAAAAAAAAAAAGAAGGTGTCTGGACCTCCCAAGACCCTTGGATGTGGCCCTTCTTCCCTGCCGCTGAACTGTCACACAGGAACTTCTGAAGATACCCGCACCTGCTTGCAAAATTCGACTTGTCCTCTGACACAGCGCCGACCACCCCCAGTGTCCATCGTACCTCATTCTCCCCCCTCACTGGCCAAATTCGAGTCCTCGTAGTGTGTTTCGTGTAAGCCTTTCACGCAACGATCACAGCTGGGTAGTGATTCTATTATTTGACTGATTACCTGATTGATTTACTTAAAGGTCTTCCCCACTAAAATTCCCAGAGGTCCAGGGCTGCCGTTGCTCTTACGTTAGAAATGAGGGGGTTGTGTGTCTGCCCGGAACCCCTTCCTTGCACCCTGCCTGCAGAAGTCTGGGGGGGCGTATAGATCCCCACCCAAGCACCCCCTAGGATATCTGGACTGTGACCTGAATAGAGTTGAATCAACAGCTGTGATGCTTAAAGGGACCTTCCCTTTGGTCTTTCCTCAACTTAAAACAGGTTCAGGAATAGATCAAGTCCCAGATTCTTTCAATGAGCTGCGCAGCACTCAGCCAGAATCAGCTTCTGTCCCTTTAGCATTATAATGGAGCACTGAGGGCCAGAGCCACAGTGCAACAGGAAGGGAGTTTGCCTTGCATGTGCTGACTTGGATTCAATCCCTGCACTCCTATATGGTCCCCGAAGGTCACCACGAATGATCCCTGACTGCAGAGCTAGGAATAAGCATGGAGCACCACCAAGTGTGGCCCTAGACCAAAAAATAAAATAAAATAAACAAAAGGAAGCACTGTACTCGTCATCAATTAACCCCACATGCATACTGCACACCTACCACACTACAGAAACTGTGCTCCTGGCTGGGGCTGGAGCGATAGCACAGCGGGTAGGGCGTTTGCCTTGCACGGGGCCAACCCAGGTTCCATTCCCAGTGTGCCATATGGTCCCCTGAGCACCGCCAGGAGTAATTCCTGAGTGCAGAGCCAGGAGTAACCCCTGTGCATTGCTGGGTGTGACACAAAAGGGAAAGAAAGAAAGAAAGAAAGAAAGAAAGAAAGAAAGAAAGAAAGAAAGAAAGAAAGAAAGAAAGAAAGAAAGAAAGAAAGAAAGAAAGAAAGAAAGAAAGAAAGGAAGGAAGAAACGGTGGTCCTGGGCTGAATAAATGACTAGATTTCACAGGGTCAAGTGGCTAGGATTCCCCCGGCCACATCTAAAGTTTGGTGGCCCTTGGAGCCTACTGAAGCAGGATAACCCATGCCGATGGGCTCAGGGTAATTTTGGGAGGTTGGAAATTTGGGGGTCCTGCAGCAGAGAGGAAAGCACCAGGTCTCGGGACCTGTATTCCTGAGCCCCCGGGAATTCGCGCCTCCAAAGGAATCCCCTCTTGCCTCTAGGCAGGCCCTGCTGTCGCAGTCTGGTCCCCTTCCCTTAGAGCAGGTGTGAGCTGGGCAAAGCCACATCCTCGGGAACCTTCAAGCAAGGTCCACTGCCCTCGGGGGCTGAGAGACCTCCGCCAACCCCCTCCCGAAGGCGGCGGCAGCCACCCGAGGAGAGCGTGCAGGCCGCGAGCTCACCGCTGGCCGGGCAAGCTGTAATGAGGCACAGGGCGTTCTCACACACCAAAGCAAGGCCTTAGATGACTCGAGTTCCAGAACCAGCTCTGTCATATGCTTGGCACCGAGTTTTAAACAAATGGCCCAACGCGTCTGAACCCCAACCAAAACAGGAAGAACAATGTCTTCTATGAGTTTCTGTGAGGCTCAAGAGGCAATTTTAGAGTCCCGTGGGCAAAGCGAAAACTCAGTGGAGCGACCAGCCAGCTTTCTCTGTAAGTTTAACCTGGACAAAGGGAAGGGAACGGGGAGGGACAGCAGGATCTGACGCTTGAGAGCAACTGGCACCTTCTATCACCAAATTCTTTCGGGTAGAAATAGACAGATGAGGGGCTGGACCGATAGCACAGCGGGTGTGGGGTTTGCCTTGCATGCAGCGGACCCGGGTTCGATCCCCAGCATCCTATAGGGTCCCCTGAGCACCACTAGGAGTGATTCCTGAGTGCAGAGCCAGAAGTAACCTCTGAGCATTGCTGAGTGTAACACCCACCCTGAGGGGAGGGGAGGGGAGGGGAAGGGAGAGGAGGGGAAGGGAGGGGAGGGGAGGGGAGGGGAGGGGAGGGGAGGGGAGAGGAGGGGAGGGGAGGGGAGGAACAGATCACAGCCCACAACCCAAGCAGAAGGTCACGACCGAAAATGGAAAGCAGGCTTTGGGATCACCAGGCAGGGAGTTCCCAGTACAGCAAGGGTTACCATTATTGGAAAAATACATGAATAACTTCAATTTAAAAAAAAAAATCAGTAAAGACACCAAAATTGAACCTAGATCAGAAAATTCCCAGGAAAAGCCCTGATCACAAGTTACATGAGGGCCACGTGACACAGGGACTAAAATCCCAGGGCCACCTCCCTTCTAAGACAGCCCAGCACTTTCGTCCCTGGGCCAAGAGAACATATGAGGGGGCTGGAGCAATAGCACAGCCGGGAGGGCGTTTGCCTTGCAGACGCAGGCCGACGCAGGTTCGATTCCCAGCATCCCATATGGTCCCCTGAGCACCGCCAGGGGTAATTCCTGAGTGCAGAGCCAGGAGTAACCCCTGTGCATCGCTGGGTGTGACCAAAAAGATAAGAAAAAAAAAAAGAGCATATGAGGCCCTTGATCTGTAGCCCACAGGCCTGAGCACAGCAAAAGAACTTGAGCATCTTTATCAAAGGATCAAGACGTGTGGTAATAAGAACGTTACTGTAGCTGCAATATCAGCTGCAATAAAAAAAAAAAAAACGTACAAAAGAACCACGAGTCCAGTCACCCACTTCCTCTTCCCGCACCCCAGCCTCCTGGTCTTATCCCCAAAGACCTACGATGCATGAAGAAAGAAGCCAGGCCCTATCCTCCCTCACACCCCTCAAATGTGCCCCCAAATTCAGCGAGGACGCGGGGGATTACGACCTCCCCAGAGCTCACACTCAGGCATCTGAATCTTCGGTTCCTCTGGCTCGGCACTTCCTGCTCTCAGAACAGCCCCCTTCTGTTTCGAGCTACCTCGTCACTGGCCGCCCCAAGCCTAAACCTCGAGCTGTGTCACCTGCCCCCGGCTCTATGTCTTACAGCTGGGGACTGCAGGTGACAGTAGCTCTAAGGCTTTCCAGCCTTCTCCAGCTCTGATTTCACCACGGGGGCTCCAGCTCTGCCCGTCTGCCCAGTGGCCCAATGAGTCCGTCAGCAAGACTGTGGGGGCGGGAGCCGGAGCGATAGCACAGCGGGTAGGGCGTTTGCCTTGCACGCGGCCGACCCAGGTTCAATCCCCAGCATCCCATATGGTCCCCCAAGCACCGCCAGGAGTAATTCCTGAGTGCAGAGCCAGGAGTAACCCCTGAGCATCGCTGGCTGTGACCCAAAAAGAAAAAAAAAAAAAAAAAGACTTCAGGGTGCCCAGGGCAGCATCAACCGAGCTCCGGAGCAAGGAAGCCAGGCTGGGAGAGAGACCCTCTGGCCCCCTGAAACACTGCCCGGCTCCACTCAGCCTGGGTTTCTCACACCGAGGAAGGAAGTTGGCGGTTCAGGGTGGCTCTGTGGCACCTTTGAACCAGGTTCGATGTGAACCACCAAAACCACACAGAGACGTCGAGGAGGGAGCAATCAAGCAGGTGGACCCTCACATCTTCCCTCTCTCTGGCCTCCTCACACCCTCTGCCTCGTCTCCGCCTCAGACGGCGGGGCTGAACAGAAGATTTCACTTTCAGAAACGGTCCTGTGGTCAAGCGAGGAAAGAAGGAAGCGCTCGGGCTGGGCCAGCCCACCCACCCTGAACGCAGAGGAGCAGATGCACTCCAAAGAATAAGGAGCACTGTAGCACTGTCATCCCATTGCTCATCAATTTTGCTCGAGCGGGCACCAGTAACATCTCTATGGTGAGACTGTTACTGTTTCTGACATATCGAATACACCACAGGGAGCTTGCCAGGCTCTGTTGTGTGGGCAGGATACTCTCAGTAGCTTGCTGGGCTCTTCGAGAGGGACGGAGGAATCGAACCCGGGTAGGCCACGTGCAAGGCAAACGTCCTACCCACTGTGCTGTTGAATAAATTAAGGCCAAGGTTAGCGGGCTAGAGTGACAGTACAGCAGGTAGGGCGTTTACCTTGCATGTGGCTGACCCGGGTTCGATCCCCGGCATCCCATTTGGTCTCCTGAGCACCGCCAGGAGTAACCCGTGAGCATCGCCAGGTATGACCCCCAAAAGCAAACTAATAAATAAATAAAATCTTAAAAAAGGGGGAAAGACCAAGTCTAGCATCCCCTCACTCTGCCACAAAGCTGAAAACCATCAGCAATTCCGGAAGGATCATTCCGAACCAGAGCAGCCGGGCGGAAGGAAGAAAAGGGGCCATCCCAAACGGACAGCACCGATCGCTGGCTCTCTGACTCTCTGCGGGGGTGCCGGGTCCTGAGGAAGGAAAGTGTCCCCGGTCAAGCCGGGGGGGGGGGGGGGGCCGGGAGAGCTCGCAGGAAGCTTTGAGAGAGGGAAGCACTAACAGGCCGAGACCGGTACAGGCGGGACCAGGAAGGCACAGCCGGTCCTCAACTGCCCACTGCAGATTAGCCAAGGACCAGAGCAGAACTCGGGCTCCTTGTCCCCCTGCTTACACAGCTCTCTGCGGGCGAGAGCAGCGAGACAATCAGGGCTAGCGCTTCTGCTCTCCGGGGTCCCCTCCGTTCGCCTGCCACCCTCCGGGCTGCGGGGGGGGATGGGGGGGGTCGACGGATTCAGGCTTCGCAGACACACACCACCCAGCTGCTGGTTTTCCCAGTCCTGAGTCATCAGCGGGACGAGGCAGGCGCTCGGCGAGCACTTGGAGCTCTGTTCCTGCACAGTCAGTCACGTGGCCCTGGGCCCAGGCCCGGCCAGGCCCGCGCTCCTGCCTACACCGTCTCTGGGCCAGGGAAACCCTCCCAGCGGGAACACCACTTCCCTCCCCACTGCCTGGCGCCTCCCCCACAACCCCCCCTCCCCCCCACATCCTTGGCCCTAAGGAATCAACAGGAGATCTTGAGGAACAAGACACCACTTTCACTTCCGAGGCCCGGTTCCAGCGGCGCGACAAACACCCACCTCGCTTGGATGACAGAGACACTTGGGATGTCGCTCGTGCCCAGGTCAGTCCCCGGCCATCAGAGGACACGGGGACGGGCCCCCAGGTCCCCGATGACCCCACGCCATCCGAGAGGCGTGTGGGTTCTGGTGCGGACACTCTGTGGTTCCAGAGGTGTATTTAACTCACACGGGGGCCCTAGGAGGGGCGGCGATTACTTTCCCCACTTCCAGAGCTGGCAGCGGCTTAATTAGGTCAAATAACTCACCCGAAGTGATTCAGCTAATGAGCAGTAACGTTCAGGCTTCGGGCCCTGACCTTAGGCTGTGCGAGCAGACGCCCGGCCCACTCCGGGCCGGGGGTGCTGCAAGATCCATTAAAAACAGACTGGACTCGTCTTAGATGCACAAATGAGAGAGAGAGAGAGAGAGAGAGAGAGAGAGAGAGAGAGAGAGAGAGAGAGAGAGCTGGCATGAATGTGAAAAAACAGAGCCGCGTCTGACCCTGTCTGCGCCACTCCGTGGCTGTGTGATCTGAGGCAGGTGCCTGAACCTCTCTGTGCCTTGGCTGCTGCTGTGGGGATGACATCAGGTGACCTCAGGGAACTGCAGAGAGCGACGGTGGTGCAGATTAAATGCCAAGACCGTGCCAGTTAAAGGAGGGGCCCAGCCTCGTTTTACCCTCCAAGAGTTTCTGCTAAAGACGTGACTGGTTCTGGCGATTCTCCGGAGCTGAGTGTGGGACCCCCAGAAAAAGTCGTTTCATGGAACCCCCGAAATTTAGTCATTGTTCTGCCCTGTGCATTGAGAGATACCCAGCTCCCCTGGGTCCCGTTTCGGCAGCTTGCACAGATTGCCACGCAGGAGGAGGGCAGTTACTGAGCCGATCGTTCCTCTTTCAGTCCTAGCACTTGTCCGGAAACGTGGGCACATGATTGATGGTTTTGTGAAATTGGGTGTTTAGGTCTCGGGTCACGTTTGGTGTTTTATTTCCCTCGTCTTGTTCGTGCATTTGGCAAGACGTCACATTCCATTATTGGGGACAGAGCCTAGGCAAGTCCCATTCCCCGAAAGCGACGTTAACTCCTCCCCGCCTTTGATTCTGGAGACCTGACAAGTCCCCAGAAAAGGGAACAATGAAAGGGATGAAAGCTCCTGTCAGGAGAGAAAGGGCAGGAGGCCGGAGAGCTAGCAACAGTGGGTCCCTTCCGTAGGGTCAATGGACCCGGGTTTGATCCCCAGGACCCCACAGGGTCCCCTGAACACTGCCAGGAATAAGCCCTGAGCACAGCCAGGTGTGGCCCAAAACCCGAAAGTAAAGAAAGGGGGTGGCAGGGCCTGGAGGCCGGTACAGTGGGGGGGGGGGGGGGAAATGCTCCCCTCTCACGAGGCTGACCTGGCTCCGTCCCCCACAGCAGCCCAGACCCCTTGGAGCACTACGGGGAGTGATCCACACTTTGGGGGGTGGCCCCCAAGCCAACCAACTAAACAAATAAGAACAACCACGAGGAAAGGAAGGAGAGCCGGCCGATGCTGAGGGGGAGCGTGCGTGAGGGGAGCGAGGGTCTGACTCGCCCGGATCATCGCGCGGCTAACACGGGGCGAAGCCAGGACGGGAGCTTCTCTGGCAGCTGCGCTTCCTGTCTCCCAGACTCAACGTCTGCAACTTTTATTTTTTTCTTTTTGGGTCACACCCGGCGATGCTCAGGGGTCACTCCTGGCTCATGCACTCAGGAATCACTCCTGGCGGTGCTCAGGGGACCCTATGGGATGCTGGGAATTGAACCCGGGACTGCCGCGTGCAAGGCAAACGCCCTCCCCGCTGTGCTATCGTTCCAGCCCCTCAACGTCAGCAACTTTATTGAAAAGGGGAGAAGCCAGGGCGCCCTCCAGCATTGTGCCTGCGAGGGGTGCGTCCTGCGGGCAGAGGAGACGGCTGAGATGCGAGGGGGGCCCGGCAGTGCCCGGGGCTGTTGTAGGAGACGGCTGAGATGAGAGGGGGGCCCGGCGGTGCCCGGGGCTGTTGTTGGGGGGGGCTGGGTTTAACCTCCCCACCCCGGAGAGAGAGGGATGGGTGAGCAGAGACCCCCACTCGCTCTGGGCGCCGAATCTCACCCAAGGCCACAGGCAAAGCCAAGGGTGATTTTCCACCAGGTGCACTTCTCAGGAGAGGAGCTTGGGGGTCCTGTGCTTAACCGCAACCCCCGCCACGCTCTCGGCTCATTACAAGGTCCCGTCCGGAGAAGCATCCGACGGCTACTGCAGGTGACAGCTGCCAGCAGTAGGCCGGACGCGGCAGGCCTGGCCAGCAGGCTTGGTCTGCCCTGCCCTCCTGCAGCCCCCGGGCCCCCAACGCCAGAGAGGAGAGGGGAGCTGTGGGGCCGGGGCCCGGGGCGTGAATCCCACGAATGCTGCAGAGGATAGGAGCTGGTCGGAGAACGCTCACAGGGCGGGATCAACAGAAAGGTCATCCCAGCCCTTTCAGTGCTCCTCCCCCCACCCCAGGCACCTCGCAGCCTGCACCTCTCCCCTCCTCCTCTCAGCCCACCCGGCCCCTCCGCACCCACGGGGCATCCCACAGGTCCCCATGGCCTCTGAGAGAGGGAGGCAGTGAGTAGTGATTCTCGGGTCCTCCGTTCCAGAACGCCCCCCAGTTAGCACGGGGAAGGCGCCCTCCGAGGCCAGTGCTCCCCGGCTGCCATGGCATCATTCCACCACCCCACCCACTGTCCCGGGCCCCTCCGTGTGTTTGCACTGAGAAGGGAAAGTACCACGGGTCTGAAGTCACGGGCTCACGGGCACCTGATGAGGTGGGGGTAGAGAGCGGGTGAGAGGCTGCAGGGCCCTGGGCCCCCACCGTCAGGTGGCAATGTCTCCTGGGGGCGACGCGCACCCCAGCTGCTCCCCCAGCCACCTGACGAGCCCGAGGAAGAGAAGGGAAGATGGACAAACTCCCCAAGGCCGGGGGAGGCTAAGGAAGCCCGTCATCACCCAGAGGCCAAGCAGGGCCGGGGGCTGGATCCTGGCGCAGAGCTGGGGTCATTCCTGGTGACGCCCATGAAATCCAGATCCAGTCTGGCACTGAGAAAAACAGGGAAGGAAGCTCTCCCATTTCGGGGACTGGACAAATGGACGGGGGCCGTGGCAAGAGGTGAGCAGCGGAGCTGGAGCGATAGCACAGCGGGGAGGGCGTTTGCCTTGCACACGGCCAACCCAGGTTCGATCCCCAGCATCTCATAGGGTCCCCCGAGCACCGCCAGGGGTAATTCCTGAGAGCAGAGCCAGGAGTCACCCCAGTGCATTGCTTGGTGTGACCCAAAAAAGCAAAATACAAATAATTAACTAGAAAAATAAAATTCACCCAGAGTCAAAAGTTGACTGAGAGGAAGTAAGGAAAGGCGAGCTGGAGGCTCCAGCGAAAGGGCCCTTGCTCAGACGGCGAAGCATACCCAGACGGTGATCCGCGCCGCTAATCAACTTAAGTGCGGGTTGAACTTCACTCCCGGGCCCCAGACAAAGACTGGGGGAGTTGCCATGGGAATGGCCCTGAGCCGGAAAGCGGGCTGACCTAAGCGAGGAGAGGAAGGCGCGCAGCCTGGACTAACGGAAAGGTGGCTGGAGATAAGGTCTGGGAGAGCGGGGAGGGGCGGGCGCGGGTGGGAAAGGTAAGGTCCTCTGCAGAATCCCCGCCCTCCACTGCACCATCCGGCCCACAGCCCTCCGGGAGCGGGTTGGGAACGGAAGACACACAGGCCTGAGGCAGGTATGGTCTCCGGCCCCTCCGAGGGCTGGACCTGACGGGGCGGGCAAGCTGCTGAAAGGTCAACTCTTTGGGGCTGGAGCAAAGGTACAGCGCATAGGGGCTTTGCCCCGCAGGCGGCCGACCCAGGTTCGATTCCCAGCATCCCATAGGGTCCCCGAGCACTGCCAGGAGTAATTCCTGAGTGCCAGGCCAGAAGGAATGCCTGGGCATTGCCAGGTGTGACCCAAAAATTTAAAATAAATTAAAAATAAATAAAATAAAACAAAAAGGAAAGGACAACCCTTTGTGGTGACCTTTCCCACGACAACAGAAACAGTCTGTGGATGCTCCGGGCAGACCTGGCAAATGCCGCTGGCTCAGGATCTGGAACCTTCCCCGCAAAGGATGACACAGGGAACTGTGCTCCAGGGGGCTGGGTGGGATTCTGCCACGGTAACTGGAAAACCTCAGCTTCTCCTTCACCCTCCTGCCGAGCAGGGGTGGGCCTCCATGGCACCGAGGGCTGGCACTCGAGGTAGGGTGAGAAGCTTGGGCATCGATCCTTGAACACAGACACGGTGACCTTTGGCACGGTGCGCAACCTTAGGGACTTTTCTGGGGAAACTGTCTCCTTGGGGCGGATCCAGTTTCACCCACCCATGGGGAATGGAGTGGGCAGAGCAATTCATGACGATGACTAAGGCGTGTGGAAGGGACGAGATGAATCGTCTCACAGAGAACAACCGGGCTCAGTGTCCGACACAGGTGCCCCGGTGGAAGGCCATCTCTGCCACAGGCTGCCCTAAGGAACACACAGCGGTGTCGCTGGGAAGAGGCTCCGTGTACGGCGACACAGAGAAGCAGAACAGACATCTCCGGCTCACGATCCTCCGACCTCCCCGTCCGGGCTCTCCGTCAATCAAGTTTGAGTGTCGAGGCCCCTGTCTGCCAAGTGGGGCTCAAACACACACACACATACCACACCCCCCGGCGGGTCAGGGTGAGAGGATCACGGGCAGTCCTGTCCACTAAAGAGTCGCCCCTTGGCACGTGGTCATTGCGTCAGAGCTGATACGGCGGACGAGAGATCAAGGCGTCGGGACAAAGGAGACAGAGAGTCACACAAATCCGAGACGGTCTCAGTCCTGTTCCATGGTCACAACGTGTGCCCCAGGCTTCACAGAAGACAAGCATGTTGTTGTCAAGCAGACACCCAGCCCACACAGGCTGCTGGCAGTGAGTGGGGCTGTCCGGAGCTACAGGCAAACACTCTAACCTGCACAGAACGGGTTTCAGGCATCGGGGAGGAATCGGGGATGGGAGGGGGGGGCGGGGGGCGGGGGGTTGGGGTGCGGGGGGAGCTCGAGGCAAAGGGATGACCGTGAGCGACTGCTTCTCCCTCGGCACCCAGCCTCCCCCTCCCGGCTGCCAGGAATAAAAATAAAACTAATCTTCTCTCATCCCAGCCTGTTCGCTCCTGGCCTTTGGTGGATGGAGCGGTAATCCCCCCTCAATCCCTCTCACTCTCCTCTCAGCCCTGCCTCCCGTCTGCTCACAGCAAAAAGAGAAAAAGGGGGTTGGGAGGTGGGGGGAGCATGCAGAAATCGCTGTCCAGTTCCAAATGTGATGGATCAAGCGTGGGGCCTAAATGGAGAGAGTCTCACGTTGGGAAGCTAAGAGATCTGGTCATGATCCAGAGCCCTGGGGACGGGGGTGGGGGCAGGGGCAGGGGCCGAGGTGTGGGGGACAGCTCCAGGAGTGGGGGTTGATAAACAGTTACTGAATGGAGGAAGCTGGAAAGGACATACAGTTTCACAGGGCCGACTACCACCATCACCATTACCTGAAGGTCTCTGACCCTGAAGAAGCCCAGGCACTTCTAACGTGGGCAGTGAATGGGGCCACGATGTCCTCCCAAGACAGAACAGCGGGAGGAAAAGGGCCTTCCTTTTTTTTTTTTTTTCCTTTTTGGGGTCACACCTGGTGATGCACAGGGGTTACTCCTGGCTCTGCACTCAGGAATTACCCCTGGCGGTGCTCAGGGGACCATATGGGATGCTGGGAATCGAACCTGGGTCGGCCGCGTGCAAGGCAAACACCCTACCTGCTGTGCTATAACTCCAGCCCCCGAAAAGGGCCTTCCTTGAAGAGCCCCAGGCAGCCGGTTTCGTTACTGTGGCCCAAAACAGCCGCTAACTAACTCGGCTTTCTAGTGCAACATGGACCGATCTGCAAAGAGGTCCCAAATGCTTGCCATTCTGGCTCAGACATCACTGGCTTCTCCAGTGCCATAATCCACCTTTGTTTGGGGGGATTCTTCTTGTGAAATGCTCCCCTTTATCTTCCCTGTATCCCTGGCTGTTTGCTCTTTCCGACCTGGACTTCCGACTGCACAATGCGAGCAGGCTGAGGTGAGAAAGAATGCGGAAGATGGGGCTGGAGGGGAGAGGACAGGTAAGGCACTTGCCTTGCATGCAGCCACCTGCATTCAATCCCCGACACCCCCCAATGGTCCCCGAGCGTGCCAGAGTGATCCTTGAGCGTAAAGACAGGAGGAAGCCAGGTATGACACAAAAACAAAAACAAAGCCCAGAAAGAAAGACAGACAGAAACTGAAGGGGGGTGAGGGGAGAGAAAAGAGGAGATGGGAGGAAGGAAGGAAGGAAGGAAGGAAGGAAGGAAGGAAGGAAGGAAGGAAGGAAGGAAGGAAGGAAGGAAGGAAGGGGGGGAGGGAGGGAGGAAGGAAGGAGGGGGGAAGGAGGGAAGGAAGGAGGGAGGGAGGGGGGAGGGAAGGAGGGAAGGGAAGGAGGAGGGGAAGGAAGGAAGGAGGGAGGGAAGGTGGAAGGAAGAAGGAAGGAAGGAGGGAAGGAAGGAAGGAAGGAAGGAAGGAAGGAAGGAAGGAAGAAGGAAGGAAGGAAGGAAGGAAGGAAGGAAGGAAGGAAGGAAGGAAGGAAGGAGGGAAGGAAGGAGGGAAAGAGGGAAGGAAGGATGCTCATGGTGTGCACATGAAGCAACTGGCACAGAGACAGTGACTGGGGCCACCCCAATGCTTGTCTTTCTTGCAGGAGAGAGGACCCGAATACCCAAAGACATTAAGGTCTGGCTGAGGGGCTGCAGTTCAAGGTCACTTCCGGGACGCACCAGGCTCCTGTCCTCCTCTCCCCGAGGCGAGCCACCAGGATCTCCCCTGCGCGACGGCCCGCGGGGCTGCGGGATCTGCTCTGAGCGTCTCCCACCGGATGCCGTCCTCCCTAAGGCCCAGGGTGGGGGCGCCCCTCTCCCACCGGCAGCCCCCGCCACGAGGCCGGGGGCACGGACAGCAGCTGCGTGGGGCGGGCTGACGGGAGGCCAGGCACAGGCGGGCCTCCGCGACAACGGTCTGGCCCGGGGCAGCTCCAAAGTTCAGCGGGAGAGAGAGCAAGGAGAACCGCTGGTGATGATAAGCTGGGCGTGGGCACTGGGACATTCCAGGCCTGCCTGTCCTGCGTCACCCAAGGGCCAGGCTGCTGAGGACGCCGACCAGGAAGCGCCGTGCGAGAGATAAGAGGCGTGGGGGCTTGTGACGGTGATGGCACGAGGTACGCCCTTCGGGGGGGATGCTGCCGCAGGGCAAGACAGGGAACTGCACGTGGAAGGGGGCACAGGATTATGTCAATTCCCCCTCCAAAGGGGGGCATGATGAGCTACGTGACAGGTGTAACTCAGAGACGTCGGACCCAGGACTCCAGAGCCTCCAAGAACTTAGGCCAGAACGCGGAAACGTTTTTATAGAGCCTTCTCCATCCCCAGGGCTGAAAAGGGCCCAGAAAGCTCCTTTGTCTCCCTTCATCCGAGTGAGGCTCAAATTCCTGCCACATCTGACATCCCAACCAGTCTCTGGCCTCTGCCCAGTGCTTGCTGGGCGGACAACCCCGCCCCCCCCACCAACCTCTGCCCAAGCCCCGCCCCGCCCCCAGCACATCTTCTCCTGGAGCAGCTCGATCAACTGAAAAGGTATGCGTCCTTTCAGAGAGCATACGGAAATTTAATTTTAGAAATGAAACGGCCCATCTTCCTCCTTGGGGTGGCCAGAGCGCCAAGCTGATTGTCTCCAGGTGATCGCCCCCTGGACACCATGCTCACTTCTGTCCTACCTTTGGAAAGATCCCACTGAGAGAGAGAGAGAGAGAGAGAGAGAGAGATGAGAGAGAGAGAGAGAGAGAGAGAGAGAGAGAGAGAGAGAGAGAGAGAGGGAGGGAGAGAGAGGGAGGGAGAGAGGGAGGGAGGGAGGTTACAGAGGCAACTCGCTGTGAAATTCCTTTCGTGCAAATTAACAACCTTGATAAGGGGAATCAGCAAGAGGAGATGTTTATCTCATTGCAGTTAAGAGCAGCTGCTGTTTCTCTCTCTCTCATCTCTCTCTCTCTCTCTCTCTCGTCTCTCTCTCTCTCTCTCTCTTTCTCTCTTTCCCACCCGTGCCCCCCACCCCCCCCAGAGGAAGACGGAAGTGGGAATGGGCTTAAAATACAAAATCTAGGGCTGGATGGAGCGATAGCACAGTGTGTAGGGCGTTTGCCTTGCACACGGCCGACCCAGGTTCAACTCCCATATGGTCCCCCGAGCACCGCCAGGAGTGATTCCTGAGTGCAGAGCCAGGAGGAACCCCTGTGCATTGCCAGGTGTGAACCAAAGTGCAAAAAACTAAAATAAATAATTTTTTAAAAAAAAATACAAAATCTACAGAACCTGCACCAAAGTCCGCAGAGATACGATCGACACTGCCAGAAGGGGCCCTGGGGAACCCCCAAACTTCAGTTTGAACAACCAAAGACTAGAGAAGGCGGTCAAGGGACACACAAGAACACGGGACACAGGGCCACCGTGACCAACATTCGGGCCTTCAGACCTGTCGGGCCTATCCCCCCTTTCCGGGGCTGTCTCCCTCCCAGCCCCAACACCAGAGCACCCCCACAACAACAGCTCCCACACAGCTGTCCCTCGGGGAAGAGGAGAAGGAAGAAGCAGAAGGAGCTGTTTCACCGTGGGCGAGGAAGAGGCTCGGCAGAGCGGAGGGGCCTGGCCCGGGTCCCTGGGCCAGCTGAACTCCTCGTTCTTGGAATGCAGAGCGGAGCCTGCTGACCATGGGCTCCCGCAAGGTGCCTTCTCAGAAAACGGATTTCCCAACCAAAGGGAGGGTGTGGTCTGGGCCCAGATGCTCAGTTTGGTACAGTTTCCTGAGCACTGGGTGGGCGGCTCCAGGGAGATCCCCAGGGGGGAACCCTCTGCTCGTTCCCCAGAGAAAGAAGGAGCACTGAAGCCCGAGTCCACCCCTCTCCCGGCCCTAGGCCCTAGCCGCTCCGTGACCCACGCCCTCCTGCCCAGCCTCAGCGGGCCTCCTCCTCCACAAAGAACAGGCACCGCAAACTCCGCCTGGTCAGCGACCAGGAGTGGGTGAGACCCCCACCAGCGGCATCCACCCCGCCCTGCCAATTCTCTCGATTTCCCATGGCCCTCCTTCTCCTCCTCTCTCAGCCCCGCGCCCAGCAGGTGAGAGGTCGCCAGCTCTGACCCAAGTGGAGGCAGAGAGAAAGGCAACTTCATCTTCCCCGCAGTTCCTCCCACTCAGGCCCCGGCTGGCGACTTCCAAAGAGCTCCCACGGTCTTCAGTGGAGTGCTTCTGGCTCTCATACCCTCACTCCTTGACGTTTTACAGCGACAACACTTTGGCTGCCAGTACGCATAAGGGGGGGAGGGAGGGGGCAAGAGGCAACCCCCATTTTCAACCAGTCCAAGTCTCCCCCAAAACTTGAAGGCGCTGGAGAATCCAAACGGCAAACCGGTTGAATCATCAGGCCTTGTGGGTCCAGACTGAGACCTGAGCCTCACAGCAGCTCATAAACTCTGCCACACTTTGCTCGACGGGAGGGTTGAGTTCTAAATCCTACTCCTTCCCACCGGGGCCCGCGTCACCCAATCCCCGGGCCTTAGCTAGCCACTGAGAACACACTCCAAGCGTTCTTTGTGGAGTGAATCAATGCAAGCCTGATTCCCAAAGCCTATGGTACTTCATGTGGCGTGAGGTCGACAGAACTAAGGGCCGAGCAGCCCCGGGTGGTGATCTAGAAGCAAACAGAAGCTCCTGGGCAGGTTGACAGCATGTGTGCAGCCGGGAGGGGGCAGGGGGAGGGGGGGGGGGGACTGGACGTCTCGGCCGCCGCTCTGGGGCCCGACCCACAGCTGTCCCCAGGAGGGAATGAACCATTCGGAACCGGGCGCGGGCGAAGGGCTGGCCCCAGCCCCGGGCCTGTCATCAGATTAGTTATTCGAACGTCATCCCAGGAGCTCCGGGGGCTCTGCTTCCCCGGGGAAGGGGGCTGCCCGGCTGGGGGTGGGGGGGGTGGGGGGGAGCGGAAACCAGAGGGCAGGGGAGAGGAGAGGGGAGGCCGGCCGTGGGCACCGCGCCACGCAGCAGCAGCGGCAGGTGGTGACCCCGCTGGGAGCCCCCCGCGCGGGGCCCAGACTGCCACCCCCCCCCGCCCCGGCCCCACCCCACCCTGCAGATCCCAGCGGCAGAGCGTCGCGGCTGCAGCCGGGGAGGAGGAAGGGGGGAGGCGGCGGGCCGGAGAAGCATCCAGGAAAGATCTGCGGCCAGCGAATGAATCACCCCGCGCATGACCTGGGAGGGGACAGTGCGGAACTAAGCCCGAGGCCCGGGTGGCCGGGACAGGCAGGCCAGGCGATCCGCGCCCCCCCACAAACACACACAGCACCCCGCGCCCCGGGAGCCCGGGGGGCGGCGGGGGCGACACTCACGGCCTTCAGCTGCTCCAGCCGGTCCTTCATCCTGCCGCCCCGGCGCGCGCCCGCAGGTGAGCGCGTCCCAGGTGAGCGGCCGGAAGGGGCGGCGGGGTCCGAGCGCGGGCGCGGGCGGAGGCTGAGGAGGAGCGTCCGAGGCCACGGGAGCTGCTGGGCCGCCCTCGCCCTCGCCCGGCCCGCCGGCGCCGCGCTCCAGAGCCGGCCCCCGCCCCCCCGGCCGCGCCGGCGCACTGCGCTCCGCCCCGCCGCCCGCCGCCCCTCACCTGGCCGCGCCCCCGCGCTCCTCCTTAAAGGGACAGTGCCCAGCGCGCGCGCGCGCACACACACACACCGCCACCCCCGCCGCGCGCGCACACGCACACACACGCGCACCCGCACACACCCAGCACACACACACACACACACACACACACACACACACACACACACACACACACACACACACACACACCCCGCCACCCCCGCCGCGCGCGCACACGCGCACCCGCACACACGGGCACGAAAACCCAAACGTGCCGATAGATGTGGCGGAGGGTGGAGGCGAGGTGATCTCAGTTTCGTCCTTTCCTTTATTATTATTATTATTATATATATATATTTTTACAAACTGCTCATGCGTGGGTACAGTCAGACAGTATTCCAGCGCCCACCCCTCCACCAGTGTAATTTCCCAGCAACAATGTCCCAAGTTTCGGATATTTAGGTGGTGGGGAATGTGCACTGGCTGGTGGGGGGATGGGTGTTTGATCATTGTGTGATAACTCAAACATGAAAGCTTGTAACTGTATCTCATGGATATTCAACGAAATTAAAAAAAAAAAATGTCCCCAGTGTCCTTCTCACCCACCCCTCAAAAACACCTCCACATCAGCCTACCTTTGTGACAGGTAACCCCCCCCTCTCTCTCTCTCAAGCTCTCTCTGTGTGTGTGTTTCTGTCTCTCTTTGTGTCTCTCTCTGTCTCTGTCTCTCTGTCTCTGTCTCTCTCTCTTGCTCTCTCTCTGTGTCTTTCTGTCTCTCTGTGTCTCTCTGTGTCTCTCTCTGTCTCTGTCTCTCTGTCTCTGTCTCTCTGTCTCTCTGTCTCTCTCTCTCTCTCTCTCTGTCTCTCTCTCTCTCTCTCTCTCTGTTTAGGTTTAGGCATTATGGTTTGCAATACAAATGCAGAAAGGTTATCATGTATATCCCTCTACCTACTTTCAACACTCAGTTCTTGTCCAGAGTGATCATGTCTAACTAATCTTGTCATAATGGACCCTCCTTTATCTTAACTATCCTCCACCCCTCACCCCCTTGTGGTCATTTCCAACCGTTGGCCAGTCCTCCTGACCCATTTGCCCTGGCCCTGCCTTTCTTCCCTTTAGACTCTGCAGATCCAGCAGCTGCTGGGCTGGGATTCAGCCCACCAAGGGAGTTCGGAGCTAGGGAAGTGCTCGGCAAAATAGGCAAGCTTTTGTCCAAACGAATGCAACCGGTTATACCCGGAGGTGGGGTAAGGCAATGAACTTGCCCAGTCCTTGGCTATTTGAGTAACTGGAGGGGGGGCGTTGGGAGCTGGAAGCTAAGGGAAATAAGTAGGTGTGAGGCTGGGAGGCAGGATTGGGGTTTCATGCACTTGGCTCTCCGGACCCTTCAGAGAAGTGAAAGCAATTCAGCGTTGCAGACAGAGTTGGCTGTGAACAGTGTAACTGTGGGAGATCAGATCGTCGCCCTGGAAGAGTCCCTCTCTCTAAATCTATAAAGCATCGACAATCCCCGTGTCACTCTCTCTAAGTCTATAAAGCATCAACAGTGCCCGCTGGGCAGCCAACTGGATGAAAGGGTTCTAATCACAGAGCAGGCTTGCAAGAAGAGTTGGCTTCTGTCATGCCTGTTTCCCACCTTCAAGCAAGGTGGCTTGAACCTTGGGAAATAGAAACAGGAAGGTTCTGGTCAGTGCTCTCTAGCCCTCTCCCTCGCCACCCCTGCCCGCTGCCCTGTCTGCCTTCTGCAGCACCAGGAGCTTCTCCAAGCCCTGAGTGGCATCCCCGCGGGCGCTGGGCTGACGGCGCCAAGATGCACTTCTCAAGGCAGGGGGAAAAAAAAAACTCTGCTCTATCTATACGTTCACGTTGAAAGGCTAGAAATATTTACTTAATTCTAGAGGACTTTGGCCTGTTCTGTGATCTCTATCAGCGCTCATGCTGACTTCATTGCCTCCCATAAAAAGATACGATCTGCTGCGGTCAGGCCGTTTGAACTCGTGGAGTCTTGCGCCTCTTGCACTTTCTTGAACCCCAGCCAGAAAGTTTCCGCTGCGCTCCAACGTTTTTTCTTTACTTTTTAGCTTGTTGTATTGAATCACCATGAGATGCTATTACAAAGTCGCTCCTGTTTGGGTTTCAGTCAAAGCGTTCCAACCCCCGCTCCCACGGGTGCGCATTTCCTACCAACAATGTCCCCACGGCGCCCCCTGGTGCTCAAACATAGGAAGAGTTCCGGAGCCGTGAATCCTGTCCTAGAATAAAATAGATGAGTGGAAGTAGTCAGGTGAAATTTTTTTAACTTTATTTTTATAAACTTGTTCCCAATGATTTATGAAATTCAATACTCCGACACCAAATCCACCAAGCTAGGTGAATTTTAGGGCAGGAAAATCTCCTGAGAATGATATGTGACCGGTTTTTACATCACACTCTGTATAAAGAATCTATGGTACATATACTCAGAGTAAGATTTACTCTGATGTGAAAAAAAATGAAGGGCTGGAGCAATAGCACAATGGATAAGGCATTTGCCTTGCATGCGGTGGACCCAGATTCAATTCCTAGCATCCCATATGGTTCCCTGAGCACCGCCAGGGGTAATTCCTGAGTGCAAAGCCAGGAGTAGCCCCTGTGCATCACCAGGCGTGACCCAAAAAGCAAATATATATATATATATGTATATATATATGCATATATATACATATATATATATTTCATGAAAAAACAAATCACAAAATCCCGTTAATCTCGGGCGGGCTTTTATTTATTTTTTATTTTTATTGAATCACCATGTGGAAAGTTACAAAGTTCTCAGGTTTATGTCTCAGTTATACAATATTCAAACACCCATTTATTCCCAGTGCCCATATTCCACCACCAAAAACCCCAGTATACCCCCCGCCCCCGCCCCCCATCCCCAACTTATAACTGATGAATTTCACCTCATTTTTCTTTACCTTGATTACATTCCATATTTCAACACAAAACTCACTATTATTGTTGGAGTCTCCCCCAAGAAAGACAGCCCTACTACCAAGGAAGCATTTGATAATTAGTTTTCCATTAAAAGATTGTATGTTTTCAGTTTTTAGAAAAGGTTGCATGGCTGCTTTAGCGGCCGCGCAGTTCGGAGTTGTCCCAGTCCTCGGGTGGGCTTTTATACATATATAAAAGAAAAAAAAAGGTGAAATTAGGGACCCAAGAAATGGTTCAATGAGCTGGACCATTTCTCTAGCTTTCTTCCCACCGTGGCCCCTTTGCAACATTGTCCCCATTTAGCGACCCCATATTCTGTGCTTGATCCCCCAGTCTTGTGCCACACCCCGCCCCAAGTACGCAATGTTCACTTGTGGCCTCCTTGGAATGTTCTGGAGCCCACATGGGAAGATATGAACCCAGGGTTGAGAAACACTGGGTCAGAATATATGCTTTGGGTTCAGAAGTCCTGGGTCGGGTCCCTAGCACTGCAAAATCCACCTTCCTCCTCCCAGAGGACCCGTAGACCCGAGCCCTGAGCCAGGAGAAGCCTCTAGAATCACAGGGCACAGTGCTCCCCCCCAAAAAAAATAGAATTTTTTTTATTTTTAAAAAATTTAATTTTCATAAGGTTGTTCACATTAATTGATTACATTCAATATTTCAATACCAATTCCACACCATTATACCTTTCTGCCACCATTATTCCCAATTTTCCACCGCCACTCAATTTTGCCTGCCAGGAGCAGATGTTGCACTGTAGCACTGTAGCACTGTCATCCCGTTGTCCATCAATTTGCTCAAGCGGGCACCAGTAACATCTCCATTGTTAAACTTGGTACTGTTTTTGGCATATTGAAACGCCACTGGTAGCTTGCCAGGCTCTGCCATGCAGGTGGGATACTCTTGGCAGCTTGCCGGGCTCTTCGAGAGGGATGGAGGACTCAAACCTGGGTCTGAAAAAAAAAAGAATTTCAAAGCTTTTCTATCTATAAATTTGTCATTTGGGGGGGATGGAGGGGTAGGGTACAGTTTGGGCCAAACCCGGCAATGCTCAAGGGCTACATCTCTGTAGGGAACTAATTCATTTTGAGGTTTATTTGGGAGTCCCTGGATCAAGGCCATGGATGCTCTGAGAGAGCACCCAGAGGCAGATCTTTGGCAAGACAGCCAGGACCCCAAGTGGGAGGGGAGATGGGAAGGATGGCCCCCTTCTTCATTGCTGCCATGTGGCCTGGAATCTTAGTCCTTGAACCCTCGTACCTGGGGTTTTCTTCCAGAAGCTCATGGCCAACTGAGTTTCATCTGGAGTGGGCCGAGAGGGCACACCCGCTCCACCTGATGTGTTCCGGTGGAACTGGCTTGATATGGGGTCTGGGAGAGATCTCCAGCGAGCTGCTGTTTTCCAGGGTTCACTGCTGTGTCTCTAGATCAAGGCCATTGATGTACGGAGATGAACAAATAGATTAAATCATACTCTTGGGTACCAGAGATATGGATCTTGAGATGATTATGCTAAATTACATTAGGAAGTGAAATAATTGCTAGGTAGTACACAAATACATTGAATATTAGTCACTAAAGCAAAAGGACTAAATTAAGAACAATAAAATGGGGCAGGGAGAAAGCACAATAAGTAGGGCACTTATCTTGCATGCAGCTGACCTGGGTTGGGTCCCTGGCACCCCAGCACCCCATATGGTCTGACAAGTTCCACCCTTGTGATCCTCAAGAGTGATCCTTAAGCACAAAGACAGAAGTAAGCTCTGAGCACAGCTGGGCATGGCCTTAAGAAAGAAAGAAAGAAAGAAAAAGAAAGAAAGAAAGAAAGAAAGAAAGAAAGAAAGAAAGAAAGAAAGAAAGAAAGAAAGAAAGAAAGAAAGAAAGAAAGAAAGAAAGAAAGAAAGGAGGAAGGAAGGAAGGAAGGAAGGAAGGAAGGAAGGAAGGAAGGAAGGAAAGAAAGAAAGAAAGAAAGAAAGAAGAAGAAAGAAAGAAAGAAAGAAAGAAAGAAAGAAAGAAAGAAAGAAAGAAAGAAGAACAAACTAATTTCTGAAAATGGAACATTTATAACCTCCGGATAAAAGATCTGTGCTTTAAAAAATAAAATAAAACCAAAGTTCTCATATAGCTGTAAAATGAAGATACAACAACTATTTTGTTTAACTCATTTATCACTGGAAAAGCAGTAGGATGTCAAAACCTTGTTCAGGGAAGAATTCAAATAGGAGACATGTAGGTAGACAATAGGGAATATTGAAATTGAATTAAATAAGTGGGTGATATGGGATCAACTGTGCCCCTATCAAAAGCATTTTCTTTGCATATCTATGGGTAAGAATAATTTGCATTACTATCAGCTTTTGATAATTTATAGAATCATAAAAATAGTTACAAGATCATAAAATGCTCAGACTGTTACAAAATCAGATAACTCTGAAAGTTGCATTGTACGAGGCTTACCATGCCAAAGGAAAGCGAGTAACATTTTTCTTTATCTTTTGCCATTTTAATTTTTTTTGTTTTGTCTAAACACTCCAAGGAAATCTCTTCACTGGTTTTAACTGTTGTTAAAATTAAATTCATAGGCTCATAGGACCAAAGAGACAATATAGGAGGTAAGTACTTGCCTTACATGGGAAAGACCCAAGTTCCATCTTTGGCGCCCCATCTGTGCTAGGAGTTTTCCCTGAACACAGAGCCAGGAGCAAGCTCTAAGCATGCTGGTGTGTCCCTCAAAAGATCAATATTATTTTTAAAATTTCTAAAGTAAAATTTGTAGACTCATCCAATAGATGCAAAAAATCAGAGCAACTAGATAATAAGAAGGAATAAAAAGTATTTAGATAAAGGGCTGGAGCAATAGTACAGTGGGTGAGGCATCTGCCTTGCACGCAGCTGACCTGGGTTCAATCTGGCATCCCATATGGTTCTCTGAGCACTGACAGCAATAATTCCTGAGTGCAGAACCAGGAGAAACTCCTGAGCACTGCGTGATACACTGCTCTCCGAGTCCATCCATTCACAGGCAAATTTCACGACTTCATTTTAAAAATATTTAGATAGAAAAGAGAAAAGTAACATTGTTACTGTATGTGGATGATATGATAGTTAACATAGAAAACCCTAAGGTGTCACCATAAAACTACTAGAAAAATAAATCTGTAGCCCACAAAAATCTGTCGTTTCTATAGGAAAATAATGAATCAGTAGGAAGAAAGATGAGGAAAACTATGCTATTTATACTTACAAAGGAATAAAATACTTAGATACAGACTGAACCAAAGAAACTGAAGAACACATAAATGGAAAGATAATCTATAACAGAGATGAAAAGAAAGTGTTGTTTAACCCTCCATGACATTGAAGCTGAAAGTATCTTCAAAGATGACACACCACTGACCAAACAAGTGGAAACAGAGATAAACAAATGGGACTATCTTAAACTAAGAAGCTTCTGCACCTCAAAAGATACCATTACCAGAACACAAAAACAATCTACAGAATGGGAAAGGATATTCACCCAGTACCCATCTGATAAGGGGTTGTTATCAAGGATATACAGGCACTGGTTGAACTCTACAAGAAGAAAACATCCAACCCCATCAGAAAATGGGGCAATGAAATGAACAGAAACGTTCCCAAAGAAGAAATCTAATGGCCAAAAGGCACATGAAAAAATGCTCTTCATCATTAATCATCAGGGAGATGCAGATCAAAAGAAGCATGAGATATAATCTCACACCACAGAGATTGGCCCACATCCAAAAGAACAAAAGCAACCAGTGTTGGCACGGATGTGGAGAGAAAGGGACTCTCCTTCACTGCTGGTGGAATGCCAACTGGTTCAGCCCTTTTGGAAAACAATATGGAAGCCTCTCAAAAAATTAGATATTGAGTTCCCATTTGACCTAGCAATGCAACTTCTGGGAATATATCCCAGAAATGCAAAAAAGTATAGTAGACATGACATCTGCACTTGTATGTTCATCACAGTACTGTTTATAATGTCTAGAATCTGGAAAATACCTGAGTGCCCAAAAACAGATGACTGGTTAAAGAAACTTTGGTACATCTACACAATGGAATACTATGCAGCTGTTAGAAAGGATGAAGTCATGAAATTTGCATATAAGTGGATCAACATGGATAGTATCATGTTAAGTGAAATTAATCAGAAAGAGAGGGACAGACATAGAAAGATTTTACTCATTTGTGAAATATAAAGTAACAGAACGTGAGACTTACACCCAAGAATAGTAGAGATGTGTACCAGGAAGATTGCTCAATGGCTTGGAAGCTGGCCTCATATGCTGGGGGAAAAGGCAGCTCAGATAAAGTTTTAACACCAAGTAAAGGGTGCTTGGAGGGTCTACTCAGGATGGGAGATGCAAGCTGAAAGTAGACTATAGACCAAACATGATGACCCCTCAATACCTACATTGCAAACTACAACACGCAAAAGGAGAGAGACAGAGCAAAAGGGAATGCCCTGCCACAGAGGCGGGGGTGTGGGAAAAGGGGAGGGGTGGTGGGAGGGATACTGGGATCATTGGTGGTGGAGAATGGACACTGGTGGAGGGGGGTTACTCAATCATTGTACGACTGAAACATAAGCATGAAAGTTTGTAACTCTGTAACTGTACCTCATGGTGATTCATGTGAAAATTAGAATAAGAAAAAAAAGGAAAAGAAAAGAACATGTTTAAATGACCATGTTACCTAAAACTACAAGCCAATCAATATAATCCCAATTAAGATCCCAAATGCAAGTTTCACAGACATCCTAAAATTCATATTTATTTATGGTGACAAAAGAACTGAAACGGCCAATTGAAACTGAGAAAAAGTGCAAAACCATACTTGCTGACTTCAAACTGGACTGCAAAGTTACAATAATTAAAGCAGTCTGGCATAGGAATAAAAACAAACACACATCAGTGAAACAGAACTCATGGCTAAAAACCCCTACACATCATGGACAACTGCGTTTTCTTTAGAAAAAAACATCTTATGGTTACCCAGCGCTGAGATCTCCAAGCCTGCTCGAATATGGACTAGACCTCTTCCACCCAGATACCTCATTTTTTGTCCCCATTAAAGGGGACACTCAAGGTCAGCTATGAGATGATGGTATATCGTGGTATATACCACGGTTTCCTTATCCACTCATCTGATGTTGGGCAAATATACTGAGATCTCTTAAAGCACATGCTATGTTCCTTATTGCTCACATGGAGTCTCACTAGTTGTCAACATTTTTTTCGTAATTTTGCCCTCCCTACTTATCCTCCATTCCTTCACCTCGAACAACATTTAGAAGGACTCTATTGAGAGCGTTAGGAAAACTTCAACTCTTTCTCTTTCTCTTTCTCTTTCTCTTTCTCTTTCTCTTTCTCTAACTCTCTATCTTTCTCTCTCTCCCTCTCTCTCTCTCTCACACACACACCTTCATCACCCTCAGAAAAAAAAAGAATATCCTTCCTGAATCTCCTAGTCTTAGTGCTTAAAACTAACCCAGTTGTAGCACATGGATCTACAAAGCTAAACTCTGTGCATTGAATTGAGTGTTTATTGTTTTATTTATGAAGATATTTCATATAACATTGTTCAGATGTTTTCCTGACAGTAATTTTAGCACAACTGTGTTCACGAGTTGACAAGATAAATCATTTATACCAGTAATATTATCTTAAATTTTAACATAAATTCCCAATTCCTGGCATCCTAGAGCATAAAATATTACACTCTGTAGAGCCTGGAAATGGGAGAAGGGACAATCCTTGGAGAGGCCACATACACAGAAGTCAACTGTCACTTCTGAAACTGTAGAAGACATGCTTGTCTCTTACAGAACCTTTAAGATACCTGTCAAGAGTGACAGAACAAAAATATAGTGGATAGAGGACGTATCAGATATTAAACTGATAAGAACAGATACTACACTTGATCTTAGCCAAAAGGCCGAGAAGCGATGTTCATCGCAGCACTGTTTACAATAGCCAGAATCTGGAAAAAACCCGAATGCCCCAGAACGGATGACTGGTTGAGGAAACTTTGGTACATCTATACAATGGAATACTATGCAGCTGTTAGAAAAAAGGAGGTCAAGAATTTTGTAGTTAAGTGGATGGGCATGAAAAGTTTCATGCTGAGTGAAATGAGTCAGAAAGAGAGAGACAGACATAGAAAGATTGCACTCATCTATGGTATATAGAATAACAGAGTGGGAGACTAACATCCAAGAACTGTAGAAATAAGTACCAGGAGGTTGACTCCATGGCTTCGAGGCTGGCCTCACGTTCCGGGGAAAGGTCAACTCAGAGAAGCGATCACCAACTACATTGTAGTCGAAGGCCATGTGGGGGAAGGGAGTTGCGGGCTGAATGAGGGCTAGAGACTGAGCACAGCGGCCACTCAACACCTTTATTGCAAACCACAACAGCTAATTAGAGAGAGAAAACAGAAGGGAATGCCTTGCCACAGTGGCAGGGTGGGGTGGGGGGGAGATGGGATTGGGGAGGGTGGGAGGGACACTGGGTTTACGGGTGGTGGAGAATGGGCACTGGTGAAGGGATGGGTTCCCAAGCTTTGTATGAGGGAAGTATAAGCACAAAAGTGTATAAATCTGTAACTGTACCCTCACGGTGATTCTCTAATTAAAAATAAATTAATTAAAATAAAAAAATATATAGTGGAGTGCAGGTAAAAGGCAATTGAATAATTATGCCTTTAAACTTTGAGTATTAAGAAACAATATGTCTAAGAGTGTGAGTAACCTGCCATAGAGATGTTTGAATAATCATGCTGAAGATTTCAGTTTTTTCTTTTCCTCTCAGATCTTACAATCACTCAGAGTACAGCTACTAATTTCTCCATCTAAATATGAATTACACCAAATGTAATGGACTGGAACGATAGCACAGCGTGTAGGGCATTTGCTTAGCACGCAGCCAACCTGAGTTCAATTTTTTCGTCCCTCTCGGAGAGCCCAGCAAGATACCGAGTGTATCCCGCCCGCATGACAGAGCCTGACAAGATACCCATGGTGTATTCAATATGCCAAAAACAGTAACAACAAGTCTCACGATGGAGACATTACTGATGCCTAATCAAGCAATTTGATGAACAATGGGAAGACAGTGCTAAATATGAATTAATTACTATATCACTGTCAACCCGTTGCTCATCGATTGCTCGAGTTAGGTGTACTGCGTGCAAGGCAAACGCCCTACCCACTGTCCTATCACTCCAGCCCTGTACCAAGATTTTAAACAGGTCAAGTGTTCAAACAGGTTAAACACTTCTACTTTTAATGACTGTGTAAGACACTGTTTCTGTTTCTTTATCAGTAGGAAGAAATGATGAAAGCGTCTCAGATTGTTTTCCCTCAAGATAATCAATTGATCTATGATCATTGTTAATACTCTAATCTAATTGTTCAAAAAGAATCTTCCTAATCAAAACCATATCATCTGTTCTCTCAAAGACTATAGATCACTGAAAAGTTACTGCATATTTTATTCACTGAATATTTTAATCACTAATAAAAATGGCTCTTGGTCTTCACCATCCTCCAAAGCATGTTTGTCAAGTTCTTTCAATAGGACAAACTATTATGAGATTATCTAGAAATTAACAGTTTGGTGGTGATGGTTCAGAACACAGCATAATGTCTTCCTCTCTTAAGAGTCAAAAGAGTACATTTATATATTATGGGAACTAAGTAAACCTGCAGTAAACCACTGGCTTTAGTTGACCAATACAGTATTCTTCATGCTGGTTTCATCACATAAGGCTTTATTTCTCCAAACACCTATTATTCTACAAGACTGGTATCTGATATATAACACTGAACCAGTATATTATCACTGTAGACTACATGAAGGGCAGCACGTCTTTATGAAGCTCAACAATATCATGTTGGATTATGCTTCAAATGGAATCTTTCC
Organism: Sorex araneus; assembly: GCF_027595985.1. NCBI lineage: Eukaryota > Metazoa > Chordata > Mammalia > Eulipotyphla > Soricidae > Sorex > Sorex araneus. The sequence continues at coordinate 158,027,178 of NC_073307.1, read as the reverse complement.
TCTAATATGATTCTGGATGGCTTCTGTCTGTAGGCCTGTGGTATATTTTTAGGAAAAAAGTTAATTTTTGAGCATGCCTTTTGTGCTCTGTCAAAGATATAGAGATACCAAGAGCTTTTTCCCAATCTTGGTCTCTTAAGTCTGCCCTGCTTTAGAAGACTCCTTCCTGATCCTTTTGGCATACCAATAAGTTTTGCCCCATCATTCTTGCCCTCAATTGCCTTCACTGATCCTCCTTTGAGACTCATGGCACTGGACTACTTGACCCTCTTAGTACAGCAATGTTTGATGTTCTTAAATCCCACTAGACTTTTAACTTCCTTCAAGGCCAAATGTAACACTTCTTAATTCCCATTTTGTTCTCCTACCAGAGTTTGGTACATAGTACAGTTCAAATATAGTGGTTTGAATGTTGTTGAATAAAATTAATTACTCAACAATCCATAGCAGCAGAAAAAATGAGTTTTCTCTATCCTCCAAAAAGGTAACAAGCTATTAAGATGGATTCATTGGCTTTGAGATTCATAAAAGTGATGAATCTCCAACATACATTCATACTAATGAGTTCTTTCCTCTCTTCACTGTAAACAGTCATTGTTGGTCTTCATAGAATTAGCTTTGATGTACAAGAAGACTTTTGAATGATCATGATCTGCCTCCTCCACAGAGAGACTCAATAGCAAAGCAATCTTTTATATTATGAATATTTATCTAGAGATTACAACCATTCAGGTTTCCATAACATAATACCACAGTCAAGGTGATTTGCAAAAAAACAGAAATATATACACTTCACTCATCTAATGGCTAAAATACTGAGATCAAGAGGTCCAGCCTCGTTGGGTGAGCCTTCTCTCAGGGCAAAGACTCCTGCTATAGCTTCACAGGGCAAAAGACAAGGGAACTCAGAGGAGTCTCTTTCATCGGTGAACTAATACCTGACATTATGTCTCTAAGCTTCTGACATAACTCCCAAAGACTGGTCTTCTAATACCAACACAGTTAATTATTATTTTAACATATAAAATTGGAACAGGATAATACAATATTCAGATCTTAGCAACTAAAAATGGACAGTAATGGATATGAAATATGGTGGTATGTATTGCATGTGTGCATCCTACCTGAGAAACAATGAGAAGATGAAAACAATGAGTATGGGAAAGAGAAATAACAGAAATGAAAATAGCCATTACAGAAATACGAAGACAGAGATTGAGAGGGAATCGCATTAACTACAAGTTTAAAGGCAAGAAAAAAAAACCATCAAAACTTCTGAATCTAGAAAGAGAAATAAAGAGAGAGAAGAGAGGTGCCTGCAATATAGGCAGGCTTGGGGTTGAGGGTGGCTTGAAGGGATGGGAGGGAAATGGGACACTGGTGCTGAGAAATTACACTAGTGGAGGGATGGGTGTTGGAACAATCTCTGACTGAAATGCAATCATGTACAATTTTGTAATGCTCTATCATGGTGATTCAATTATAAAAAGGTAAAGGGAACATATGAACAAATAAAAAAGAATCTCACTGATAAAAAAAATCTTCTGAACTTTTCCCATCACCTTTCAGTGGAAGAGAATTTCAGATGCAAATAAATATAATACAAATTCATGAAAAAGTGGTTCAGTGATCCTAATTGTATATACATTTTTAGGTTCTTCCCTGATTAGAGTTTGAGTTTTAGCAGACTCTGAAAATATATCTGAAGATTGGCAAAGTAAGCGATTGTCCATATATAATGGTGAAGATTGTACAGTGATGTTCAGCTGAATATTCTTTGAAGGCTCAAAATGTTTTGGCAGAAAATATTTTGTGGTCCATAAACTTGCTGAATTTGGCTCTATGGGCATTTTAATTATTATTGAAGAAATGAGGACGCCGAGTTCAAGAAGAGAAAAATGGCCTTTCAAAAATAATGGAGAAGTAACAACCTAAAACCATAACCATTAAGTCCATGTCATCTTTCACAGAGGAGATGGATTTGCTCTGTGATTTACTCTATGAACGTTATTTACTCAGTGATGTAGTAGAAGAAGATCCAGGGTATTCATTGTGTTTAGGTCAAAAACAATCTCATCATTTCTTTCTTCAGAGCATCCTTAAGTTCTCTGTTCCTCATGCTGTAGATCAAGGGGTTTAACATAGGAGTGATGAAGGTGTAAACCACAGACACTACCTGGCCCCTCTCAGGAGAGTAGCTGGAGCTGGGGCACAGGTATATTAGGCTGGTGCAGCCATACTGCAGAAGAACCACAGTAATATGGGAGGAGCAGGTGGAGAAGGCCTTGTGTCTCCCCTCTGCTGAGTTGATCTTCAGGATGGCAGCCACAATGAAGACGTAGGAGAGAGTGATGAGCAGGAAGGGGATGGTGAGGACAATGATACTGACCACAAACAGAGTAGCTTCATGGACTCGGGTGTCTGCACAGGCCATTCTCATGACAGGGAGGACATCACAGTAGAACATACCGATTTCTTGACTGCTACAGAAAGGGAGTTGGAAGATAAGCACAGTCAGCTGGATGGCCAAGAAGAAACCCAGAACCAGAGATCCCAGGGACAGTTGAACACAGAGTCGCCAGTTCATCATGAGAGTGTAACGCAAAGGGTGGCAGATGGCCACAAACCTGTCATAGGCCATGACAGCCAGCAGGATGCAGTCAGTGCTGCCCAGGAAGATGAAGAAGAACATCTGGGTGCCACAGCCAGCCAGGGAGATGAGGGTGCGTTCTGTGGACCACACGCTGGCCAGCGTCAGAGGGGCAATGGTGGAAGAGTAGCAGATCTCCAGCGCTGCCAGGTTGCCCAGAAAAAAGTACATGGGGGTGTGGAGAGAGCGGTTGATCCAGATGATGAGAGTGATGGAGAAGTTACCGCTCACACTGACCAGGTACATGAGCAGGAAGGTCACAAAAATCAGCATCTGCACCTCGGGGAGTTTGGAGAAGGGGCGGAAATGGAAGAGAATCATCCCTGTTTGGTTTGCTTTCTCCATGGACTCAATGTGTGGGGTCTGCTAATGACACAAATGCTGGCCCCTGGGGATAGATAAATGTCAGGACACAGAGCCCCACTCTGTGACCCAGGCAGCTCCTGACTCAGCCTTCCTTTGTCGTCTCTTCTCTCACCATCGTGACCTCCAGTCAAAATCAGAAGCTGACTTCTCAAACGATTTGTTTGTTTTCATGATCCAGAGTGCTTAGTAGTTTTCCACTAAGACACTTTTTCAATTCTGGTAAAAAAAAATACAAATTAAAAATATTTATAATTTGGGCCAGAGCAATAGTACAGTGGGTAGGGTATTTGCCTGCACAATTATGAAGAACTGACACTGTGTAACACTGTCCAGATTCTGGGGGTCATAGTAATAGGACAGCAGGTATGGGCTGTGCCTTACCCATGGCTGAACGGGTTCAACCACAAGCATGCCAGGAATGATACCTGAGCACAGAGCCAGGAGTAAGCCCTGAGCACTATTCAGTGTGGACTCGCCCCCCCCAAAAAAAAAAGTCTTGTCCAGCTTCTAATACTTGTCATTGGTCAACTGGTTGACCTTGAGTACTTGTTGACACTTTCTACTTCAAGTTTTTCATATTTAATAACAAAAAAATAATCCTTAATATAGGGGTGAGAAGAAAATGAGTCTAGAACCTAAAAAAGTGTCCTGTATACATTGATTATAATCATCAATAAGCATCTTCCATCTTTTCAAGAGCACTTTGATATTACTAATGTCCCAAATAAGTTTCATTTGACCTGTATTTCTTGTTTCACTCAACCAAGATTTATGGTCCACCCCTTGGAGCTTTGACCTGATCAATGTGATGATATTTTCTATAATATATAGCATTTCTGTTCTAGCAAAACATAACTGAAAATCATCACACAGCCTGCTGACTGGTGATACAACAGCGATATCAGAGAGAGAATGGCCTTGTCAAACCTTGTTATGTCCCAAATCCTTTGCATCAACTCTTTCCTGGTCTCAGACAAAGCTAATTACCCTAGTTTCCCTTGTGAAGAGTAAAAAAAAAGATAGGATGTTTATTATATACATGCATACCAACATATATACATATATGCCACTACCACCATCAACTCTGTCTCAACCATCGTCCTATGATCACTTTCAAAGTAATCAGTCTTCCAAAATTCCAGGTTTGCTTGGGCTCCGGTAACACTGCTCCCTTACTGTAGATCCCAGAGTGAAAACAGCTTCCCAGTATTGCTCACCAATGGCATATCTCATCATCACTATCACTGTATCACTGTCATCCTGTTGTTCATCAATTTGTTCAAGCAGGTGCCAGTAATGTCTCCATTCATGCTAGCCCTGAGATTTTAGCAGTGTCTCATTACACCTCCTTCCCAACAGTGCAGCATTGGAGGTTTTTTTCAGGGTCAGAGGAATGAGACCCATCATTGTTACTATTTCTGGCATATCAAATAAGCCATGGGAAGCTTGCCAGGATCCGTCGTGTAGGCAGGATACTCTTGGTAGCTTGCCTGGTTCTCTGAGAGGGAGAACTAGACAATAAGAGGTCACATGGCCTCGAATGTGGCCAAGCGTTTCCAGAAGCTTGGTTTTATAGTCTCTGGGTCTTGGCCATTGATGGGATTGCACCGGCAGTTTGTGGGTGTGGCTGCCAAGCTACTGGAAGATGGGGCATCTGGGTGGAGGAGGCCCAGTCCCAATTGGAGCAGGCTTAGAGATCTCAGCCCTGGGTCCCGCACACCAGGGTTCCTCTGATGGTTCCTTCATGCATGAGGCTTGTCAGAGCATGTGGAGAGTGGCCATGAGCATGACTGCAGCTCGGTTCCAGAGGTCTTCGGCTGCTGGGGCTATTTTTGGGGCGGGGAGGGAAACTCAACCCACCCCCCTCCAAGGGGCCCTGGTGAAGACAGCCAGGCGCAGGGGCAGGAGACTCTGCCGCCATCACTGTCAGTTCATTATATTATCCTCACCTCTCAAAATGACTTCAAATGCCAAGCCCTGTCCACAATGACTATCGGAGGGGAAAAAAATCTAAATTGAGACTGTTGAATGCACAATGAAAAATATTCTTATAATTTAATTTATTTTAGTCTCTTTATCCATTTATCTGCGTTTTGTAATTAAAGCAATATTGGTTCACAGTAGTATGTAAGTTTCAGATATATGTGATTCTCAACTCAGGATTTATATATATTAAACCAATTTTTCCCACTGCCTACAAATAGTAGGAATCAATTTCAGACCAAGTTATATGGTATTTTAAACAATGTGTTGTGCAATATGTATTAATATACACATCATCCTCCACAGACACAAAAGCTGTTATGTGGCCTTGCGTCTAGTGGAATACTATATAGCTGTTAGGAAAGATGAAGTTATGAAATTTGCTTCTAAGATGGTTATGGAGAGTATCATGCTAAGTGAAATGAGTCATAAAGAGAGGGACAGACATAGAATGAGGGCACTCATTTGTGGAATAAAAAATAACATAATATGAGACTGACATCCAAGGACAGTAGACACAAGGGCCAGGAATATTCTTCCATAGTTGGAAGCCTGCCTCATGAATTGGGGGAGAAGGCAGCTGGAATAGAGAAGGGATCACTAAAACAATGACAGTTGGAGGGTGTAGGATAACACTGGGTTCGTCCTTTGAGCCTTGCCTCAGGGAACTTAGTTTACCTTAAAGCAATGTCCTTTCTTGTATGGACACAGAAAGGCAGTTAATATTATGCTTTATATCTTGGGAGCTGATTTACTCCAATAATATTTACTCCTGGGCATCTGCTTTCTCGACTCAGTTGCCCTTAGTTCCTAGCACCCCAAAACAGGGTCCCAACAAAGGACGGAATGGATCCGGGGCAAGCTGTGAGCTACCCTGGCATCGAAATGGGCCAGGCCAAAGCACCACAAGACTCAACTATAAGTTGAGAACATGGTCATAGACAAATGCTGTCATGATCCAAAAGTAATGACGAGACTAGGACCCTGCTGGGATTAGGAAGACTAACCTGGCTGAGGACTGCGGTCTGGAATATATAGTGAATGTCCTCAGGTAGAACCAAACTTTTAAGTCTGATATATTTCTTACTGTGCTCATACAGAATGACATTGATAGAAATATTAGAAGTAAATATACAATAACTATTTAAGTGGGTGGGCTGGAGCAATAGCACAGCGGTTGGGCATTCGCCTTTTATGCGGCCGACCCGAGTTCAATTTCTCCACCCCTCTTGGAGAACCCGACAAGCTACCGAGAGTATCAGCCCTTGCAGCAGAGCCTGGCAAGCTACCCGTGTATATTCAATATGCCAAAAACAGTAACAACTAGTCTCTCAATGAGAGACGCTACTGGTGCCCGCTCGATCAAATCAATGAACAACGAGATGAGGATGACAGTGATTTAAGTGGGTTACTAGCTGGGGAAGGAAGAAAGTGACAAACCCTGACATACCCTTGTTTGGATCCCACCCTTGAGTGGATCTCCTAGTAATCTGGAGTAATCTCCTTAGATGAGATTTTGTTAATCTCATGGAGAAATAGTCTTACCCCTCTCTGTTGATTTGTTAATGTTCAACCCACCTTTGTGTCACCACCCTATGTAATTGCTATATAAACTAAGACTGTAAGGGGAGAAAGAGAGAGGCAAGACAGAAGCAGCAGAGAAGACACAGAGGAGAGAAAACGCAGAAGCCAGGGATAAGAGGCAGAGATAAGATAGAAACAAGGATAAGAGGCAGAAGTGGAAAGAAGACTCAGAGGCAAAACAGAAAACACAGGAGAAGACACAAAAGCAAGAGGGAAGACACAGAAGCAGAGAGGAGACACAGAAGCAGAGACAGAGAGAGGTCGGAAGAGACCAGAGGAGAGACTACAGAGACAGAGACAGAGACAGAGATAGAAAGACAGACAAAAGAGAGCACAGCGGCACACACAGAAGCAGAGCACAAGGAGGAGCCATCTCGATCCAGTCCATGCACAGCAGTTCGAGAGCACTGAGCACATGCAGCAAGAGAGAGAGCACGGGGCTAGAGCAACAGCACAACAGGGAGGACGTTTATCTTACACGCAGCCAACCCGGGTTTGAATCCCAGGATCCCATATGGTCCCCACAGCACCGCCAGGGGAGCCAGGAGTAACTCCTGTGCATCACCGTGTGTGACCCAAAAATTAAGAAAAAAAAAGAGAGAGAGCACCGCCCTGAGAGCCCACAAACAACACAACACACATCACATCACCCACTCCCGCGCGCTTTTAGGAAGCTTAATTTACATAACACAATGCTAGTCACTGTCACTGTCATGTCATCCCATTGCTCTTCGATTTGTTCTAGCAGGCACCAGTAATGTCTCTTGTTGTGAGACTTATTGTTACTGTTTTTGGCATATCCTTTACACCAGGGTAGCTTGCCAGGCACTGCTGTGCAGGTGCGATGCTCTCGATAGGTGTGGGGCTCTCCGAGAGGGGCAGAGGAATCGAGCACAGGTTGGCCAAGAGAAAGATGAACGCCCTTCTGCTGTGCTATCCTTCCAGCCCACATTGCTAGTCATACAACCATTAAGTTCCAGAACCAGGATTAATATCTAGGTATGAACACAAAATTTATATTTGCGAGAGATGCAGTTCCAGATTTTCTAAATTGAGTACAACTTTATGCTGAAGCTAAAGTAAAGAAATATATCCTTGACTTGGTCTGAGTTTTGTTTGTGGTACCTACTTTTCATCCCTCCCTCCGAAATTCACTCACTCTTCATTCCTTTCTTCCTTTCCACATTCCTTTCAATCTTTCTTCCTTTTTTACTAACAGCCTTTCCTTTCCTTTTCTTTTTTTTTTAGGAGGAGACAGAAGAGTTTGGGCCATATCCAGCAGCATTGGAGTGCAATTACATGCATTATTGCTCCACCCCAAGCAGAAGACTTCCGGAACCCAGCCACAGCCATGCTCAAGGCCACTCTCCGCACTTTTGGATGAGCCTCATACATGAAGTGGCAGAGGAACCAAGGTGTGTGGAACCGAGACTGAGATTTCCAAGCCTGATCAGACCGGGACTGGGCCTCCTCCACCCAGATCCCCCATTTTCCAGTAGCTTGGCAGCCACACCAACAAGCAGCCCCATGTAATCCTATCAACAACCAAGGTCCAGAGACTATAAAACAATGCTCCCAGAAGTGCAGGGCCTCATGCATAGCTGCAGGAACTCTTCTAGACTAGTTTTTCCTCTCAGACAACCTGGCAAGGTACCAAAAGCATCCTGTCTGCACGGCAGAGACTGGCAAGCTCGCCGTGGCATATTTCATATGCCAAAAACAGTAACAATGATGGGTCTCATTCCCCTTACACTGAAAGAGCCTCCAATGTGGCACAACTGGGAAGAATGAGTAAAGAGAAGCTGCTGAAATCTCAGGGCTAGGACGAATGGAGATGTTACTGGCACCTGCTTTAGAAAATCAATGATCAACGGGATGACAGTGATACAGTGATACAGTGATTGTTTGGATAATCAAACCTGGACCCTAAGTGTGAGTTAAAAATTTGGCTGACTGAGACACGTGCATTTGGTGGCCAAGAACCGCATCCCAGGCCTCCCCAACAGAGGAACAAAGAGACAGGGACCACAGACTAATGGTCAAAATGGCCTATTTAAGGTCTGACTCTAGTGGGGTACTCCTAACAATAATAGTGAGGTTTGTGTTGAAATATTGAATGTAACCAAAGTAAACAGAAAGTAAAGTGAAACTTATCAGTTACAAGGCGGGGGGCGGGATGGGAGGTGTACTGTGTGTGTGTTTTTTTTTTTTTTTGGTGGTGGTATATGGGCCCTGGTGAAGGGATGGTTGTTTCAGCATTGTACAACTGAAAGCATTGTAATCTTCCACATGGTGACTTAATAAAATAAAATTTTTATTAAAAAAATGGCCTATTTAATGCAGAGCTGTTAGCATACTTAACAGAATGTGCTAACTGAGGGGGTTTGAGGTATAGGACTACATGTAGATGTGATGGATCATTTACAGAGGTAAAACATTTCAGCGGAGGTAATCCTCTTGGGAAGATTAACTCAAGACACTCTCTCCCGGGAATATCTAGATTGCTTTTCTTCCTTTGCTACTAGTAAATATTAAACAATTAGGTTTATTTATTTTTAATACTTGCCGTTTTTTAGATAAACACTGTAAGAGATATAGATTCCAAAACTTAGTTTTCTGGACTCTGAGGCAAGACTTCTACTGCAAATCCAGACTAAGTCCTCGGGCAGGTTCAGTTTGTCTTTCCCCCATGGGGTCCTGTCTCTTAAGTCACAATGGCTTTCATCAAGACCATGCTTTTATGTTTTCTAGACTGTTCCATTTTGATGCCAGGGTAGCTTTGCCTCTCACCCTGGGTCAATCCAAAGCCCCCTCCACCTTTATTGGGTGTTAAGAACTATGGCAACTAAAACCTGAATCAAGTAATCATGACGGATGCCCAGGAGTAGATACAATTCAGAGTCCATCAGTTCCCAAATAGTAGGTGTAATGATAAGAAGAGTTTTTAAATGTTACAGCATTGAATGACTACTGTTTAATGCTCATTCTGTATTTAAGCAAAGAACATTGCTCTATAGTAAAATATAAAAAGTTTACAGGATTAATGGAAAAGCAAGAAATTCATTACAAATACTAAGTCCAGAGTCACCAGGTTTGACTTAGTAATTAACACAAAGGAAAGGTTGAAGATAAACTTGAGGGGCTAGGGGTGCTCATAAAAGCACTGTAAGCTTCTCTGGGGGAATGAGAAGGGGCAATTCTTGATGAAGGCTAAAACACTTAGGGTTAATATCCGACACCTAAGCATGCAACGCCTAAGTTTCAGTCCTTTAGCTTTAGCAGTTGTACCTCCCTCCATCCATGCCTTCTTTCTCTCC